>NC_132917.1:98371507-98699382 GCF_047675955.1 Chlorocebus sabaeus | reverse complement strand
GAATCATGCAGTATTTACTCTCCTGTTGTCTCCCTTCTTTCACTCAGCATAATTATTTTTAGATTTGTCTGTAATGTTGCGTGTTTGACTTTTCCTGCTGCATAGTATTCCACTGTGTTGCTGTATCACAATTTATCCATCCACGCATTGATGGGAATGTGAGTCCTTTCCTCTTTTGAGCTATTACAAATAAAGCTTCCCTAAATATTCATGTACAAGTCTTTCATTTTCATTCACACATACATTTCATTTCCGTTGGGCAAATACCTAGAAATGGAATGTCTGGTGGGTTATATGTTCAACTTTTCTAGAAACACGTTTTCCAAAGTGGTTGCACCACTTGATATTACCATTAGCAGTATATTACAGTTCCGCTTCCTCCACATCCTTGCCAACACTTGATATAGTGAGAAGTTTTCATCTTAATCGTTTTAGTGGTTATGTAGTGGTATCTCCTGGTGTTTTAATTTTTATTTTCCTAATGACTAAGGATCTTGAGCATCTTTTCATGTGCCCTCTTATTGCATGTGCTATTCATGTTGTCTTTGCTTAAATGTTTGTTCATATCTTTTTTGTGTTTTTTTTAAATTGAGCTGTTTGTTTTCTTACTTAGTTGTAACAGTTATTTACATATTCTGGATACAAGTCCTTTGTCAGGTAAGTGTTTTGCAAAAATTATTTCCAGTCTGTGGCTTGTATTTTTACTTTTGTAACAGTGTCTTTTGAGGAGTAAAACCTAAAAAAAATAAATTTTAATCCACCTCTCATCTTTTTTTCTTTTATAGTTCAAGATTCTTTTTTTTGTATCCTACTTAAGAATGTCTTTGCCAAACTCAAGATCACTAAAATTTTCCCGTGTTGATTTCTAGGAACTTTAGAATTTTAGCTTTTACATAAATTCTGTTACTCATTTCAAGTTGATTTTTGTAAATTTTGAAGCATCCAAATTCTCTTTTGTTTTTCTTTCCCATGTGGCTATTCATTTGTACCAGCATGACTTATTGAAAAGATTATTTTTCCCCAATTGAATTGCCTTGGCACCCCGTCGCAATCATTTGACCATATATGTGGGGGTCTACTTTTGGAGTCTCTTCTATTTCACACATCTATTATCTGTGTCAATTTTATACCGTCTTGATTACTATGATTTTGAGTCTTAAATCAGCCAGTGTTGAGTCCTCCAATCTTGTTCTTCTTTTTCAAAATCCTTTTTACTATTTTGGGTCCTTTGCTTTTCTGTATAAATTTTAGAATCATCTTGTAAATTTTTACAAAAGCTTGATTGGAATTGTATTTACTGTCTAGATCAATTTGGGGAAAATTGCTGTAACAATATCAGTTCTTTCGATGCATGAACATGGTATATCTTTCTGTTTATTTACGTGTTCTTTAATTTCTTCCAACTGTCTTTCGTCAACTATATCTCTTAGTATTTTGATGCAATTGTAAATGGTTTTGGTTTTTTATTTTCCAGTTGTTCTTGCTGTTATTAGAAATATGATTGATTTTTATATGTTGGCCTTGTATTCTGCTACTTTCCTAATCTTACTACTTTCCTATATCCTATAATACCTGTAAAAATTCTACCAGAATCAAAAAAATTCTGGTATTATGTCCATGTCTAAAGACAGTTTTATTTTCTCTTTTCCTGTCTATATACTTTCTTTTCTTTGCGTTTTATTGGCGTGAAGATTGCCTTCTTACCTTCATTCATTCTTTCGCTATGATGTTAAATAGGAGTGGTAAGAAGGAACAGTCTTACGTTGTTCTAATCTTAAATGGAAAGTTTTTACTCTTTCACCATTAAGTCTGATGATAGCTGTATATCTTTTGTACATGCCTTTTATCAGCTTAAGGAAGTTCTTTTTGTGCCCATTTGCCAAGATCTTTTATCGTGAATGGATGATGAATTTTGTCCAATGTTTTTTCTCTCTTTTTTTGAAATGATTAATTTTGTTTTCTAAGTCTTATATGTTGAAGTATTTTTTGAATATTTAAAGAGTATTTCATTCCTGGCATAAATCCCACTTGGTCATGGTGTTTTTTATCTTTTTTATGCACTGACAGGTTACATTTGCTGAAATGTTGTTAAGACTTTTTGCATCTGTAATAAGATGTGAAATTGGTCTGTAGTTTTTTTGTTTTAATACCTTTATTTGTTTTGGGGAGCACAGTGTTGCTGGCTTCGTAAAATGAGTTGGAGAGTTTCTCCTGTTTTCTGGGAGAGTTTGTGTACGATTTTATTTTTCCCCCTTAAATATTTGGGAGAACTCATCATTGAATCCATCTAATCCTGGAGTTATCTTTGTGAGAAGATTTTAACTACAAAATAAATTTCTTAAGTACATATAAGCCTATTCAAGTTAGCTAGCTTTTTGTGAGTGACCTTTGGTATTTTGAGTCTTTGAAGGAATTTGTCCGTATCATAAACTAGGAGTTGTTAATTATATTTGCTGATTAGTCTTCCAATGTTTGTGGAAAGTGTAGTCATATTCAGTCTCTCATTTCTTATATTCACAATACCTGACTTCTCTTTTTTCAAACTGACTGGCTAGATGTTTATCAATTTTGGTAATCTTCCCAAACAGAAAACTTTTGTTTCCTTAGATTTTTCTCTGTTTTCTGCTTTCTACTTTATTGATTTGTATTCTTTATTATTTCTTTTCTTTTTCTATAAAAAGGATATGGATTACTTATCTAATATTTAGAATGCGATCTTATAGATTAAGGGTATGCAACGTAGATAACTGTATGGATATACCATATTTCCAATCATAAATATTATATTACAAGATATAATGCAAGGTAAAAATCCCTTGCACAATAGCTGTGTTGGCATAAATATCATTTTAACTGAGTGTGTTTTTGTGTGTTTTTTAACTGAGTATTTTAAGAAAGCTGTAATGCCACTGTAGTCACAGACATGTCAGCAGCTTATTCTTGGCACATTTAATCTGTGGCTACGGTAAGGATACCAGCCTCCTCTGTAATCAGTATTTCCAACTTAGCATAATTTAAATGAATTTACAATCGCTTTATGTATATCCTTTTAAAAGAGTGAACGTGTTCAAACGTTGAGATTTTTAGAAGTCTTGCAGTAGTACTTTTCTTTTTTCAAATTTTTGTGTGGCATATATTCAGACTTTCAGAACATTTTTAAGAATGAAAATAGTCAAAAACACTCATATTCTTTACCCAGATTGACCAGCTGTTGACAGTTTGACCCGCTTGCTTTATCATTTGCTGTTTTCTCCTCCCCGTGCACAATCTAATGAATGAATTTGTATCCATGAAAGAACTGGAAGCTTAAAGCTCTTGTGGAGCAGAGATTACGTTTTGTCCTGTGGTTACACAGTATTTAAAATACCATTTAGATAAACATTTTAGAAAAGATTTAGGGAATAGAACACAAAAACGCACTTTTTGCTGTTGCTGACTTGTAAAATATTGAGATACAATTTCCCATATCATAGTTCACCTTTTGAAGTGTATAATTTGGTGGGTTTTTGAAGTATGGTCATAGACTTGTACAACTATCACAACTGTCTCATTTCAAAATATTTACATCACCCCAAAAAGAAACCCTCTATATAATAGGAGTCACACCGTATTTCTTCCCAGCCCCAGACAACTGCTAATCTAGATTCTTTTTGCCTATTCTGGACATTTCCTATAAATGGAATACTAAGATATATGGCCTTTTGTATCTGGCTGCTTTCACTTAGCATTCGTCCTCAAGATTCGTCTGTGAGCTTTGTGTCAGTACTTCATGCCTTTTTGTTGGGGCTGAAAAATACTCCATTAAATGGGTTCACCAGATTTTGTTAACTGTTCATTAGTGGACATTTGGGTTGTTTTCATTTTTGACTATCATGAACAATGCTATTATGAACACTTTTGTTTGCACAAATATTTTTGGTTTTCTTATGTATATACATAAGAATGCTGAACACTTGTTTGCACAAATATTTTTGGTTTTCTTATGTATATATATGAGTACAATTGATATGTTGTATGGTAACTTCATATTTAGTTTTTTGAATAACTACCAAACTGTTTTCCAATGTGGCTGCTCCATTCTATGTTACCACCAGCAACTTAGGAGTTTTCAGTGTCTCCACATCCTCGTCAACGTTTGTTGTTGTCTTTTTTATTACAGCCATCCTTGTGTTTATGAAGCACTATGTTGTTTTGCTTTTGATTAACATTTCTCTAAGGACCGGTTTTGAGCGTCTTTTCGTGTATGTATGTATTGTCCATGTATGTATCTTTGGTGAAATGTCTATTCAGATTCCTTGTCCGTTTTTTGATTGGGAGGTTTGTCTTTTATTCATTGCGAGAATTCTTTTTATATTCTCTGTATGTATCTCTTATCAGATACGTCATTTGCAGAAATTTTCTCCCATCCTATGGGTTGTCTTTTCACTTTATTAATAGTGCGCTTTGAAGCACAAACTGTTTTAATTTTGATAAAGTCTAATTTATCTGTGTTGTCTTTGCTTACCTATTCTAGCTGAGAAACCATTGCCTCGTCAGAGGTTATGAAGATTTACATCTGTTAACTTTTAAAAATTTTACAGCTTTATCTCTTACACTGAGGTCTTTGTTCCTTCTGGAGTTAATTTTTGCATATGGGGTTAGGTAAGGTCCATCTTCATTCTTTTCCAAGCAGGTATCTAGTTATTCCAGTACCATTTGTTGAAAAGATTGTTCTTTTCTCCTCTGAGTTGTCTTGGCTTTCGTCAATTGAGTGCCAAAATCAATTGGCCATAAATGCGAGGGTTTGTTTCTGGACTCTCAGTTCTATTCTATTTGATCCATTCTATTTGATTAGGGTTTTTTTTGTTACTATTTTTTAAGACTTGAGTCTTGCTCTGTCGCCAGGCTGGAGTGCAGTGGCACAATCTTGGCTCACTGCAACCTCCACCTCCTGGGTTCGAGCAGTTCTCCTGCCTCAGCCTCCCAGGTAGCTAGGACTACAGGCACACACCACCATGCCCAGCTAAGTTTTGTATTTTTATTAGAGATGGGGTTTCAGCATGTTGGCCAGGATGGTCCTCTTGACCTTATGATCTGCCTGCCTTGGCCTCCCAAAGTGCTGGGATTACAGGTGTGAGCCACTGTGCCCAGCCTTGATAAGGTTTATCTTTATTCCAGTACTGTTCTGTCTTGATTAATGTAGCTTCGTAGTTAAGTTTTGAAATCAGGAAGTTTTGAGTCGTCCATTGTCGTCTTTTTCAAAATTGTTTTCACTATTCTTGAATATTCTTATGAACTTCGGGAGCTGCTTGTCGATTTGCAAAAGAGCAAGGTGAGATTTTGAAAAGATTGTGTTGTATCTGAATATTACCGTTTTAACATTATTAAGTCTTCTAGCTTATGAATACCAGGTATCTTTCTATTTAGGTATTTTAAAATTTTTTTCAGTGATGCTTTGTAGTTCAAAGTTTGTAAGTCTTGTACTTGTTTGAGATGTATAATCCTCTGTATATGTTGCTAGATACGGTTTGCTTGTATTTTGTTGAGAATTTTTATATCCACATTCATAAGGGTATCTGTAGTTTCCTTTTCTTGTGATAACTGTGTCTGATTTAGGTATCAGCGTGTGAATTGCTTCATATAATAATTTGGAACGTGATGTTTTCTCTTGAATTTTAAAATTTTTGTTACGTAAAATGTTTTAGAGACAGGGTCTTGCCCTGTTGCCCAGGCTGGAATGCAGTGGTACAGTCATGGCTTGCTGTCACCTCAGACTTCTGGGTTTAAGCAATCTTTCTGCCTCAAACTCCTGAGTAGTGGGAATACAGGCATGCACTACCACACCCAGCTCTTTTTTTTTTTTTTTTTTTGGTAGCCATGGTGTGTTACTGTGTTGAACTCCTAGGCTGGTGTTGAACTCCTAGGCTCAAATGATCCTTCAGTCTTGGCCTCCTAAAGTGCTGGGACTACAGCCGCTCCTCATGCCCAGCCTGTTTTTTGTCCTTCGGTGTGCTTTTTTTTAAAAAGTTTGTGAAGGATATGTTTTAATCTTTTTTAAATGTTTAGTAGAATTCATCAGTGAAGCCACCTGTCCCTAGGCTATTCTTTGCAGGAAACTTTGATTACTAATTAGGTTTGTTGAGATTTTCTGTTTATTCTGGATTTAATTTCAATAATTCGTGTCTTTCTAGTTATTTGTTCATTTCATGTAGGCTATCTAATTTGGTTGTGTATAGTTGTTTATCATGTTCTCTTTTAATTCCTTTTACTGTAAGGTTGGGAAGTTCATTTCTTTCTGTAGTATTAGTAGTAATGCTCCCTGTTCTTTTTTTTTTGTAATTTTTTTTGTTATTTTTCTTTTTTAATTATACTTTAAGTTCTAGAGTACATGTACACAACATGCAGGTTTGTTACCTATGTATACGGGTGCCATGTTGGTGTGCTGCACCCATTAACTTGTCATTTACGTTAGGTGTTTCTCCTAATGTTTTCCCTCCCCCATCCCCCCATTCCATGACAGGCCCTGGTGTGTGATGTTCCCCACCCTGTGTCCAAGTGTTTTCATTGTTCAGTTCCCACCTATGAGTGAGAACATGTGGTGTTTGGTTTTCTGTCCTTGCGATAGTTTGCTCAGAATGGTGGTTTCCAGCTTCATCCATGTTTCTGGAAAGGACATGAACTCATCCTTTTTTATGGTCGCATAGTATTCCATGGTGTATATGTGCCACATTTTTTAAATCCAGTCTATCATTGATGGACATTTGGGTTGGTTCCAAGTCTTTGCTATTGTGAATAGTGCTGCAATAAACAACGTGTGCATGTGTCTTTATAGCAGCATGATTTATAATCCTTTGGGTATACACCCAGTAATGGGATGGCTGAGTCAAATGGTATTTCTAGTTCTAGATCCTTGAGGAATTGCCACACTGTCTTCCACAATGGTTGAACTAGTTTATAGTCCCACCAGCAGTATAAACGTGTTCCTATTTCTCCACATCCTCTCCAGCACCTGTTGTTTCCTGACTTTTTAATGATTGCCATTCTAATTGGTGTGACATGGTATCTCATTGTGGTTTTGATTTGCATCTCTCTAATAACCAGTGATGATGAGCATTTTTCACGTGTCTGTTGGCTGCATAAATGTCTTCTTTTGCGAAGTGTCTGTTCATATCTTTTGCCCACTTTTTGATGGGGTTGTTTGATTTTTTTCTTGTAAATTTGTTCAAGTTCTTTGTAGATTCTGGATATTAGCCCTTTGTCAGATGGGTAGATTGCAAAACTTTTCTCCCATTCTGTAGGTCGCCTGTTCACTCTGATGGTAGCTTCTTTTGCTGTGCAGAAGCTCTTTAGTTTAATTAGATCCCTTTTGTCAATGTTGGCTTTTGTTGTCATTACTTTTGGTGTTTTAGTCATGAAGTCCTTGCCCATGCCTATGTCCTGAATGGTATTGCCTAGATTTTCTTCTAGGGTTTTTATGGTTTTAGGTCTAACATTTAAGTCTGTAATCTATCTTGAGTTACTTTTTGTATAAGGGATCCAGTTTCAGCTTTCTCCATATGGCTAACCAGTTTTCCCAGCACCATGTATTAAATAGGGAAACCCTTTCCCCATTTCTTGTTTTTGTCAGGTTTGTCAAAGATCAAATGGTTGTAGATGTATGGTATTATTTCTGCGGGCTCTGTTCTGTTCCATTGGTCTATATCTCTGTTTTGGTACCAGTACCATGCTGTTTTGATTACTGTAGCCTTGTTGTATAGTTTGAAATCAGGTAGCATGATGCCTCCAGCTTTGTTCTTTTGGCTTAGGATTGTCTTGGCAGTGCAGGTTCTTTTTTGGTTCCATATGAACTTTAAAGTAGTTGTTTCCAATTCTGTGAAGAAAGTCATTGAGTCATTGGTAGCTTGATGAGTATGGCATTGAATCTATAAATTATCTTGGGCAGTATGGCCATTTTCACCATATTGATTCTTCTATCCATGAGCATGGAATGTTCTTCCATTTCTTTGTGTCCTCCTTTTTTTTTTTTTTTTTTTTTTTGAGGTGGAGTTTCACTCTGTTGCCCAGGCTGGAGTGCAATGGCACGATCTCCGCTCACTGCAAGCTCCACCTCCTGAGTTCACGCCATTCTCCTGCCTCA
This sequence comes from Chlorocebus sabaeus, assembly GCF_047675955.1. Taxonomy (NCBI): domain Eukaryota; kingdom Metazoa; phylum Chordata; class Mammalia; order Primates; family Cercopithecidae; genus Chlorocebus; species Chlorocebus sabaeus. Next base: position 98,691,266 of record NC_132917.1, on the reverse strand, counting down.
GCCTCCCAGGTAGCTGGTACTACAGGTGCCTGCCACCACGCGCAGCTAATTTTTTTGTATTTTTAGTGGAGACAGGGTTTCACCATGTTAGCAGGATGGTCTCGATCTCCTGACCTCACGATCTGCATGTCTCGGCCTCCCAAAGTGCTGGGATTACAGGCATGAGCCACCGTGCCCGGCTGTTTGTGTCCTCTTTTATTTTGTTGAGCAGTGGTTTGTAGTACTCCTTGAAGAGGTCCTTCACATCGCTTGTAAGTTGGATTCCTAGGTATTTTATTCTCTTTGAAGCAGTTGTGAGTGGGAGTTCACTTATGATTTGGCTCTCTGTCTGTTATTGGGGTATAGGAATGCTTGTGATTTTTGCACATTGATTTTGTATCCTGAGACTTTGCTGAAGTTGCTTATCAGCTTAAGGAGATTTTGGGCTGAGATGATGGGGTTTTCTAAATATACAATCATGTCCTCTGCAAACAGGGACAATTTGACTTCCTCTTTTCCTAATTGAATACCCTTTATTTCTTTCTCCTGCCTGATTGCCCTGGCCAGAACTTCCGACACTATGTTGAATAGGAGTAGTGAGAGAGGGCATCCCTGTCTTGTGCCAGTTTTCAAAGAGAATGTTTCCAGTTTTTGACCATTCAGTATGATATTGGCTGTGGTTTGTCATAAATAGCTCTTATTATTTTGAGATACGTCCCATCAATACCTAGTTGATTGAGAGTTTTTAGCATGAAGGGGTGTTGAATTTTGTCGAAGGCCTTTTCTGCATCTATTGAGATAATCGTGGTTTTTGTCTTTGGTTCTGTTTATATGCTGGATTACGTTTATTGATTTGCGTATGTTGAACCAGCCTTACATCCCAGGGATGAAGCCCACTTGATCATGGTGGATAAGCTTTTCGATGTGCTGCTGGATTCGGTTTGCCAGTATTTTATTGAGGATTTTTGCATCGATGTTCATCAGGGATATTGATCTAAAATTCTCTTTTTTTGTTGTGTCTCTGCCAGGCTTTGGTATCAGGATGATGCTAGCCTCATAAAATGAGTTAGGGAGGATTCCCTCTATTCCTGTCGATTGGAATAGTGTCAGAAGGAATGGTACCAGCTCCTCTTTGTACCTCTGGTAGAATTCGGCTGTGAATCCGTCTGGTCCTGGACTTTTTTTGGTTGGTAGGCTGTTAATTACTGCCTCAATTTCAGAGCCTGTTATTGGTCTATTCAGGGATTCAACTTCTTCCTGGTTTAGTCTTGGGAGATTGTGCATGTCCAGGAATTTGTCCATTTCTTCTAGGTTTTCTAGTTTATTTGCATAGAGGTGTTTATAGTATTCTCTCATGGTAGTTGTATTTCTGTGGGGTCAGTGGTGATATCCCTTTATCATTTTTTATTGTGTCTATTTGATTCTTCTCTCTTTTCTTCTTTATTACTCTTGCTAGTGGTCTATCAATTTTGTTGATCTTTTCAAAAAACCCACTCCTGGATTCATTGATTTTTTTTTTTTTTTTTTTGAAGGGTTTTTTGTGTCTCTATCTCCTTCAGTTCTGCTGTGATCTTAGTTATTTCTTGCCTTCTGCTAGCTTTTGAATGTGTTTGCTCTTGTTTCTCTAGTTCTTTTAATTGTGATGTTAGGGTGTCAATTTTAGATCTTTCCTGCTCTCTGTTGTGGGCATTTAGTGCTATACATTTCCCTCTACACACTGCTTTAAATGTGTCCCAGAGATTCTGGTATGTTGTGTCTTTGTTCTCATTGATTTCAAAGAACATCTTTATTTCTGCCTTCATTTCGTTATGTACCCAGTAGTCATTCAGGAGCAGGTTGTTCAGTTTCCATGTAGTTGAGCGGTTTTGAGTGAATTTCTTAATCCTGAGTTCTAGTTTGATTGAACTGTGGTCTGAGAGACAGTTTGTTATAATTTCTGTTCTTGTACATTTGCTGAGGAGTGCTTTACTTCCAATTATGTGGTCAATTTTGGAATAAGTGTGATGTGGTGCTGAGAAGAATGTATATTCTGTTGATTTGGGGTGGAGAGTTCTGTAGATGTCTGTTAGGTTCGCTTGGTGCAGAGCTGAGTTCAAGTCCTGGATATCCTTGTTAACTTTCTGTCTGGTTGATTTGTCTAATGTTGACAGTGGGGTGTTAAAGTCTCCCATTATTATTGTGTGGGAGTCTAAGTCTCTTTGTAGGTCTCTAAGGGCTTGCTTTATGAATCTGGATGCTCCTGTATTGGGTGCGTATATATTTAGGATAGTTAGCTCTTGTTGAATTGATCCCTTTACCATTATGTAATGGCCTTCTTTGTCTCTTTTGATCTTTGTTGGTTTAATGTCTGTTTTATCAGAGACTAGGATTGCAACCCCTGCTTTTTTCTGTTTTCCATTTGCTTGGTAGATCTTGCTCCATCCCTTTATTTTGAGCCTGTGTGTGTCTCTGCATGTGAGATGGGTCTCCTGAATACAGCACACTGATGTGTCTTGACTCTATCCAGTTTGCCAGTCTGTCTCTTAACTGGAGCATTTAGTCCATTTACATTTAAGGTTAATATTGTTATGTGTGAATTTGATCCTGTCATTATGATGTTAGCTGGTTATGTTGCTCGTTAGTTGATGTAGTTTCTTCCTAGCATCGATGGTCTTTACAATTTGGCATATTTTTGCAGTGACTGGTACTGGTTCTTCCTTTCCATGTTTAGTGTTTCCTTCAGGAGCTCTTATAAGGCAGGCCTGGTGGTGACAGAATCTCTCAGCATTTGTCTGTAAAGGATTTTATTTCTCCTTCACTTATTAAGCTTATTTTGGCTGGATATGAAATTCTGGCTTCAAAATTCTTTTCTTTAAGAATGTTGAATATTCGCCCCTACTCTCTTCTGGCTTGTAGAGTTTCTGCTGAGAGATCTGCTGTTAGTCTGACGGGCTTTCCTTTGTGGGTAACCCGCCCTTTCTCTGTGGCTGCCCTTAACATTTTTTCCTTCATTTCAACTTTGGTGAATCTGACAATTATGTGTCTTGAAGTTGCTCTTCTCGAGGAGTGTCTTTGTGGCGTTCTATTTCCTGAATTTGAATGTTGGCCTGCCTTGCTAGGTTAGGGAGTTCTTCTGAATAATATCCTGAAGAGTGTTTTCCAACTTGGTTCCATTCTCCCCGTCACTTTTCAGGTACACAAGTCAGATGTAGATTTGGTGTTTTCACATAGTACCATATTTCTTGGAGGCTTTGTTCTTTTCGTTTTACTCTTTTTTCTCTAAACTTAACTTCTCGCTTCATTTCATTAATTTGATCTTCAATCACTGATATCCTTTCTTCCACTTGATCAAATCGGCTACTGAAGCTTGTGCATGTGTCACGTAGTTCTCGTGCCATGGTTTTCAGCTCCATCAGGTCATTTAAGGTCTTCTCAGCACAGTTTATTCTAGTTAGCCATTCGTCTAATCTTTTTTCAAGATTTTTAGCTTCTTTGCCATGGGTTCGAACATCCTCCTTTAGCTCGGAGAAGTTTGTTATTGCCGATTGTCTGAAGACTTCTCTCAACTCGTCAAAGTCATTCTCCATCCAGCTTTGTTCCGTTGCTGGCGGGGAGCTGCGTTCCTTTGGAGGAGAAGAGGCGCTCTGATTTTCAGAATTTTCAGCTTTTCTGCTCTGGTTTCTCCCCATGTTTGTGGTTTTATCTACCTTGGTCTTTGATGATGGTGATGTACAGATGGGTTTTTGGTGTGGATGTCCTTCTGTTTGTTAGTTTTCCTTCTAACAGTCAGGTCCCTCAGCTGCAGGTCTGTTGGAGTTTGCTGGAGGTCCACTCCAGACCCTGTTTGCCTGGGTATCACCAGGGGAGGCTGCAGAACAGCAAATATTGCAGAATGGCGAATGTTGCTGCCTGATCCTTCCTCTGGAAGCTTCATCTCAGAGGGGCACCCAGCTGTATGAGGTGTCAGTCAGCCCCTACTGGGAGGTGTCTCCCAGTTACGCTGCTCAGGGATCAGGGACCCACCTGAAGAGGTAGTCTGTCCGTTCTCAGATCTCAAACTCCGTGCTGGGGGATGCACTGCTCTCTTCAAAGCTGTCAGACAGGGACGTTTTAAGTCTGTAGAAGTTTCTGCTGCCTTTTGTTCTACTCCCTGTTTCATTCATGATTTTTTTCTTGGTTGGCCTAGGTTAAAAAGCCTTACCAATTTTTTTTATCTTTTCAAAGAACCAACTTTTGTTTTCATTAATTTCCTCTCTTTTTTTCTTCTGGTCTGTATTTCTAACAACCTGTATTGTTTCTTTCCTTCTTGCTTTGGGTTGTTTTATTTTTCTAGTTTCTCATTAAATGGTAGGTTAAGTTATTAATTTGAGATCTTTGTTTTAATATAAGCATGAATGGTTATAAATTTTTTTCTAGTATTGCTTTTTCTATATCCCATAAAGTATTTTGTGTCTTTGTTTTTATTTCAAAATATTTTCTTGTTCCCCTTCTCACTTCCTATTTGTCACACTGATTATGAAGGATTGTATTTTTTTAATACCCACATATTTTCTGAGTTTTCCCAAATTTCCCTCTAATTTCAATTTCATATCCGTTGTGGTTGAACAACGTACTTTGTATGACTCCAGTCCTTTTAAATTTATTGGAATTGTTTTATGACCTAACATCTAGCATGATCTATCCTGGAAAATGTTCCATGTACACTTGGGAAGAATGTATATTCTGTTTTTGGGTAGAGGACTCTATAATTAGTTTCTAGTATAGTTCAAATTTCCTTGTTATTTTCTTATTGACCTTTTCTCTAGTTGTTCTACCCATGTTTGAAAGTGGGATATTGAATTCTCCAAATATTTTTATTGAATTTCTTATTTATCCCTTCATCCTGTATGTTTTTATTTCCTGTATTTTGGAGCTCTCGTTAGGTTCATGTATGTTTATAATTATGTCATCTTAGTGGATTGATTGCTTTATTATTATTAAATGTCTTTTTTCTCTAGTAGCAATTTTTATCTTAGTCTGAATTCAGACTTTTTAAATAATTTTAAAATTTATTTTTTAATGGTTGTGAGAATTACAATTAACATCAACTTGTAACAGTTTAGTTTGGACTAATATCACCTATTCTTCAAATATTCTTCATGCCTTTTTTTCTCTCCTCTTCTGAGACTCCCATTGTGCAGATGGTGGTACTCTTCATGTGTTTTGTAATCACTCAGACTCTTCCTTTTTCTTCATTTTTGTTTCTATTTCCCAGACTGGATAATCTTAACCAACCTATTTTGAGTTTGCTGATTCTTTACTTTGCCTGCCAAAATATGCTTTGGAACCCCTCTGATCAATTGTTTTAGTTATTGTACTTTTATGTCCAGAATTTCTATTTGCTTCCTTTTTCCAATTTCTTTCTCTTTATTGATATTTTCTATTTGGTGAAGCGTTGTTCTCATATTTTAGTTTTGCACGTGGTTTCCTTTTTTCCTTTGAACATATTTGAAATAGCTTATTTAAAGTCTTCTAGTAAGTCCTATCCTCAGGGACCATTACTGTTGATTGCATTTTTTCCTGTGTATGAGCCATAGCTTCTTGTTTCTTTAAATTTCTTTGAAAACTTGGCGGTGGGAGGGGCTCATTTCAGTTATTATGCTTTTCTATTTGGTTATGTTAATCATTTCTTTCTCTCTCTAATATTCTCCATTTGGTGAGACTTTTAGTTCTTTGGACATCATTTCCTTTAGTTCTTTGAATATATTTAAAAAGCTGAATTAAATTAGTTAATAAACCTAAAACCTGAGCTTTCTCAAGGGCAGTTTCTATTAAAATAATACTTTTTGTCCCTTTATACTTTTTCGTTTCCTTGTATGTCTCTCAATTTTTTTGTTGAAAACTGGACAATTAACATATAAGGTGGCAACTCTGGAAATTAGATTTTCCCCTCCCTAAGGTTTGTTGTTGTTTTTGTTGCTGTTTGTTTATTGACTTTCTGAACAAGTTATTTTAAATCTATCTTATTTGTGGTGCATGGCTACTGAAGTCTCCGTGTGGTGAGCTTCACAGTCATCTAATGATCGAACAGAGATTTCCTTAAAAACCTGGAACCAGTAATTCTCCCAGTCTTTGTTGAGAGGCTTGTGTATTTGCCTGCATATGTGTGTGTTGGGGCACATCAAAACACTCAGCTAGGCAATTGACAGCTGTTCCTTAGCCTTCGCCTCCTGTTCGCACAAAGCCTGGGGTCAGCCCCAGGTGTGAGAGCTTAGGGATGTCTCAGGTTTCTTCTGAGCACATGCAGAGCCAGAGCCGATGTGTACACAGGACCTTCTAGATTGGCAGGAAGGTGTCAACACTTTTTACAGCCCCTGTGGACATCTTATTCCCAACTTTTCCTTTTAAACTTTTGGGTCTGCTGATTATTTGGCCCAACTGTCATCTACCACATTGTTCTGCAGCCAGATTTTTAAAAATTTCCCCTAAAGGTTTTTGACAACTGTTACCAGGGTCAAGGCTTTTCACAGTGGGGAAGCTCTGAGTCAGGTCAAATAAAAATAGCCTTCCAGGTGGGGCCTCACTGGGACTCAGCACACTCATCAGGTAAAGACAGTTCTCTGGAAATGAGGCTTTCCTGGAGCTCCAGCATTGTTCTGCCACCCTTACTGCCTGTCAGGCTGCTGGCTTTCACTGTGACTGGGCTTTTGGTTACAGTGCTGTCACAGAGCTGGAGAGAAGAGAATGAGAATGGAAAAGTTAGACGCCACATATTTCACTGTTCTTGTTGAGGTTCAGCTTTTTAAAAATGCATTAACACTCCATGGATTGCTGCAAGCTTTTGGGGATTGCTGCAAGCTTTTGGTTAATTGCCAGAGTTCTTAGAAAGTTTATTCTGATGCTGCCAATTTTCTTGTTGTTAGAATTTTCAAATGTCCCTAACTTTGCCATTTTCACTGACAGTACTCTCTGTTGCTTTTTTTTCTTCTCCTGTACTATTTTGTTTCTTCAAACCATTCTCAACTCGCGCTGTCAAACCAGTTGATTGAATTAACATTGATAATGGCATGTAGGTCCTGAAGTTAAATTTCATTATCTTAATATTATAAATATTAACCCATTTAAGAACCACTATTACAAAAACAGTTTGAAGATAAACTGTTGAGCAGGCAGAAATAATCACCAGAATTTATCATTAGCTATTTTGTTTTTTAATACAGATTCTTATTGAGATCATGTTAGAATCACATACTGTTATAAGAAATTATACAGAGAGATCCTGTGTAGCCCGTACCTGGTTCCTCCCATGGCAATATCTTGACAAAGAATACTACAAAGTCATGACCAGGATGTTGATCTTTTGATAGGAATGAGTATTTCATTTTCACCCTCCTGATACTGTGGCTTTAATTTTCCATTTCCCTGATGGTTAAGGATGTTGAACATCTCTTCCCTTGCTTATTGGATTGTTCTTTTCTGGTTTTGAGTTCTTTATATAGCGTAGATCTTTAGACTTCTGTTAAATATGTAGTTTGCAAATATTTTATACCTTCTCATAGTTTGTCCCGTCCTGCTCTTAACAGGATCATGTGAAGGGCAAAGTTTTTCACATTTTCACATTTTTGATGAGGTACAACAATTTATCTTTTTTTTTTTTCTTTTTTTTCCCTGGATTGTGCTTTTGGTGTCAACTCTAGGAACACTGCCAAACCTTGGATCCCGAAGATCTTCTCCTCTATCCTTTTAAAAAAGTTGTATAGTTTTACATTTTAAATTTAGAGCAGTGATGTATTTTGAGTTGATTTTTGTATAAGTTGTAAAGATTAGGTCAGGGTTCTTTAAAAAAAAATATTGTTTTGGTCTATAGATGTCTCATTGCTTCAGTGCTATGTGTTGGAAATGCTGTTCTTCCAATGAATTGCTTTTGCAGTTTTGTCAAAACCAGTGAGGCATATATGGTTCCGTTTCTAGGTGTTCTACTCTCTGCAAGTGATTTATGTGTTTATCCCTCTGCCAGTATCACACTGCCTTGGTTACTGAAGTTACACAGTAAGACATATTGTCTGGTGGAGTGATTCCTCTCACTTTATTCTTATTTTTGAAGATTGTTCTTAGCAATTCTAGGGTTTATTCCTATCTAATTTTTTGTATAAACTTGTCAACAAAAAATCATCCTGGGATTTTTATAGGCTTTACATTAAACCCACAGATCAATTTGGGAAGAATTAGCATCTTTACATTTTGAGTCTTTCAGTCCATGAATATAGTGTGTCTTCTTGTTTATGTAGGTCTTCTTTGATTTCTTTCATCAGCATTTTGTATATTTCAGTACATATATCCTGTGCATGCTTTCTTAGATTTATATCTGACGTACTTCATTTTATTTGGAGTCATAAATGGCGTTGTAAATGGCATTTTAATGTTGATTTTTGTATATCCTGATTGTTAGTATATAGAAATGTACTGGATTTTGGGATTTAGACCTTGTATTCTACAACTTTGCTATATGTACTTATTACCTTTAAGAAGGACTTTTCTTTTTGAGTCCTTGGGGTTTTTACGTAAACAAGTATGTAGCCTGCAATTAGGGAGTTTTATTTCCTTTCCAGTGTGTTTGTCTTTTTTTCCCCTTGCCTTGTTAAAGTGGCCACAGAACTTCTAGCACGTGTTGAATAGAGTGAGAGCCACATCCTTGACATGTTCCCAGTCTCAGGGCCTACATATTCAGTCTTTTACGAGTAAGAAGGATATTACCTAGAGGTTGAGGTTGAGGTAGTTCTACATTTCTCCCGTCTTGTTGAGAGTTTTTATCACGAAGAGGTGTTGGGTTTTGTCAACTACTTTTTGTTTCAGTTGATGCCATCATGTGTTTTCCTCTTTAGCCTGTTGATGGGGTGAATTACAATGATCAGTTTTTGAATTTTGGGTGAGTCTTGCATACTCTGAGTAAAAATCGCTTGGTTATGATGCATAATTTTATACATTGCTGGGTTCAACTTGAAATATTTTTTATTTTTGTCTAAGTTAATGAGTTGTTTTGAGGTTTTAAAAACATGTATGTAGAATAAAATTCACCATTTATAACTATTTTTAAGTGTACTATTCAGTAGCATTAATCACAATGTTATACAAACACCACCATTCTTTTTTCATTACCCTAGAGACTCAGTAACCATTAAGCCACAACTCCTCACTTTCCCCACTTCCCGCTACCCTGTTGCCTAGTAACCTCTAATCTACTTTCTGTCCCCGTGAATTTGCTTATTCTACATTTTTCATGTGAGTAGAAGCACAGTATTTGCCTTTTTTTTGTCTAGTTTATTTCACTTAGCATAATATTTTCAAAGTCCATTCATGTTGTAGCATATATCAGAATTTCATTCTTTTTTTGTGGCTGAATAACATTTCATTCTGTAACTGCCGTGTTGATCCTTTCATCTGTGGGGGACACCTGGGTTGTTTCTGTTTGGAGACTTTGGGTACTGTGGTCACGCATCACTCAGTGTGGAAAACATCCTGAGTGGTGTTCGGCCATTTAATCCTTGTGCTAACATAGAGTGCACCTGCACAAACCTAGGCGGTATAGCCTACTGCATACCTAAGCTACATGATATAGCCTATTGCTCCCAGACTGCAAGCCTGTACAGCATGTTACTCTACTGAATACTGTAGGCAGTTGTAACACAATGGCAAGTTTTTGTGTATCTAAACATAGAAAAGGGTACAGAATACAGTATTATAATCTTATGGAGCCACCATCATATATGCAGTCCATTGTTGACCAAAACATTACGTGGTATGTGACTGCATTTAAATATTTTAACCGTCAGCCTATTTAGGTTTATCATTATCGGTTCTGACTAGGGCCTACTGTTACGGGCTGTAGTTCCAATAATAGCTTAATGTTTAGAGCATCTGCAGTGTGAGCTTCAGAGTTTTAGTGATTGTTCTGATACTGAAGCTGCTAAGAGTAGTTGGTGGTTCTTGAACATTAGTTCTACATTTTATAACTAAAGTTTACAGATCTTTTTAGATGACTTAGATACTTTGGGATAAAGTGAAAATTATGGTATTTTGTCTTTAGCGATAAACTTAATTTTGAAAAACCTTTCTGGCTTATCTTTTTAGATGCATGGTATGTATCCTGCACATCTGAATTACATAGGATTATGTTATGAGTCTTAGTGAACAACATGGGCATAGCTTCTTTAGGAACTTGATGATATTGAGTGGTCTTGATAAAATAGGGCTTATATGAAGTTCCTTGTACTTTTAATGTGGCAAGAAGACAAGTATACATTACATTTTTCAGATAATAAAACTGAGGGAAGAAGCAAAGCTTTGATCATAAAATGTCTTTATGGTTCGAAGGGACCCATATGGACCTAGTCCAGGATGTTTTAAAATTGTTATTGAGCCCTTTGTTGAAACAAAATATTGAGCAAGCGTAACTATAAATGAGATATTGATGTCTGTAACAATGTTGAATTCTAAAATGGCAGTGTCTTTTTTTTTTTTTTTTTTTGACAGGGTCTTGTTCTGTCACCCAAACTGGAGTGCCGTGGCAGTATCTCAGCTCACTGCAACCTCTGCCCCCTGGGCTCAAGCACAATGTCATTATCTTAACCAGAATTTCTTACCTTCTGCTTTTTCAGACTTGCTGCTAGGCACAGATTATTGGCAAGCAAACCAGGAACTTTTACAGATTGTGATAAGAGTTAAGATAGGGAATATAATAAAGGATAACCGGGTTGCTCTGAGAGGCCAAGGAGGGCCACACTGGGAGTGGGGTCAAGGCTGAGACTTGAAGGAGAAGACGCCAGCCACAACAAAAGCATGCTAGGCAAGGTGGCTCTGTAACACAGCTTTGGGGACCCTCCTGAGGCCTGCCTGTGTGGCCCTTTCTTCTCTTCCTGGTTTTTGTAGAGGAAAGTTTAAAAATCACTGATTTGACTGTTCCAGCCTTCTCCTTTTGTGGGTTAGGAGATTGTGAAGGCTAGAAGGTAAAGATGTACAATGACAGCCTAGGTTCCTAATGCCTGACACCACCCCCCACAATATGGCGTATGTTTTTCTACTAGTTATTTACAGCATTTGTTTTTTTCATAAGTTATTTTAGATGTATTAAAATCGCAAATTATATTCATCAGTTGTAATATTCAGAAAAATATCTTCACCTAAAAGAAAAACAAAAACTTAGTAGACAAAGATTTGTCTTTAAACTGAAGATATTTTTAATCTTAACTAAATGAAATAGGGAAGTAAACAGTTTGTGAACTTCTGTTTTGAAAGCAAGTGTTCCTATTTTGCAACAACTGACACACTGACATTTTTACACTGATTATAAATGGCTTTGTTACTCACAGACAGCTCAGAGATGTGGGTCGATATGAGGAGCTTCAAGTAGATATTACTGAGCCCAGCTTCAGAGTAAATATGAGTAGAATCATAAGAGCCAGAAATGTAAATCCCTTCCTTTCCTTTATCAATCTTCCTTTCCTCACTTATTGTCAGAAATATATGCCCAGTTTAAAAAACGTGGTTTCTTCAAGGTGCTGTTAGTCATGAGCATTCTGTAAAATTTATTTTGAAAGTAAATAGGGTTGGGTTTAGAAGCACAGATTCACATTGCTGAAATTCATAGTGTTCTCTAGCCACTTCCTTGCTGAGTGTATCTCACTGTGTCTGTTTCTTTACTTTAAAATGGGATCATAATGTCTATGTCATAGGGTTAGTTTGAATTTTAATAACAGTGATCAGTAATTATTAGGTTATTTTTATTTCAATTACATTTGTTTGGTGCTTGAACTAGGGAACATCAGGAAAGTCTGGAATTCATTAACAGCATAAAATTAGGGGAAATATTTTTGGGAGAGGAAGCTGTTAGTAGTTGTGGTTTTGAATCTGGAGATGTGATGACTTACTTTTGTTACATTTATATTTTATAGCTTAACTTTGCATGTGAAATGACTAAGTCTATAGCTAGTGTTCTATTTTTTTAGGTATATAATTGAAAGGTATTATAATTGGCCGCTTAAAGCAAAATATGTTAATTTGTTTTATGCCAGAGTTGAATCCTGTTTATCTCTATATCTTTTAAGGAAAGTCAGCGATGTGTAACACAGTGTTTTCCTTTTGAGACTTTATAATCAGCTGCTATTAATTTTTTTAACTAACATTCATATTTTTAACATAACTCATACTTTTAAAACTATGAATTAATAATTCATAATGTAATTTTTGTGTGTGTGTGTGTGTATATATATGTATATGTGTGTGTGTGTCTGTGTGTTTTTGTTTTTGTTTTTGTTTTTGAGACGGAGTCTCGCTCTGTCGCCTGGGCTGGAGTGCAGTGGCGCGATCTCGGCTCACTGCAAGCTCCGCCTCCTGGGTTCACGCCATTCTCCTGCCTCAGTCTCCCGAGTAGCTGGGACTACAGGCGCCCGCCACCATGCCCGGCTAATTTTTTGTATTTTTAGTAGAGACGGAGTTTCACTGTGTTAGCCAGGATTGTCTCGATCTCCTGACCTCATGATCGGCCCGCCTCAGCCTCCCAAAGTGCTGGGATTACAGGCATGAGCCACCGCGCCCGGCTCCTAATTTATATATATTTTTAAAGCTTCTAATTTAAAATGCAGTGTACCCAAACTACTGCCTTTATGTAGTTCTCTTCAGTTAAATCGACATTTCTTCTGGCTCAATGTTGGGAACTCATTCAGTGGCCGTTCTATTGGAACTCTAATAGCAGCCACCTGTAGCTCGTTTCCAGTGTTTCTTGTTGGTTTCCTCTGCCAGTTAGACAAAGTTTCTAATTAGAGGCCCTTTTACATTGTGAGCATCTGGCTGTTCAGTTATTTCTTGTTAGTTTATTGTGTTCTTATGTCAATAAATTTGTGTTCAGTACGGAATAACCAAAAAATTATCTGGATCCTGCAAAATTTCAGTTTGTGTTAAAAAGTGGGGGGAACAGGTGAGGAATGGGATGGGAGAGCTGAGCAGAGCCTTTTATATTCATAATCCTTTCTTCTAAAGAGATTATCACTTTACTTAGAGACATTCTAAGTATACTGTGTCAGTAATTCTGTTGGAGCCATTAGCTTTGATCTTGATATTGAAATCCCACTATAAGCCAGGACTAGAGATAACATAACCAGAAAAAGGTCATTTGCATCAGTGAGTACAAATGCCAGTGCTTATTGTACCTGAGCAAGAAGGTAGGATATCATTCATGCTTTCAGTATTTATTGAATATTCTCTATATGCCACAGACTGGTAGGGCATGAATGGAAGTAGAGCAGGTTGGCACTGTCATTGAAGAAAAACACAGAAAAGGGAGGACAGGAGTTTTCCCAAAATAAAATCAGGATGTGACTGCTAGACTAGGGAGAAAAGGATGCTTGGCAGGCAGAAAAAACATGCAACTAGGTAATGTAATCTGATTAACTGGTGTGTTATTCTGCTGCTTGACTGTCCACTTTTGTCATACCGGAACAGCCAGGTGCATGTGTGGGACAGCGAGTGTCTTCCCAGAATTCCAAAAGACCAACTAATGGGAGTCAGTGAATTCCATATTAAGCCAAATGAAATATCACATAAGTTGAAATTCTGCATGTGAACTTTGTCCCTTTTCTCCCATTTATTCAGCAATTTACAGCAGTATGGGTTTATGGATATTTATTTTATACTTTGGGCTACATCTAGTACTACTTCATTTTGTTGCTCAGATTGTTTCAGCTTTGGTCATTTGGGAGCTCTTTCTGTTGATTCTTACCTTCCTTCCCCTGTCCCCATCAGTGTAGGATTTGGGTGGTTTTCTCTGTTTACTTTCCGGCACTATGGGATGCTCCATTCTCATCTCGTGTATTTCCTGCCCCTGTCCTCAAATCAGCCATTGCTCCAGGAAGCCCTGGTTTCTTTTATTGGAAAATAATATTAGAACACAAGATCTGAGTTCTAGGTGCATTCTTTGCTATTGGCATGTCATTGCTTTAGGCCTTTAGAGCTGACAGAGCAAGGAAATACATCTATGTATACTAACCTATGAATATACACATCTATAAATATTCTTATATGTATGTAATTATATGTTTCACTAAACATGAATTCATACTGATATCACCGACTCTCAACCATTACCACCTGGATCATTTTGGCTTCCCCCCTTGTTTCTGTATAAATTGCTATTCCAACAGTGAGACACTTGGCTCCCAGTATCTACCATCTGTGTCCTTAATTGTTCGATTTCAGTATACATGTATAGTGGCATCAGAATGGTTAACCCAAACTCCCATGGGAAAAAGCATTATCAACTGTAATACAGTGCATATGTATGGTTTCTTTCGCCTTTAGTCTTACAGATTCTACTCATTTCCAGAGTTACTTAGGTGAGCACTCTTCCCTCTCCCCCAACATCAGTAAAGCTGATACATTCATTTGTAATACAGTTAAATTGTTTTGTCATATTACGCATTCCATCCTGGAGTCTCCCAGCCTCCTAAATTATTTTTAAAATTTGCATATATTTAGGTTCACTTTTTGTGCTGTGAAGTTCTGTTTTGATAAATGCATCATGTCCTGTATCCACCATTACAATTTGATGAAGAATGGTTTTACCACCCTGAAATGTATTTGTGCTTCACTTATTGAACCTTTCCCATCGCCCCCTGACCTCCTAGCAACCACTGATCTTTTTACTGTCTCCATAATTTTGCCTTTTCCAGAATGTCATGTACTTGGAAGCATACAGTATGTAGCTTTTTCTTTTAGTAATATTGCATTGTATAGATATACCACAGTTTGTCTGTTCACCTTGGATGGCCATCTTGACTATGTCCAGATTTTGGTGATTATGAATAAAGCTGCTTTAAGGAATTGTATGTAGATTTTTATATGTAAGGTTTCAAATCAGTTCAGTAAATACTAGGAGCATGATTGCCAGATTGTGTGGTATAACTATGTTAGCTTTTAAATATATTACCTTTGCGTTGCTGTTTCTTGGATCAGAATGATCTTGCTATTTTCCCTGCCCACTTCCTCCCCAAGTCCCTTGGACTGTAGATCCCAGGTCATATCATCACTACAAAGAGTAGGTGATACAGAATTTCAGCTGATCATTTCTTGGGGGAAATAGAATACTGTAGTGATCTTTTCTATATGCTTTTGATATTTTCAGTTAATCAGGGAAAATAATTAGTTGCATCTTGTTGAATATGACTGTTTTGTGCTTTCTCATAATATAACAGTAATGGGTATTTTGAAGTTGATGCATGTAGCCTGTAGGTTGTTGAAGTTGCTTTCTTTTAAAGTATTTTTTAGTTTATAAAATTCTGAAGTATTAGTCATATTTTTCTTTTTAACCATCACCATTAAGCAGTCCATTTTTAGATATAAAATTATGTTAATTAACTTTAAGGTCAAAGATGTTATGAAAATCAAATTTATGTTCCTGTAAGTGATGGTATGTTTTGTTTTCTTCACAGCATTCATTCAGTCCGAGAGCATAATAGAAGTACTGCGTTTTGATGATGGAGGGCTACTACAGGTAATTTTTTTTTAAGTTGAAAAGTTATTGTTAAGCCTTGAATAATATCTGGTTATTATTTTTCTTTTAAAAATGCAATTGGTTTATCTGAAATGTAATTGGTTTATGAACTTTGAAGATAGGTCAGTAGAGTCTTTAATAATATAAAAACCTCCGTAGTTACGTGAGTTATCTTTTAGATTAAATCTTTCTTTAAAATGCAAACTCATTGTGGTATTAAAAGCTTGTAAATAAGTACATCATCAATCTGTGGCAAGTGTTTGTGCCCGTGGATCTGAGGGGAAGGGGTCAGATCAGGACCTGGGATTCTCTTCAGATCAGGAGCAGGGGTTCTCTGAGTGAATTCAGATGGAGGATCTCAAAATGTTTATCTAGAAGAGAACTTGTCTAGAGAGGATAAGTACTATAGATTTCACCTGTACTGTACGTCTACTTGCTATCCTAAGTCACATCATTAAGTATACATAAAATTTGAAAGTGTAATCCAATATATATCTTGTCCTTCCTTTCAGACCTAGTTCAGATATCACCATGAAGCCTATTTCAGGCTTCCCAGCTAAAAATGAGTTTGAGAATTTCAGAGCTGAAAGAGAGAGTAAATGCCACCTTAACTAACCCTCTGATTTCTTATGGCTAGGTGTTTTCTCCTTTCTTACAAACTTTTATCATATTCTGTGCTTGTCCTTTCTTAGTAACTTTGTAATGATAACTTTTGTTTTTCAAGTAATGTGCTGTTTGCTAGCATGACTGATAATTTTTTAATTAGTTTTATATTCAAGGGAAAATAATGTTTAGGTTAGGAAAGGTGATCAAGATCCCATGACTTTCTGGTACTGGGACTGACACGAGAATCCCAGTGTTCTCCTTCCAGATATGATTGTTAGTCTCTTTATTATGAAATACTACCTATAGTATTTTTAATTTATTTATAACTAAGTGACCTAAATAATTTTGGAAAAATATTTCCTGTAGTTTATAATAAAGGCAGGAAAAGATCAAGACAATAGAGAAAATAATTATACTAGGGACATGGAACAAGATTTTTATTTGCATTTTAGCATAAATTTAGATTACATTTTATACATTAAGCTAGGTGAAGAGAGCAAGAAAAAAAGTGATGGATTTTAAGAATCTTTTTCTCTGGCAGTGAAGCTAGTAAGTCTTTTGGAAGACAAACTTTTGTTGCTTCTAAATTTTTTAATAAATTTATCATTCTTATCTTTACGTAAGAGATGTTGAAAAACATAATAGACAGTGGTTGCATAGTATTTGCCTAGAGTCAGCTTTGTATGTTTTAAAGCTGAATAAAAACTGAACATAATGAGGTCTAATTTTATAAAGCCTTCCTACTAGAAAATGATCATAAGTTTCTTTTTTCTAGTTCTTTAATCTGTTTCAAATTGAGAACTTGAAGAACCTATGGGAACAAATATTTTAAATATCTTCCTTTAGGTGATTGTTTACAGGATCTGGATGGCAGGCAAATCAGGACTGAATTTCTGGAAAATTCCCTAAGTGTGATTGATCTTTATTGATTGAGGAAGGATTTGTGTCTGTTAGGAACTGGACATCTAGGTTGCAGGTTGATAATCCATTCTAAAAATTCTGGAGCATGATTTGTATTTTTGCTGAGAGAGGCTGCTAATCTGTATCTAAAAGGAGTTGGGTGTGGAAATGCTTGTGAACTGGGATGTGGTTTGCTAATAGTCTTTGGATCTGCTCAGATGCTTGGACAGGAGCTTGGGTGAGACCTCATAATTCTGTGGCAAAGGTAATTTTGGTCTAGAAAAATGTTGAGGGCAAGTAGTATCAGTTGGTTACTTAAGCCACAAAAAAAACCTAAGAGTTCTGTAGAATGTCTAATATTGAGATGCTATATAATATAGTATATGGCCCCCAAATAGCTGAATATAAGACCCTTTTGAATACATATAAAATTAGTCATTTTAATGTTGAGTGTTTCTCAGAAAGTTTTTATTTTGACATAAAACTTACCTCTTTCTGACTATAATTTACCAATAGGTTTAACTATTTTAAATAACCACTGGTTTCTTATGCTATGATTAGAACAGAAAAATATACAGGTAGCATTTTTATGGCAGAATATATATCCTTTCTCTAATTTAAATTTAAGCTAAAGCAGGGAGATTGTCAAAGCAACAACCTTGTTTTACATTATTTAAAATTAGAATTTTGCCCAAGAACATTCCTTCTTAGATCTGGAATTCATGTACATTCATGTGGCTTGGCTCATAGTAAATTTTTTTTTTTTTTTTTTTTGAGACGGGGTCTCACACTGTTGCCCAGGCTGGAGTGCAGTGGCGCGATCTCGGCTCACTGCAAGCTCTGGCTCCTGGGTTCACGCCATTCTCCTGCCTAGGCCTCCCAAGTAGCTGGGACTACAGGCGCCTGCCTCCATGCCCAGCTAATTTTTTTTGTATTTTTAGTACAGATGGGGTTTCACTATGTTAGCCAGGATGGTCTCAATCTCCTGACCTCGTGATCCACCCGCCTCTGCTTCCCAAAGTGCTGGGATCACAGGCATGAGCCATCACGCCCGGCCAACTCAGTGATTTTTTTAATCCTCAAAAATCAACTGATAAGAAATCAGTAAAAAATAAATTTTAAAAATTGCCAAAAAGATACTTGTTTTCTTTATTTTTTAAAGATAAGGAAAATTAGGTTTATAGAAGTTGAATAATTTATTCCATAGTACTCAATTGCTAGAGCAGGAATCCAGTATCCGATACGTACCATACTTACCATGTCTGATTTCAAAACTCTGCACGGCACGATGCACGTGCAGTGCTCTCGGATATTCCATGGGTTCGCGCTTGTTACGAATAGAAATTATAACCCCATAGGTCATGTTTTCTTTAGTTGGTGCTTTGGCCGTTGTCATTCCTGTTTGACTGGACTAAGATTTAGCATCCAGAATACATAAAGATCGGACGGTTCCTGAGATGACACAGACTCTGAGGAATCTACATCTCAACGGAAGTCCGCGTTAAGGCTGTAACCACAGGATGCCCTGGTCGAGTATCTCAAACCATCATTCCCATCCTAACTGATCAGAATGGTTGGCTCTTCTAACCTGTTCCTTTGAAAGATTGTAAAATGGAATAACAAAAGATTCTTTCATTTACAAGCATAATCTGTTAATAAACCTGAATCTGCTTCCTAATCTTACTTTGTTTTTTGGAAAAAAAAATAGAGGTAGGGCTGGATGCGGTGGTTCACATCTACAATCCCAACACCTTGCGAGGCTGAAGTGGGTTGATCGCTTGAGTTCAGGAGTTCAAGACCAGCCTGGGAAACATAGGGAAACCTTGTCTCTACAAAAAATTAGCCAGGTGTGTTGGCACACACCTGTGGTCCCAGCTACTCTGGTGGCTGAGGCAGGAGGGTCGCTTGAGCCTGGGATGTCAAGACTGCAGTGAGCTGTGCTTGTGCCACTGTACTCCAGCCTGGGCAGCAGAGTGAGATCCTGTCTCAACAACTACAAAAATGTGTTCCCTGAGTTCAAGTCCCGTAAATTTACTTTGCACCTCATTTTAAAAGGGGGTTGAGAGTCCTGAGCTAAAGTGGTGGGCAAAGCCCCCATTCTTGCCTGGCCGTTCCTCCTCTAAGAGGTTCGCGCACTTGGCCGAAGTCCTCAAAACCCAGAGCGTCTCAGCCCCAGCTCCACATTAGAATCACCTCCAAGCTTTAAAGATTCCTGGTGACAGGTACTGTCCTAAGGGCATTACAGGAACGAACTCACCTGGGCCTCACCAGCAGCTGATGGCATGGTACCCGAGGGTCCCATTGTACAGGTGGGGCCAGGGGCCAGGTGTACCACAGGCAGGAAGATGGTGGCTGAGCTTGGGTAAAGAATGCATGCCCGTCCCCACAGGGCCAGTGGACCCCCATGTCCTGACCTTGGAGGGTCCAGAGAGCACATCAGAGTTTGACCAGCATACGGAGCACCACGGCTGATTGACCATACAGGTCATAGAGACAGGATCTCACTCTATTGCCCAGGCTGGTGTGCAGTGGCGCAGTGACAGCTCACTGCAACCTTGACTCTGTGTTGCCCAGGCTGGCCTTGAATTCCTAGCCTCAAGCCATCTTCTCGCCTTTTGGGACTACAGATGGGAGTCACCATGCTCGACCTCTAGTCTAACTTTTATTTATTTATTTATTTATTTATTTATTTATTTATTTATTTATTTGAGATGGAATGTCGCTCTGTGGCCCAGGCTGGAGTGCAGTGGTGCGATCTCGGCTCACTGCAAGCTCCGCCTCCTGGGTTCACACCATTCTCCTGCCTCAGCCTCCCGAGTAGCTGGGACTACAGGCGCCCGCCACCGCGCCTGGCTAATTTTTTGTATTTTTAGTGGAGACGGGGTTTTACCGTGTTAGCCAGGATGGTCTCGATCTCCCGACCTCGTGATACCCCCATCTCGGCCTCCCGAAATGCTGGGATTACAGGCGTGAGCCACCGCGCCCAGCCTTATCTTAACTTTTTTTTTTTTTTTACAAAGATAAAGCTCAGGAAAAAAGCTAGCTCTGTATTTTTTTCACTATCCTGCCAGAATAGTAAACATAATTTAAAAATTTTGGAAAGCAAGCTCTAGAATGTTTGTGAGTTGAAAATACAAACAGAATTTTGTCTTTTTTTAAAAAACGGGCAGTGTCTTGCTCTGTTACCCATGCTGGAGGCCAGTGGCACAATTCTGGCTCGCTGTTGTCCCAACCTCCCAGGCTCAAGTGACCCTCCCCGCTCAGCCTCTGAAGTAGCAGGGACTACAGGCACGTGCCACCACATCTGGCTAATTTTTAAGTTTTTGTAGAGGTAGGGTCTCACTATGTTGCCCAGGCTGGCCTCAGACTCCTGGACTCAAGCAGTCCTCCCGTCTTAGCCTCCCAAAATTCTAGGATTATAGACCTGAGCCACTATGCCTGGCAGAATTTTGTCTTTTAAAATTTAAAGTCCTATTTTGTTTTATTTTTATTTTTATTTACTTTTTTTGAGATGGAGTCTCACTCTGTCCCCCAGGTTGGAATACAGTGGGCAATCTCAGCTCTTTGCAGCCTCTGCCTCCTGGGTTCCAGCAGTTCTCTTGCCCCAGCTACCAGGATTACAGTCCTTTGCCACAACACCCAGCTAACTTTTGTATTTTTAGTAGAGACAGGGTTTCACCATGTTGGCCAGGTTGGTCTCGAACTCCTGACCCCAAGGGATCCACCTGCTTTGGCCTCCCAAAATGCTGGGATTACAGGTGTGAGCTACCATGCCCAGCAAAAACCGCGTTTTATAAATGGAATTCTAACCCCTTAGAGAACCTATATTGAGCCTTATTCCAAAGAGTATACGATTTTGATTCCTTTTTTTTTTCTTTAAAGTGTTTATTGTGAGATATAATTTACATATAGATGCTTAAATTTGGGGAGGGAATGCAAGGCAAACACCTGTGTAACCACCACTCAGGTTAAAAACTAAAAACAGGCCAGTACCCTCCAAAGTTTCCCCTCAAGCTCTCTCCTAGTTACTACCCATAAAGTTAGCCATTTCCTGAATTTTATAATAATTGCCTTTCCCTGTAATTTTAGCATCTGAGTGTATATCTCCAAATACTACAGGGTCACATATTTTTTTAAAGTTCATACAGTTGGTATTTCTTTTCTTTTTTTTTTTCTGGCTCCTTTTTCTCAGCATTATGTTTCTAAGATTCACAGCATTATGTGTTGAGCGTAACTATAGTTACTTCATTTTCGTTGCTGAATAGTATTGCATTGTATGGAAATGCCGCAGTTTATGTATTATTTCTGCTGTTTATATGTATTTTGGTTGCTTCTAGTTTTTTGCTATTAAGAATAATGCTGTCTCTTGGTGAACACAATATGTATGTTCCAATGATTTTTTTTCTGAGGGATTAGAGTGCAGTTGTTGGGTCATAGAGCAGAGATCGCCAGCTCCCTTATGCCGTGGACCAATACTGGTCCGTGACCTGTTAGGATCGGGGCTACGTGGCGGGTGGTGGGTGAATGAGTGAACATCACCTCCTGAGCTCTGCCTCTTGTCAGCTCAGCGGTGGCATTAGATTCTCATCGGAGTGCAAACCCTACTGTGAACTGCACATGAGAGATCTAGGTTGTGCGCACCTTAGGAGAATCTAACTAGTGCCCGATGATTTCAGGTGGAACAGTTTTATTCTGCAACCTTCCCGCTAACCCCCCATCCGTGGAAAAGTTGTCTTCCGTGAAACCGGTCCCTGGTGCCAGAAAGGTTGGGGACCGCTGTCATAGAGTATGTGTATCTTCAGTTTTAGTAGATAGTGCATGTAGTTTTCCAAAGTGGTTGTTTTAGTTTGCAAATCCATCATCAGGAATTCCCCTGCAACAACTTTGTAAAGGGTTTTCTTCCTTCCCTCTTCCTGTTCTGGAGAATGGCTAATGATCTCTAATTGCCATTTTATTTTCGTTTCCCTGATTTCTCATAAAGCTGAGCAACTTCTCATGTTTACTTGACCATTTGGATATCCTCCTCTGTGACATCCGTTAAGTCTTTTACCCGTTTTGCTGTTGGTTTGCATGTCTTTTTTCCCGTTGTTTTGTAGAAGTTCTTTATAAGTTCTGAATACAAGCTCTTTATTGCGAACCCTGACCTCACACCAGTAACAAAAACCAGTTCCATTACATGAGTTGTTTATTAGTTACATATATTGAAAATAGCTTCTCTCACTGGATGGATTGCCCTTTTGGCTTATGTAATGGTGACTTTTGATGAACAGAAATTCGTAATTTTAATGAAGTTCAGTCTGTCAGTATTTTCCATTATGGTTAATACTTTTTATTTTGTGTCTTGTTCAATGTTTTTCTGTCCCAGGGTCGTGAAGATATTCTCCTGGATTCTAGAATTTTATTGTTTTGCCTTTCACAGTGAGCTCAAATTCCGTCTGGAATGAATTTTTATTATTGATGTGAGGTCAAGATTTTGTTTCTTCCTTATATTTGATTGTCTCAGCATCCTTTATTGACTTTCCCGATGTTTTCTTTCTCTAGTATTTGTCAGTGACACCTTATTCGTAAATCAAGTGTCCATATATGTGTGAGCCTGTTTCTGGGCACTGTATTGGATTTCTTTGGCTTATTTGGCTATCCAAATACCAGGGTTACAGTTTTAATGACTATAGTTTTTAAAGTTTTGATATGTGGTAGAACAAATCCTGACACTTTGTTGTTCTCCTCAGTAACGTCTTGGTTATTCTCAGTCCTTTGCCTTCCATACGTATCTTTTCAATTAGCTTTAAACACACACACACACACACACACAATCGGGGTTTTTTTATTAACGTCACTCAGAATATGAAGATAATTTGGCAAGAATTAAAAATCCTTCAGAATCTTCAGTATTCAGTCTGACAGCCTGAGACAGTATATTTTTCAACTTATTTAGGTCTTCTTTATCTCATAATTTTATATTCTGCATAAAGATCTTGAACGTCTTTTGATAAATTTATTTCTGGGTTTTTGGTATTTTTAATACTATTGTAAGTGGCATCTTTTCAAAATGTTCACTTTTTGTGTTTATTAGGTCAAAGCATATTGCTGGTGCCCGGCCTTTATTGATCTATAAAAGTGGCAATTTCATACGACTCAACATAAAATGTGGAAATGTGGTTGCTTTTAATATATTTACTGTGTATCCTGAAAACTTGCTAAATTACTTATTGGTTCTAATAACTCTAGTTGCTTTTGAACAACCTCCATAAACTATCATAATCTGAGCTTGATGACATTTCTTCAATTTGACACCCAAAATCAACTATCACACATTCTACCTTTTCTTTTTTATACCTTAACTTTGCTAGCTACAGCCAGCATGATGTTAATACAGTGGTATTTAGTAGTCCTCTTTGACACTTTCCTCATCTCAGAAATACAGCCTTCAATATTTCACGGTTAGATATGATTTTTTCTTCACTGCCACCTTTGCCCCCCCCACCCAAGATAGCCTTTATCACATGTCAGTTTGAGTTCTCAACAAGATCCTGAGGCAGAGTTAGGAGTGCAAGAGATTGAGGGCTACTGCCTGTGAAAAATAAGCTGGAGAAAGCAGGATTGGGCCAGGAGAGTCTCAGACTGTGATGCAGAATCTCGGCCAACCCAGTGGGGAGCTCTGGAGCAAAGACTGCCTGTTGGAAGCATCCTGCGTGGGGTAGAGTTGGCCAGGCCCTGGTACACCTGCTGTGCTCATTCATTGTCTGGGAGGAGCCCAAGAAGAACTTGGCCTTACCTCAAATGCCACCGTTGATCCCAAAGGCTATAGGTGGAGGCTGGTCGCCAGCAGTGTTTTTCATAACTGAATGACAAGTTCTTCCTTGTAGGGAGATCTGAGTAGTTCATAGAAAAAGTATTGAAAATCAAAGCCAGGCTGGGCGCAGTGTTCACACCTGTAATCCCAGTAATTTGGGAAGTTGAGGCGGGTGGATCACTTGAGGTCAGGAGTTCGAGACAAACCTGACCAACGTGGTGAAACCCTGTCTCTACTAAAAATAAAAAAGTAGCCAGGCATGGTGGCACATACCTGTAATCCCAGCTACTCAGGAGGCTAAGGCAGGAGTATCGCTTGAACCCAGGAGACGGAGGTTGCAGTGAGCCGAGATTGTGCCATTGCACTCTGGCCTGGGCAACAAAGGTGAAACTCTATCTCAAAAGAAAAAAAAAAAGGAAAGAAAAGAAAATCAAAGCCAAAGAAATACATTCTAAAAGCAAATAGAGAAAAAAAGAGAGACTTTCAAAGAAGGTAGAATTAGCCTGACAGCTGACTTATAAACTGAACCAATGAGAGACAAAAATAACATATAAGTTTACTGACAAAATTTACCAAACTAGAATTCTATACCCAATGAAAATATCCTTTATAAATGAAAGTGAAATAAAGACATTTTAAAATAGATAAGAATGGAGAGAATTTGTCACCAGAAAATTTATGCCAAAGGAAATAATACAGTCTTTAGGCTGAAGGTAAATGATTTTAGAAGCTCAGAAATGCAAAGGAAAAAAGAACATTAAAAACGTTTAAGTGTGCGGATAACTAAATGAATGCATACTCTGTAGAACAATAATAATAGTATTTTGACGTAATGCAGTGTGGCAGAACATTCTGGTACCGCTAAGGCTAAATCATATGAAGTTTGACAACTTCTACCTGGGTCTGTCCGTTTTGGAACATTTTCTTTGGGAAGTGAATCGCCATGATGTGAGAAACGTAAGCCACATGGAGAGGCCACATGTAGTCTTCTGATCACAGTCCCAGCTGAGCTCCCAGCTGACAGCCAGCATCACTTTCCCATCCTGTGAATGAGCCATCTTAGACAGCCAGCACATCTGAACTTTCAGATAAATGCTGCCTGAATTCACATGTAACTGAAACACAGAAGGGACATTAAGTGAGAATAAATTGTTGTTTTAAGCCGCTAAACCTTAGAGTGGTTTATTATGCAGCAGTAGGTAACCAGAATGCTTGATATCATGTTGGACCTGGTTGGTCTGTGTTCGGTTTTCTTCCACTGCTTCAGAAATGCCTTTTTGCATTTGGTTTGTCCAAAACAAGATCGAGACAAGGTCTACACATTGCATGGGTGCTATGTCTCCTAAGTCTCTTTTATGCTGTTCCCCCGACTCACCTTTTTATTGTTAATGAAATTGGCTCATTTGTCTATAGGATTTCCAACCTTCTACATTTGGCTATTTTCATCCTCTTGGTGTTATTTAACATTCACTTATCATGTGAATTTTCTGTCAACTGTTAGCTAAATCTAGTCTGGATTAGGTTTAAATTCATTTTTTTTTCTTAGCAAGAAGATTTTATAGCTAGTTGTGCAGTAATCTGGTCTTTGTCTCTGGTCCTGGAGATGCTCTAAATGTTGGGATTTCCTTAATAATAAGAGTGTCTTTGTTATTCCTGAGTCCCTTGGACCACATCTGAGTTTATACCTAATGAGAAAACTCAAGATAGGGTTGGTCATCAGAAAAACGAACCGTGTTGGCCGGTGCAGTTGCTCACACCTGTAATCCCAGCACTTTGGGAAGCTGAGGCCGGTGGATCGCCTGTGGTCAGGAGTTCGAGACCAGCCTGACCAACATGGTGAAAACCCGCCTCTACTAAAAATACAAAATTAGCCAGGCATGGTCGCATGCGCCTGTAGTTCCAGCTACTTGGGAGGCTGACACAGAATTGCTTGAACCCGGGAGGCGGAGTTTGTAGTGAGCCGAGATCGTGCCACTGCACTCCAGCCTCGGTAACAGAGCAAGATTCCGTCTCAAGAAAAAAAAAAAAAAAAACCAACCAACCATGTGATTAGAGGGTTGGGCTTTGAGCCGACCCACCCTTTTCTAGGGAAGCTGGGAGGTGAGTTGGGTCACATGGTGGTCAGTGATTGAATCAACTCTGGGTACTGAAACTTGCTGGAACTTTCTGGTTGGTGAACACATCAGTGTGCCAAAAGACCGATATGCCCTGATCGGTGGAGAAGAGGACACAGAAGTTCTGTGTTCATGGGGACCCTCATCTCAGACCTTTTCCTCTATGCCCCTTTAGAATAAAACTGTAATAATTAAGCATAGTGCTTTACTGAGTTATTCTAGCAAATTGTCAAGCCTGATTGGAGTTCATGGGAACCCCCTAGATTTGTAGCTGGTTGGTCAGAAGTATCGGTGGGCTGGGGACCCCCAAACTTGTAACTGATATCTGAGGTGAGGACTGTCTTGTTAGAGACTGTGCCCTTTACCCTGTAGATTCTGACACTGGATAGTGATACGGTCTGGCTGTGTCCACACCAAAATCTTGTCTTGAATTGGTAATTCTCATAATCTCCACATGCTGTGGAAGGGAACCCGCTGGGCGGTCATTGAATCATGGCGGTGGTTACTCCTATGCTGCTGTTCTCATGATCGTGGATTGTCATGAGATCTGGTGTTTTATGAGAGGCTTTTCCCCCTTTGCTCAGCACTTCTTGCTGCTGCCGTGTGAAGAAGAACATGTTTGCTTCCCCTTCTGCCGTGACTGTAAGTTTCCTGAGGCCTCTCAAGCCCTGCAGAACTGTGAGTCAGGGAAACCTCTTTTCTTGATGGATTACCCAGGCTTGGGTATGTCTTTATTAGCAGTGTGAGAACAGCCTAATGTAGATGGTTAGCATCAGAACTGTACTCATTTCACTAGTGGGACTGTCCATGGTCTGTGTTTTTCATGGAGATGGTATGCCAGATTGTCGTAGATTTTTAGGTCACAGATTTTCTTACGTAGGGATTTAATGTAGGGAAATAAGATATTGTGGCATTATTTCTGTTGATCTAAGCCAGATGTTGGCAAACTTTTTTGGTAAAGGGCCAGATATTAACTACTTTAGGGTTTGTGTCCCGAATGGTCTCTATGACAACTATTCAACTTCCGTCATCGTAGTGTGAAAGCTGCCATAACAGTACGTGAGAAATGGGCGTAAAACTTTATTTGCAGAAGCTAGTAGAAGACTGGATTTGGCTTATGGGCTATAGATTACCAGCTTCTTTTCTAAATTGTCTTGGGAATGAGCTTTAATGTTCTCCTAGGAGAAAATGAAACGGAGAAGGAACTGTGATTTTTGACTTGTATGGAGACCTAGAAGTACTCATCTTTTGTTTCAAATTAAAGGACTTCTATTATAAAAAATATATACGCTTGTAGAAAATTTGAAAAATGTGAAAAAGTAATAAATATAAGTAATATTTATTGGGTATTGACAAGTGTCAGGTATTCTAAATTCTTAAATACGTGAGATGGTATTCATTCTATGATGATTTTACAAGTGAGCATATTAAAGTGCAGAGAGTTTAAACTAAGCAAATAAATGATTATTAAGTGATAAAGCTAGAATTGAAAACCAAGCATTTGACTCTTAAAGCCTAAGTTCTTAACCCCTCTGCAACAGCATAGGGCAGGCGTCGTTACCCTTGTATCCCAGTACCCAAATGTACTACAAGGTAGTGCTTTTTTTTTTTTTTTCCCCAGTTATTTTTCTCTCTGCAAGCAAAGCTAGATTTCCTCATTCTACATAATCAGTTTTACAATATTGCAACTAATTTTGTGCTCAGAAGAGCCACTTCGTGTCATGCCAAGTTGATTACCTGTGGCTGAAGGGAGAAGTGGGTGGGACACTAGAAAGCCGTCATCAGAGGCCAACAGCTCTGCAGCTCTTTGTAGCTGGGAGAATGCTGCTTTCTGCAGACTTTCTCCAAGAGTATTTGGGCAGTGAGGGCAGAGCTGGTGTTTGAACACAGGTTTTTATTTTCTACTTTAAATTTTGGGCTTCTCAGAAATATCTGCTCCCTGCTTCATCCGTTTTGATTCTCCCTTTACTACTATTTCCTGCCCTCTGTTGTAGTACAGTAAGTGGTACAAAAGAAGAATAAATAGCAGGTTCAGAAACAGCCTTAAGGCTGGGTGCCACGCCTGTAATCCCAGCACTTTGGGAGGCCGGGGCGGGAGGATCATTTGAGGTCATGAGTCCAAGACCAGCCTGACCAACATGGTAAAACTCCATCTCTACTAAAAATTTTAAAAATTTAGCTGGGCGTGCTGGCACATGCCTGTAGTCCCAGCTATTTCGGAGGCAGAGGCGGGAGAATTGCTTGATCTCGGGAGACAGAGGTTGCAGTGAGTTGAGATCGCACCACTGCATTCCAGCCTGGGCAACAGAGCTAGACTCCATGTCAAAATAAAATAAAATAGCCTTAAAAACTAGGAACAAAGAATACCACAAAATACTAAAATGGTATGGAAAGTCTGAATATACAAAGACCTCACACCTTAAACAAAAACTAACTCAAAATGGATCATGGACTTAATGTAAAATGTAAAACTATAATAAAACCTTTAAGGAGAAAAAACTAGGAGTAAAGCTTCAGCTTACAGGGCTAGGCGAAGAGTTTTTGACACCAGAGAATTAATACCAGATGTGCAATACATGAAGGAAAGATCGATGACTTTAAAACTTGCTCTGGGCCAGACGCAGTACCTCATGCCTGTAATTCCAGCACTTTGGGAGGCCAAGGGAAGAGGAACCCTTGAGCCCAGGAGTTTAATTAAGATTGGCTTAGGCAACATAGTGAGACCTTGTCTCTAGTAAAATAAAAAGTAAGTAAATAAAATAAATAAAAAATTGGCCAGGTGTGGTGGTGTGCACCTGAGTCCCAGCTACTCAGGAGTCAGAAGCAGAGGATCTTTGAGCCTGGCACGTCAAGGCTGCAGTGAGCCTTGATTACACCACTGCACTCCAGCCTGGGCAACAGAGCAAGACTGGTCTCACAAAAACAAACAAACAAAACCTTTCTCTGCAGAAGACCATGTGAAGATGTAAAGATAAATATAGAATAGGAGAAAATATTTGCAAGTCATATATCTGACAGTGGACCTAGTTTCTGGAATATAGAAAGAACTCTCGAAACTCAGTAGTATAAAAATGAAGGAAACGGGGAAAAGACATGAACACACATTTCCCTGCAGGGGAAACACAGATGGTAAAAGGACATGAAAACCTGTTCAACATCATTAGCCACCAGGAAATGCAAATTAAAACCCAAAACACAAAACAGTGACAACACCAAATACTGGCAAGGATGTGGAGAAACTGGATCATGCATGCATTGCTAGTAGGTATGTGAGTGATGCAGCTCTTCTGGAAAAAACAGTTTGGCAGTTTCATATAAATCTAAACATGCAGTTACTATAATTGACCTACTAATTGCACTCTTGAGGGTTCTCCCAGAGAAATGGAAATTTATATTTGCACTAAAACCTGTATATAAATGTTCATAGCAGCTCTGTTTATACTAGCCCCAAACGGAAAACCACCCGGATGTGTTTCAGAAGATGTGCTGTTGAACAGCGATACATCCATACCATGGAATACAACTCAGCAATGAAAAGGAGTGAAGTGTTGGCACACACCACAACCTGGATAAGTCTCCAGAGAATTAGGCTGAGTGAAAAAAGCCAAGTCCAAAAGGTTACATGTGCATGATTTCGTTTATGTGACCTTTTTAAAATGAAAAAGTTTTAGTCATGAGCAATAGAGTAATGGTTGCCAGGGCTGGAGGGAGGACAGGAGGAAGATGAGTGTGGTTATAAAAGCGACACACTGGATCCTCAGGGTGCTGACGCTGTTCTGTGTCTTGACTGTGGTGTTCATGAACCTACACAGTGGAGAAAACTGTGTAGAACTAAATACATGTACAAACACCAATGAGGACATACAAAACAGAGAACTTCTGAACAAACAAATGGATCGTACCAGTATCGCTGTGCTACTTGTGATATTTTGCCATAGTGTTTGCAGAATGATACAGTGGGGAAACTGAGTTAAAATATAGCTCTTTTTACTATTTCTTACAACTGCATGTGAATCTACAGTTATCTCAGTGAAAATTCATGTTAAAAATACACACACAGAGGCACAGGAAGCAAAACAATTAGAAAGTCAGGAAAGACCCTTTTGTGAGTTAAAAATTCTTAAAACTGCCTCACAGATGTCATCCATTTTCACTATGAGATGATTTGCAGAGAACTTTGTGGGGGAGACGGGGTTGATGAGAAGTAGGATTACATGTTGAGATCTTCATAATCAAAAGCAGACCTCATCCTCTACCTTCCCCCAACCCAGTCCTGGAGGAAGTAATTTTAGCTCTAAAGGTGGCCGAGAAGCATAGTCTCATCCCCTGCAAGGAAACTGGCTCCCAGGTATATCCCTGGGGAAAGCTGCCCTGTATGTGAGTAATACTCACGTGGTGCCCGCTGTGGCTTCTGGTACCCCGGGTTTGTGTGCTTGTGCTGCCTGTACCATCAAGAAGCTTAAATTCTAGGGTGTGCAGACCTTGTCTTATCTCTAAGCATCCATGCCGTGTACACAACTGCCACGTACCTCATTCTGAAGTGAATTTCATGTAGCTGATTTTTTTTTCTAGCAAGATTAAATCTTCTGTTTAACAATAATGCAGTATACAAGTATGGCCATCTTAAGATTTGTTAGCAATAATATAGCCAACTTTCAGCTCATATAAGCTAAAAGCTGGTTTTAGGCAGATGCAGTTCTGTCAAGGATATGTTATTATATGAATGCAATACTAGACCAGATGGAAGAATTTGAATTCTCTTATCATTTACTAATGTAAAACATTTAGAGGCTTAGTTTCTTTATCTGTAAAATGAATTCTGTATTTATTTCCAGTATGTTAAGAGCTTCAAGGACCACTGGAAATACAAACACAGTTGTTAAGACAGTAATGCACTTTGAATTAAAATGCGAGGAGATGTTACTACAAATGAACATCTAAATTATTGATGTCTCTGTAAAACTGAGGTTAAAGTACAATGTGCAGTCTTGGCCTGTTTACGTTTTGGACCAGAGAATTGGTTGTAGGGTAGAAGAAAGTGTCCTGTGCATCACCTGGTGTTTAGCAGCAGGCCGGACTCTACACACTTAATGTTAGTGGCCCCATGATTTGTGACAAACAAAAATGCCTCTTAGTGTTTTAACTCTTCTAGAATTTGTCCAGCATGTTTTCTGGGGTTAATAAAAACCCACACACAGAAAAATGCTTCTGGATGTTGCCAGATGCCCCCAGGGAAACAAAATTGCCCTCAGTTGAGAACCATTGAGTTACAGGGATAAAATGATCAGATGTGTTTGTTTTATAAAAGAATTTAATAGTATTTTAAAGCATACCACATATATTTTTGCCAAGGCTGGTCTATTTGATTGGAAGAAGAGTCCATTTTCCTCTCGCATATCCCCATTTGGAGTTGGGAGCGCGTTCTGAGAGAAGCTGTGCTCGGATTATCTGGAATCCGCAGCCTAGTGAGGAGCGAGGTTGAAGCTGAAGTCCTTAAGTATGACGGAAGCATGGATGAGAAAGTACCGAAAGATCAAAGAATTTGGGGGTGGGGAGGTAGGAAAGGTGTCTCCAAGTTCACGTGCGTGTGCGTATTTTCCTTAACACCTGAGGTGAGACAGCAGCCCCATTATGTCTTGTCCGTTCTAAAGAGATGTGGTGAAGAGAACTTGCAGCTAGTTGAGAATTACTAAAGTTTCTGTGATTCAGTGAAATTGCTTTTGAAACATTGTAGGAGTGTCTTATATTTGATAGAAGGTTAAAAAAATGCATGGCATGGGCATTTTCGAGGGCTCTGAGTACTCTTAATAGACCCTTATCTCTGGATATGAATTCATGAGGTTCAAAGGTCCCTGCCAGTCAAATGGCAAACTATGGCGTTTCCCTGTCCTCTAGAGATTGCTTTACTGTCTAATGAGGTTGATCATCTTTTTCATGTGGTTATTGGCCATTTATTTTTCTTTAGTGAATTGTCTTCTTGCCCTTTGCTTACATTTCAGTCACAACATTGGTTTTCCCATTTCCTTTTTTCCTTTTCACTGTTGAATTATAACAGTTTTTACATATCTTTACATTGTAAAGTTATTAATGTTGTAATCCTTATTTGCCTGTTTTTATCCTTAATCAGTGCTTATTTTTGCTCATTCTCTGACCTTTGACTTTTCTGCATTTTGTATTAAGTCGTTGTAGTTGGGTTCCAGTTGTTTGACGGAATCCTTTTGTCTTTATACAAACAGTTGAGTTTATCTTATTTAATCTCACTGTAGATGTGTTTAATCTTTTCCATCCACTTTTTATGCATTCATACTGGTTTTGGTTTTGTTTTTAATCTCTTGATAATGGGGCTCAATTTTCAGGTACACTTTTAAGATATGTTTAAGCCTTTATTAAATGACTTCAGAAACAAAATAGTGTCTATTGTGATCTTCCTTATTCTCATAACACTTACGGGTGTGTTGGCATGTTCTGAGATTTTTATTCTTGTTTATTACAGTTAAATGATTATTTCTGTTTTGTGGCATATACTTCAAAAACAATATTTATTTTCTACTTTTCTAACCTTATTTCCACAGATCCTTTGCACTGAGTATCTGCTTATCTTTCATAAGACAGCTCCCTCATTTGTAAGTCTTTGTATGAGTAATTTCAGTGGTCAGATTCTGTCTTCATGATAATTTTTTTCTCCTCAAGAAAGTGCACATGAGTGATACACTTCCTGAGTTCCTTTTCTGTGGACTTCATGTGAGACCACAGCTTCTCATGCTCTAGAATTCTGTCACAACCATTATTGATGTATGAATAACATACAATAAACTGCATGTGTTCACGTAATTTAAAAAGTTTGGCATATTTATGTACCTGTGAAATTATTACTACAATCAAGATAATGGACATACGTGTCACCCTTAAAAGTCTACTTGTGCCCCTTGGTAATCCCTTTACACTCCTTATCTTTAGGCAACCACCAGTCTGCTTTCTGTCACTAACAGGTAGTTTACATTTTAAAACACTTTATATAAATCGAGTCATACAGAATGTACTTTTCCGAGGGTCTGGGTTCTTCCACTCAGCATAATTATTTTGAGATTAATCTGTGTTGTTTTGTGTATCAATAGCTTATTCTTTTATTGCTGAGTAGTATTCCATTGTACACATACAACACAACTCATGTGTCTGTTCACCTGGATACATGGAAGTTTGGGCTGGTGGAAATTTGGGCTGTTCCAATGTTGAGCTATAACAAAGCTGCTACGAACATTTATGTACATGCTGTTCATTGTATGGACAAATGCTTTTGTTTCTCTTGGGCAGATATCTAGAAGTGGAGTGATTTGGTCATATGGTAGGTGTATGTTTAATTTGTAAGAAATTGGCTTCAAACTGTAGTACAAGGCTATAGTAACCAAAACAGCATGGTACTGGTACCAAAACAGGTATGTAGACCAATGGAACAGAAAAGAGGCCTCAGAAATAATGCCACACATCTACAACCATCTGATCTTTGACAAACCCAACAAAAAAAGGAATGAGGAAACGATTCCCTATTTAGTAAATGGTGTTGGGAAAACTGGCTAGCCATACGTAGAAAACTGAAACTGGATCCCTTCCTTACACCTTATACAAAAATTAACTCAAGATGGATTAAAGACTTAAACGTAAGACCTAAAACCATAAAAACCCTAGAAGAAAACTTTCTAGGCAGTACCATTCAGGACATAGGCATGGGCCAAAGACTTCATGACTAAAACACCAAAAGCAATGGCAACAAAAGCCAAAATTGACAAATGGGATCTAATTAAACTAAAGAGCTTCTGCTCAGCAAAAGAAACTATCATCAAAGTGAACAGGCACCCTACAGAATGGGAGAAAATTTTTGCAGTCTTTCCATCTGACAAAGGGCTAATATCCAGAATCTACAAGGAACTTAAACAAATTTACAAGAAAAAAACAACCCCATCAAAAAGTGGGCAAAGGACATGAACAGACACTTTTCAAAGGAAGATATTTATGCAGCCAACAAACATGAGAAAAAATGCTCATCATCACTGGTCATTAGAGAAATGCAAATCAAAACCACAATGCGATACCATCTCACACCAGTTAGAATGGCAATCACTGAAGAGTCAGGAAATAATAGGTGCTGGAGAGGATGTGGAGAAATAGGAACGCTTTTACACTGTTGGTGGGAGGGTAAATTAGTTCAACCATTGTGGAAGACAGTGTGGCGATTCCTCAGGGATCTAGGACTAGAAATACCATTTGACCCAGCCATCCCATTACTGGGTATATACCCAAAGGATTATAAATCATTCTACTATAAAGACACGTACACGTATGTTTATTGCAGCACTATTCACAATAACAAAGACTTGGAACCAGCCCAAATGCCCATCAGTGATAGACTGGATAAAAAAAAATGTGGCACATACACAACATGGAATACTGTGCAGCCATTAAAAAAAAAAAAGGGATGAGTTCATGTCCTTTACAGGGACATGGATGAAGCTGCAAACCATCATGCTCAGCAAACTAACACAAGAACAGAAAACCAAATACCACATGTTCTCAGTCATAAGTGAGAGTTGAACAATGAGAACACATGGACATAGGGAGGGGACAGACTGGGGCCTGTCGGGGGGTGGGGAGGCTAGGGGAGGGATAACATTAGGAGAAATACCTAATGTAGATGACAGGTTGATGGGTGCAGCAAACCACCATGGCACACATATACCTGTGTAACAAACCTGCATGTTCTGCATATGTATTTAAAGTATAATAAAAAAAATTTTTAAAAAGAAATTGCCAAGCTTTTTCTAAAGTGGTTGGTCTGTTTTACATTCCTACCAGCAATATGTGCCAGTTCCAGTTCCTGCGCGTCCTCACCACGTTTTACGTGGGCATTCTTCTTCATTTTGGACATTGAAATAGGTGTGTAGTATCTCATTGTAGTTTTTATTTCCTTTTTCTTAAAAATTGATACTGAGCATCTTTTCGTGTGTAGTTAACATTTGTATAATTCCACACTTTAAAATATTAGGTTCTTTTCTTACTCAGTTTCATGAGTTCTTTATATATTCAGCATGTAAGTCCTTCATCGGATACATGATTTACAAATATTTTCTCAGTATGTGATTTGCCGTTTTATTTTCATTATGGCGTATTTTTGGTGAGCATATGTTTTTAATTTTGTTGAAGTTTGATCTATCAGTTTTTCCTTTATTGATAGTGATTTTTTTGTTCAGGAAATCTTTTCTGTTCCAAGGTTACAAAGATAGTCTCCTGTGTTTTCTTGCTGATGCTTTATAATTTTAGGTTTTATGCATAGAACTGTGATTTATCTGAAATTATTTTGAGTACATGGTGTTAAGGATGAACGAGCATTTTCCTCCAACATAGGTTTGTTTGGTGTCTTAGTCTGTTTTCTGTTGCTATAACAGAATACCACAGATTGCGTAATGTATAAAGAAACAACGTTTAGTTAGCTCACAGTTTTGGAGGCTGGGAAGTCTAAGAGTGTGGTGCCGGCATCTGGTGAGGGCCTTCTCAGTGTGCTGTAACGTGGCGGAGGGCGTCGCGTGACTAGAGGGCCTTCTCAGTGTGCTGTAACGCGGCGGAGGGCATTGCGTGACTAGAGGGCCTTCTCGGTGTGCTGTAACGCGGCGGAGGGCATTGCGTGACTAGAGGACAAGAGCAAAAGAGCCAGAGCGACCTTACTTTTATAGCAAAATCATTCCCACGGTAGCAACGTTAATAGATTAAAAGGTAGTTAATAATAATGAATAGACTAATCTATTCATGAAGGCAGAGTTGACATTAATCCATTCCTCAGGGCACAGGGATTAAGTTCCCAACACATTAATTTTGCAGGAACGCTTTCTAACCATAGCGTCTGGTTGTTCCAGTACCATTTTTAGAAAAGATGTATGTTTTCCACGGAATCCACTGATCCCTTTGTTGAAAACCAAATGACTGTATACATGTGTGTCTGTTTCTAGACTTCGTTCAGTTCCATTGATCATCTTTATACTAGTACCACACTGTCTTGATGACTGCTGCTTTTTTGTGTATGTGACATAATAGACATTGTGTGTGGCATAATAGACATAATATAAAAATGACCACTTTAACCTTTTTTTGTTTTGTTTTGGACGGGAGTCTCACTCTGTCGCCCAGGCTGGAGTGCAGTGGCACGATCTCAGCTCACTGCAACCTCTGCCTCCCAGATTCAAGCAATTCTCCTGCCTCAGCCTCCTGAGTAGCTGGGACTACAGGCGCTCGCCACCACGCCCAGCTAATTTTTATATATATATATATTTTTTTTTAGTAGAGATGAGGTTTCACCATGTTGGTCTGGCTGGTCTCAAACTCCTGAACTCAGGTCATCCGCCCACCTCAGCCTCCCAAAGTGATGGGATTACAGGCGCGAGCCACCACACCTGGCCCTTATTAACCATTTTTAAGTGTGCAATTTAGTGACATTGCGTACATTCACATTGTGCAACCATCACCATCATCCAGCTCCAGAAATTTATTTTCCCAAACTGAAACCTAAACACTAATTCCTCATTCCTCCCTCCCCTTATCCCCTGACAGCCACCATTCTACTTTGTATCTCTGTGAATTTGATGACTCCAGATACCTCCTAAGTGGAATCACACAGTTTTTGTCTTTTTTAACTGACTTATTTCATTAGTCTTGAAGGTTCACCCATTGTTGTAGCACGTGTCAGAATTTTCTTCCTTTTTAAGGCTGGATCGTATTCCTTTGTATGTGTAAATCACATTTTGTTAATCTGTTCACATGTCAGTGGGCATTTGGGCTGCTCCTACCCCTTAACGGTTGTGAGCAATACTGCTGTGAATGTGGGTGAGCCCCTGTTTTCAGTTCTTTTGGGTATATACACAGAAGTGGGATTGCTGGTCTTATGGTAATTCTATGTTTAATTTTTTTTTTGGAGCCACAATACTGTTTTCCATAGTGGCTACACCATTTTAACATTCACACTGATAGTGCACAAAGGTTCCAGTTTCACCACCTCCTTGCCAAAGATCCGTATTTTCTTTTTAAAAATCTAAATAGTAGTCATCCAAACAGGTAGGAAGTGGCATGATTGTAGTTTCGATTTGCATTTCCCTAATGGTCAGTGATGTTGAGCATCTTTTTAAGTGCCTACTGGCCATTTGTGTATTTTCTTAGGAGAAATGTTTGAGTCCTTTGCCCACCTTTTAGTTTGATTGTTTTTCTGTTACTGAGTTGCAGGAGTTCTTGATATATTCTAAATATTAATCTCATCAGATATTTGATTTATAAATATTTTCTCCCATTGCATGGGGAATATATGTAATTTTCATAATAAAAAGTTAAAAGAAATTTTTCTTTACAGAAAATAGAAGAGCTCGACCAATACCAACTCATTTACCACTCAGACTCAACAGTTACCATTTTGCTGTGTTTGCTTTATCCATACAGCCCCCCTCACACACACAAATTATTTTGCCAAGACATTTCAAAGAAAATTAGAGACACCCTTACACTTTACCTAGTACGCACCTTCAAAAAACTAGGACAGTTTTCTACATCTGCCAGTCTCCAGAACATTTACAAAATAATATATGTTACCAGGAAAAATAATACTGTTTTGTTCTCATTTTGATGTAGCAGATAACCTTTTGGGATAAGTTCACCGATGGTATTCCTTATAGTGTTGGCATTTTCTCATACATCAGTAAGAACTTCTTTTTCTTCATCACCTGAAATACAGCTGTTGCCTCCAACTTCCTACTTTTTCTTGTCTTCCTTATCTTTAAAACCTAAAGTAGAGCGAACTTCTTCCCATGACTTCCTTATGAGGCAGAGCGTTATCTGGCCTCTGCTTAGCCCTGCAGCCTCATTTTCTCCTCCTCTCCCAGCTCCAGCAGAGAGACCTGCCGTCTGTTTCTTGAGCATACCGACCTCCGCTCTCTATGAAGGCCTTCACATGTGCTGTTTTCTGTACCACCGCCCATCCAGCTGCCACACTGCTTTTTTAATCCTTCAGGTTTTTATGTGAATGTTCTCTCTTCAGACAGGCCTTCCCTCATGATGTGTTTAAGTATGGCAACTATGTATTCCTCTTCACAGCACCTTTTCAATATTTTGATAATCCTATTTCGGTATATAAATGTGTATTTTTTAATGACTCTGTCTCCCTCACACACACCACCCACTGTACCTGGAGTTCCGTGGCAGTGGGAATCGTTACCACCAGCACCTGGCACGCAGTTAGTGAGCAGGGAGCAGTCCGAGGCACCGCAGCCTCACAAAGTGATTATCACGGGGACTGTTTTCAGGATAAAATTTCATCGCATTCCTTTCTGTTACTTCATGTGTGTTTACAATTTGATCCAGTCATGGTATGTGATTTGGAGACCAGGTTTAACCTTAAAATTCAAGTGGGTATAAAATGAGTGTTGGAACTAAAAGAGAATATTTTGGATATTCCCTATGTCTGTAGTATAAAATTTGGCTTCAGTTTTTTAATCATTATGTTATTCCTTTTGCAGACCGAGACAACACTTGGACTCAGTTCATATCAGCAGAAAAGGTAAGTATATTTAGTAAGATCACTGACATACTTTCAGTTCCTTCTGGGGGATTCCTGTGGTTCTCCCCTCCACTTTCCCCTTGCTCTTCTTGGTGAAGAAGGAATAGCAAATTGTAAATCACATTATATGATTATTTCTAAGTATTTTAGTGTGTGGGAAACCAGGTTTAAGTTTGAATGTGCACTTCATGCAGTTGTGTGGTGTGCTTCCCCTGTCGTGTATGGAGGGCTGTTACTCAGAGCTGAAACTCCCCTTGCTTTGTGAGAGATTCAGCTGTGTAACTCCTTAGTGGCTTCTCTTGTGGCTATCCCTGCTTTTGGTGTACTGACCATTGCTGCCCTCAGTTACCAGGGGTCTGCCTGCAGGTCCCCGGAGGAGGATCTCAGACCTGCGTAAACCCAGTCTGGTGACTTGGAGAGACCACTTTTAAATACAGCTTCCCCATGATAACAGGGGGATGGTTTTACCTCAGGTGTTAAGGAAAATAGGTACATGCATGTGAATTTGGAGACACTTTTCCTGCCTCCCCATGCCCAAATTATTTGGTCTTTTGGTACCTTCTCACATCTGTAAAGAGACATACTGTGCTGATTCTCTTTCCATATCCGGTGAAAGTCTGTTCTGGTACCTAAAGGTGAGTGAGAACTTTCTTTGATTTGGATCAAACAGTCCCTCCAGCAGCTATTTTGTGTTCACTCCCAGCTCTTAACGATTGCTCCCCGGGGGACCATAGATGTAAAGGAAGTTATAGCGTTCAGGGTTCAGCGTGACGGTGTAGTTGCTCTTCCTGTTGGCCGGGAACATCTGGCCAGGACCAGTGCCTGTTCCAGTGAGCGCCCTTTAGTGACAACAGAAAATCTGGCCAGCCACCAGTACCTGTTCCAGTGAGCGCCCTTTAGTGACAACGGAAACATCTGGCCAGGACCAGTGCCTGTTCCAGTGAGCGCCCTTTAGTGACAACAGAACATCTGGCCAGCCACCAGTACCTGTTCCAGTGAGCACCCTTTAGTGACAATGGAAACATCTGGCCAGGACCAGTGCCTGTTCCAGTGAGCGCCCTTTAGTGACAACTGGAACATCTGGCCAGCCACCAGTACCTGTTCCAGTGAATGCCCTTTAGTGACAACTGGAACATCTGGCCAGCCACCAGTACCTGTTCCAGTGAGCGCCCTTTAGTGACAACGGAACATCTGGCCAGGAGCAGTGCCTGTTCCAGTGAGCGCCCTTTAGTGACAACTGGAACATCTGGCCAGCCACCAGTACCTGTTCCAGTGAGCGCCCTTTAGTGACAACGGAACATCTGGCCAGGAGCAGTGCCTGTTCCAGTGAGCGCCCTTTAGTGACAACTGGAACATCTGGCCAGCCACCAGTACCTGTTCCAGTGAGCACCCTTTAGTGACAATGGAAACATCTGGCCAGGACCAGTGCCTGTTCCAGTGAGCGCCCTTTAGTGACAACTGGAACATCTGGCCAACCACCAGTACCTGTTCCAGTGAACGCCCTTTAGTGACAACTGGAACATCTGGCCAGCCACCAGTACCTGTTCCAGTGAGCGCCCTTTAGTGACAACGGAACATATGGCCAGGAGCAGTGCCTGTTCCAGTGAGCGCCCTTTAGTGACAACTGGAACATCTGGCCAGCCACCAGTGCCTGTTCCAGTGAGCGCCCTTTAGTGACAATGGAACATCTGGCCAGGCACCAGTGCCTGTTCCAGTGAGCGCCCTTTAGTGACAACGGAAACATCTGGCCAGGCACCAGTGCCTGTTCCAGTGAGCGCCCTTTAGTGACAACGGAAACATCTGGCCAGGCACCAGTGCCTGTTCCAGTGAGCGCCCTTTAGTGACAACGGAAACATCTGGCCAGGCACCAGTGCCTGTTCCAGTGAGCGCCCTTTAGTGACAACGGAAACATCTGGCCAGGCACCAGTGCCTGTTCCAGTGAGCGCCCTTTAGTGACAACGGAAACATCTGGCCAGGACCAGTGCCTGTTCCAGTGAGCGCCCTTTAGTGACAACTGGAACATCTGGCCAGCCACCAGTACCTGTTCCAGTGAGCGCCCTTTAGTGACAACGGAACATCTGGCCAGGCACCAGTACCTGTTCCAGTGAGCGCCCTTTAGTGACAACTGGAACATCTGGCCAGCCACCAGTACCTGTTCCAGTGAGCGCCCTTTAGTGACAACTGGAACATCTGGCCAGGCACCAGTACCTGTTCCAGTGAGCGCCCTTTAGTGACAATGGAACATCTGGCCAGGCACCAGTGCCTGTTCCAGTGAGCGCCCTTTAGTGACAACTGGAACATCTGGCCAGCCACCAGTGCCTGTTCCAGTGAGCGCCCTTTAGTGACAACTGGAACATCTGGCCAGCCACCAGTGCCTGTTCCAGTGAGCGCCCTTTAGTGACAACTGGAACATCTGGCCAGGCACCAGTG
This sequence comes from Chlorocebus sabaeus, assembly GCF_047675955.1. Lineage (NCBI taxonomy): Eukaryota > Metazoa > Chordata > Mammalia > Primates > Cercopithecidae > Chlorocebus > Chlorocebus sabaeus. The sequence continues at coordinate 98,650,362 of NC_132917.1, read as the reverse complement.
CCTGTTCCAGTGAGCGCCCTTTAGTGACAACGGAACATCTGGCCAGCCACCAGTGCCTGTTCCAGTGAGCGCCCTTTAGTGACAACTGGAACATCTGGCCAGCCACCAGTACCTGTTCCAGTGAGCACCCTTTAGTGACAACTGGAACACCTGGCCAGCCACCAGTGCCTGTTCCAGTGAGCGCCCTTTAGTGACAACTGGAACATCTGGCCAGGCACCAGTGCCTGTTCCAGTGAGCGCCCTTTAGTGACAACGGAACATCTGGCCAGCCACCAGTGCCTGTTCCAGTGAGCGCCCTTTAGTGACAACTGGAACATCTGGCCAGCCACCAGTACCTGTTCCAGTGAGCGCCCTTTAGTGACAACTGGAACATCTGGCCAGGCACCAGTACCTGTTCCAGTGAGCGCCCTTTAGTGACAACGGAACATCTGGCCAGCCACCAGTGCCTGTTCCAGTGAGCGCCCTTTAGTGACAACGGAAAGGCTGGCAGTGGTGTCAACAGGGCTTTCAGGTAAGGAGCCCATGTCGTGGATTTAAGAACCCAGTTATTTTACAGTGTGTGTTTTTAGAAGTATGTTTTATTCTGTCCGTATATTTATTCCTTAAATGACAGCAAAGCAGGTTTATTTTTAAAAATTATTAATATCCACTGAAATCAGACACTTAGTCACCGAAGTGGCTGTGGCAACAGAAGACGCCCCGCTCTTGCTGTCATCACTGCGGTTTCCATTCTGAGGTGGCAGGACAGGGAAGCATTTGTTCCTCCCAGGCCTTCGTGTTAAAGCACATCTGTGAATGTCTCCAGACTAGCAAAATGCAGACTGCATCAAGAATTTTGTTTTGAGAGAGAAATATAAACTATTCAGACTATTAGTAGGACGGTTGAAACTTCTTACCTCATAAATAATGAAAATTCTTCAGTATTCACTACTTTTTCTCTTTTCACTCTTTCATCTCTGCAGTAACATGGCCCTTCTTCCCCATTGTTCTGTCGTTCTCCCTAATGTTATATGTCCTATGGGGACCTGCCCTATCTGTGATTCCTGCCCAAATATTTAACACTGGCCTGGGTTGTGTCCAAACCACTGCGTGTCTAGTCTGATTCCTCCTTGGCTGGACCATCTAAGAACCCTAGAACTGTCCAACCACATCTAGAGCCAAAAGAATGGTCAGAAAACCATATATGTTATCTTGTGCCTCTTCCTGCTTTCTTCCAGCAATTAGGAAATTAGCTGTGGAATTAGACTGTGCTACATTTATGAAGATGAGGATGTTCATTCGTGATTGAAATCTGGGCTTTAAGTATTTTCCTAGTATAGTGAAGAATTGACATCAGTACATAATTATATTCTCATCTCGTTCTACTTATCTACTCTGTCTAAAACTTAGTGGCATAAAATAACCATTTTATGATGCTCTCAAACTGTCAGAAATTCAGGCAGGGGACAGCAAAGACAGCTTGTCTCTTCTGCATGATCTGGGGCCTGGGCTGGGGAGATTTCAGAGCTGGGAATGACCTGATGGCTGAGAGCTGGAGGCATGTTCATTACATGTTGATGCTAGTTTGCTAGCTGGGACCTCAGCTGAGCCCTCACCTAGAATGCCTGTATCTCGGCCTCTTTGTGTGGCCTTCACGTGGGCTAGTTTGGGCTTCCTCCCAGTGTGATGGCTGGACTCCCAGAGTGAATGTCCCAGAGGGAGCTAGTGAAAGGTGGATCACCTTAATCTGCCCTTGGAAGCCACAATATCACTTCCGCTGCTGTATGGTATTCGTCAGCAAGTCACTTAGGTTGTCCTAGATTCAAGATAAGAGAGGGGAGAAAGAGCTCCCCACCTACTGATGGCAGTAATATTAGATTTGTAGACACAATTTACAACTTTCACATTTTACATTTTGTGTGTGTGTGACCAGGATCATGAATTGGGTAAACATTTAATTCAAATTAGTATGCAGATTGGGTATGGGATTGGGTTAAGCACTAAAACATATGTCTTAGTGAGCCCGGGATTGAATAACAAAATACCATAGACTGAGTGACTTAAACAACAGACGTTTATTTCTCATGGTTCTAGAGGCTCAGAAGTCTAGAATCAAGGTCTTGCAGACTTGGGCCTGGCAAACCGTTTTGATGATAATGAAAAACTGATAACCATATGGACCACTAACATATACCTTAAGTGTCTTAATACCCCTACAACTAAACCCCGAGAGGCTTACAGCATCTGTTTATAAGACCCTCTTCAAAAGCACTGTTTTCTTTGAGATTGCATTTTGTCATTTCATCAACACATATGCTTTATAACCTCATCAGAAGTGGTGTCTCCGATATCCTCCAGAGCTGTTTGGATGTGTTCAACATCCAGAGGACATTGGCAGATCTCATTTTCTACAGGCTTTGTGCTACAGAGGCTTATCTTGAGGAGGGCCGGTGGCAGCCAGGCGATGCCTGTTCCCCTACAGAGAATTTAATACATCAATTTTATGTGTTCAGCGATTTAAAGGAAGATATGAACATAATGAGGGAAAATGGACAATATAAAAAAGAAAAAAAATGAAGCCTCTAGAGTTGAAAAATACTGTTTCTAAAATGAGTATTTTACTGGATAGGATTGAGAACAACCTAGACATTGCAAAAGAAAAGCTTAGTGAATTTGAAGACAGTGACAGCAGTAATTTAAACTGAAGCACAGGGAGAAAAATAACTAAAAAACAAATAAATCCTTGGTGACCTCTGATACAGTAGTAGCAAGCAGTCTAACACGTGTAAGTGAGTTCCCAGGAATTGGGAGAGGGAGTAGCTGTCAAAGAACTTTAATAAACCTGAAGCAAGAGTAATACAAAGTCACACCAAGCCAGATAATATTCAAGTTGTTGAAAATCAGTCACAAATAGAGAAACAGCCAGGGAAGAAAACTAAATATAGTAGTTCAAAAGATAAGAATGACTGCTGGTTGTTCATCAAGGACAAATGCAACCCCCAAACCAAGGAAATAACATTTTTAAAGTACCAAAAGGAAAAATTGCTAATCGAAAACAACTACATCCAGTAGGAATATCCTTCAAAAAAATGAAGACATTTTGAGATAAAACTGAGAAAATTTACAGTAGACTGGTACTTTTGAGAAATGTTAAAGGCTAAAGATAGTTAACCATTTCAGGTGAAAACACAGATCCTATGAAGAACAAAGACCATCAATAAAGGCAGAAATATGTGGAAAAATATAAAAAATGTTTTCTGGTTAAGAAAATGTTAATTTCTAACATTTTAAAAACAATGATTTAAAAACAAAAATAATTGTTTATAGCATGTATACATTACGTGTGTGATAATAGCACAAAGAACAGAAGGGTTGCACGAAAGAATTGAGTTATAAGGTTCTTACATGATATGTAAAGTAGTATAATATTATTTGAAGTAAAACTGTGATGATATGAAATAAGCTCCACAGGAAACATTAAAATCATTAAAAAAAAAGTAACAAGAGCTATAGCCAATAAACTAGTCATGAAGATGAAATACTAAATGAATACTCAGTTGATCTAAAAGAAGGCATAAACAGAACAAGATAAAAAGCAGATGGGAAAAATAGAAAAAATGGCAATATGGTAGACTTTAAACCCAAACATATGAGAAACTATAGTAAATGAATAATTTCAACACCAATTGTCAGATTATATTTAAAAGGCAAGACCCAAGCATATTTTGTCTACAGTAACTTTATTTTAACTTTGTATTTAATACTTTACCTTTTGTTTTGAAATAACATAAAACATATTTGTTTTATCATTCCTAATCTCGCTTTTTTAACTCTCTCCTTTTCCTTCCCTCCCCGTAGCTACCTTTTTATACATACGTGTGCACATATTTGTAATTTTTCTGAAACATTTGAAAATCCTTTGTAGACATGATGCTATTTTACCCCTAAATATTTCAGTGTGTATTTCTTGTGAACATTGTTTTAGAGATCATCATACACTCATGAAATTCAAGAAATTAAGACTGTCTCATACTGCTGTTTTATCTAGAGTCCTCATTGGGATTTTGTAAATTGTCCTATTAACATCTTTTATTTTTAAAAAATTTTGGGTCCAGGGTTCAGAACCTCATATTTAATTTTCACTTCTCTTTAGTCTCTAATGTAGAACAATTGATTTGTCTTTCTTACTGTCTTAGAACTTTGACATTTTTGAAGAGTAGATGCCATTTATTTTATAGAATAGCCCAGATGGACCTGGGCACGGTGGCTCATGGCCTGTAATCCTAGCACTTTGGGAAGCTGAGGCGGTGGATTGCCTGAGTTCAGGAGTTCGAGACCAGCCTGGGCAATACAGTGAAACCCCATCTCTACTAAAATACAAAACATTAGCAGGGCGTGGCGGCGTGCGTCTGTAATCCCAGCTACTCAGGAGGCTGTGACAGGAGAATTGCTTGAACCCGGGAGACGGAGGTTGCAGTGAGCCGAGATTGCGCCATTGCACTCCGGCCTGGGCAAGACAGAGCAAGACTCGTGTATCTAAATACATAAATAAATAAATAAATAAAATAAGACAGAGCAAGACTCGTGTCTCTAAATAAATAAATAAATAAATAAATAAATAAATAAATAAAATAAACCCAGCTAGAGTTTTCTGATATTTATTCATTATTTGATTCAGAATTTGCATTTTTGGCGGAATATTACTGAAGTTTGTGTCTCTCCCAGTGCATCCTATCAGGAAGCGCTTGATGTCTCGTTCCATTTTTTCTCTTATAATTCGTAAATGTCTTGCAGAGTACTTTGAGACTATGCAAATGTGTTTTACATGAAATATGTTTTACATGAAATTCTGAATAGTTTTAGAATCTATTGATGATTCTTGCCTGGAGCAGTTATTGCGCTGGCTGGGTTTTTTTAAAATTCCATCACACTTTCTGTGTTTCTTAGTTGACATTCTGACTGAAATTAAGATTGAGGTCATGGTTCATTTTTATCCAGGTATTTCACCATCGTTTGCACTGTCGTAAAAAAAAAAAAATCACATGTGCGTAGTTAGGTCTATTCTGTGTCATTTTCATGTCCCCAACAATCATTGAGCACTTCCTACTTTCTGGTACGTTAGGAGGTTCCAGGCTTGTTTTGTAATTTTCCTGCCATAGCCCTGGAACAACCTATTTCTCAAAAGACCCCTGCTTCATTTTAGTGGAAGATAATATTGAAAAATTAATCTTTATGTGCCATGCGTACTCATTGCTACTGTGATGTATTAGGATTCTCTTAGAGGGACAGAACTATTTGGATAAATATATAAAGGGGAGTTTATTAAGTGTTAATTTACACGATCACAAGGTCCCACAGTAGACTGTCTGCAAGCTGAGGAGCAAGAAGAACCAGTCTGAGTCCCAAAACTGAAGAACTTGGAGTCCAGCGTTCGAGGGCGAGAACCATCCAGCGCAGGAGAACTCAGATGCAGGCTTGGAAGCTAGGCCCGTCTCTCTTTTCATGTTTTCCTGCCTGCTTTATATTTGCTGGAAGCCGATTAGATTGTGCCCACCAGATTAAGGGTGGGATCTGCCTTCCCCAGCCCACTGACTCATATGTTAATCTCTTTTTGGCAACACCCACACAAACACACCCAGGATTAATACTTTGTATCGTATCCTTCAATCTAATGAAGTTGACACTCAGTATTAACCCTCACAAGTGGTGTCATTACTAGTGAGGTGTCATTGTCTCTAGACTCTCTTAGTAAAAGGAAGAAAATGTTTGTGTATAAATATGTACAGTTTACACAAACATACTCCCGTTCTTGTATCTGTGTATATTAAAAAGCAGGAGTTACTGATGCCTCCAGTTTTGATACAAAACCAGTGTTCTGTCTATTCTATTTCTGTCCATTCTCCAACAATTAGAAATCTGGCTCTAGTTATCTATCTACAGTAAGTGTATTGATTTGTTCAATCCTAGAATACAGATAAATTAGCTTCAAAATTGTTAACTGATACGGCCATAAAAAAAATGAGTACGGTGTCTGTTTAGAGTTCTTGTTTTTTCTTTAGTCCGAGTGTATATTGTCAAAATACTATATTCTAAATTTACATGGGTTATAGTGTTCTTCATCTTTCTCTTCATCCTTCTCCCACCCCCACACCCATCTGCATTGTATGTTTGAAATGAAGTTTGGTTGATTTGTTTCTATCTGTATTCCATGTAGGATTTTTACTCTACTTTTTGAATTTTTTAATTGCATAATTGTACATGTTGATGGGGTACGTGTGATAGTTTGATACATGCATAGACTGTGTAATGATCAAATCAGGGTGTTTATCCATCACCTCGAACATTTATCATTTCTTTGCATTAGGAACATTTCTAGTCTTCTCTTCTAGTGACTTTGAAATATACAATATATGGTTGCTATAATCAGTAACTATAGTCAGTCTGCCCTGCTGTTAAAAACTAGGGCTTATTCCTTCTGTCTGTCAATAACTGTGCTGGAGCCCATTAGCCTACCTCTCTTCATCCTCCCTCTCACACCAAAAAACAAATGCTTCCCAGCCTCTGGTGACTGTCATTCTACTCTTTACCTTCACAAGATAAACTTTTTTAGCTGCCTTCTGTAAGTGAGAACAGGCAATATTTGCTTTTCAGTGCCTTGCTTATTTCACTTAACCTCCAGTTCCATCTATGTTGCTGAAAATTACAGGATTTTATTCTTTTTTATGGCTGAGTAATATTCCATTGTGTTTAATATGTACCAGTTTTCTTTGTTCTTCCATCGATGGACACTTCACGTTGATTTCATATCTGTGCTATTGTGAGTAGTGCTACCGTAAACATGGGGGTGCAGGTGTATCTTTGAAATACTGATTTCTTTTCCTTTGGATAAACAGCCAGTCGTGGAATTGCTGGGTCGACTCCTCTCTCTCACCATATACAAAAATCAACTCAAAATGGATTAAAGACTTGTATCTAAGACCCGAAACTATAAAACTACTTGAAGAAAACATAGAGGAAATGTTCCAAGACATTGATGTAAGCTAAGATTTTATAGCTAAGATCTCAAAAGCATAAGCAACAAAAATAAAATATCCCCATTTAAAAAATTTACTTTTGTGCCATTATTTTTTTACCCACTGTCCTATATATGAACATTTCATTTGTTTCCTGTATTTTGCAATTGCAGACAGTGCTTCAAAGAATAATCTCTTGCATATGTATTTTTGTATTTTTGAAGGTTACACTCAGGGTAAATTCCTACAACTTGAATTGCTCAATCAAAAGATAAGTGTAGGTGTAATTTGTATTGTTGAAAGTATATGTTTAGACATGACTAACGGTTATATGAAAAAATGCTCAGCATCGCCAGTCATCGGGAATGCAGATCAAGACAAAGATGCGTTATCATCTCACACCTGTTAGAAAGGCTGTCATCAAAAAGACAAAAGACAACAAATATTGACCAAGAATGTGTAGAAAAGGGAACCCTGGTTCACTGTTGGTTTGAATGTCAATTAGTGTAGTTATTATGGAAAACAGTGTGGCAGTTGCTAAAAAAAAAAATTAAAAATAGAACAGCCATGTCATCCAACAAATTCATAACTAGGTATATATACAAGAGAAATGAAATAATTACGTCAAAGAGACATCTGCATTCTCATGTTCATTGAAGCATTATTCACAATAGCCAAGACAGGGAGGAATCAACCTAAGGGTTCATCAGTGGACACATGGATAATGAAAATGTGGGGATGTATGTGTGTGTGTCTATGTGGATTCTTAATGGTATTCCACACATATTTAGTGGAATACCATTAAGCCTTAAACATAAGGAAATCCTGTCATTTATGACAACATGGATGGACTTGGGGGACATTATGTTAAATGTGATAAGCCAAGTACAGAAAGATGAATAATGCATGATCTCACTTAAATGGAGAATATAGAAGCAGAGAGTAGAATGGTGGTTACCAGAGCTTGAGGGTGGGGACCAGGGAGATTTGAGAGATGTTAGTCAAAAGACACAAAATTTCAGTTAGAAGGTGTAAGTTCAGCTTAGCAGTTTTTCGACTTTATGGTGGTGCCAAAGCACAATATATGTTCAGTAGAAACAGTATTTCAGATTTTGAATTTTGATCTTTCCTGGGCTAGCTGTGCAATATTCTCTTGCAGCTTTCAGTCAGCCACACAATCCAGAGAGTAAACGACTGATACTCTACCCTGTACCATGTTACCAGATGACTTTGCCCAACTGTAGGCTAATGTAAGTGTTCTGAGCATGTTTAAGGGGAGACTAGGCTACCTGAACAGTAAGTTGGTATATTAAATACATTTTTGACTTATGATTATTTTCAACTTATGATGGATTTATCGGGACGTCACCTCTCATAAGTCAAGAAGCATCTGTATTGTATACTTGAAAATTGCTGAGAGAGTAGATTTTGTGTTCTTACCATAAAAAGTGCTAACTGTGTGAGGTGATGCATGTATTAGCTCTATGTAGCCATTATACAATGTATACATATTTTAAAATATGTTGTACATCATCAATATATACAGTTTTCACTTGTCAAGTAAGGAAAGGGATAAAAAGTTTATGTTTAGGATAAATTCCTGGAAGTGGGGTTGGTGAGTCAAAAGTAAATGCTGACATCGTTTCATTAAGTATTGTCAGATTCTCCTTCAAGGTCTGTACCACCTTGCATTCCCTCATCGGTGGAAAAGAGTACCTGTTTCCCACATCCTCTCCAACAGAAAGTGTTATATTTTTAATTGTTGCTGATCTGATGAGTCAGAAATTTTATCACAGTGTAGTTTTAGCTTGTCTTTAATTATGAGTAACGTTAACCATCTCCTAGTATTTAAGAGCCATGCTTATATTTGTCTTTTGATGTCTGTTCATGTCTGTTCTACCCATTTTTCTATAGTGCTCTTAATTTTTTCTGATTGTTTTTAAGAGTTCTTTATATATTGGAGATATTAGTCTTATTTGCAAGTATCTTCTCCCTGTTCATCAGTAGTCTTGATTTTGAAGAAATGCACTTCTTCATAAGTACACAGTTAGGTTAAATGTAAAAAGACGTAGGAAAACAAGCAAACATTAATCTTTAAAATACTAGAGTGGTTATGTTACTTTCAGACAAAGTAGACTTTAGGACAGGGAATATTATCAGAGATAAAGAAGGACATTTTACAGTTATGAAAGAGGCAGTCCCCCAGGTAGATACAACAATTCCAAATTCTAATATTGGAGCTTTAAAGTACATGAAGAAAAAAAATGAGTAAAACTAAGGGAACAAACCCACAGTGATTACTGAAGATTTCAACATTCATTGGTTCATAACTGATAAAATAGATGGAAAATCAGTAAGGGTGTAGATTTGAAGAATACCAGTAAGTAACTTGACCTAATAGGTATTTATTAAATACTACATCCACAAAGATCAGATTATATAGATTATACTGTCTGATTATAGCAAAATTAAATTAGAAATCGGTAACAATGAAAATCCAGATATTTTATAATTGGGAATTAAACCAGAAGCTTTTCAGTACTCATGGGTTAAGAAAGAAATCATAAGGGGTATTAGAAAATGCTTTGAAAACAAAAATATAACGCATCGTAGTCTGCTTGTGCTAGACTGCTATAACAAAATACCATAAACTGGGTGGCTTAAACAATAGACATTTATTTTCTCACAGTCTGGAATCTGGACGTCTGAAATCAGGGTGCCAGCGTCGTCAGTTTATACTGAGATCTGTTTTCCTAGCTTGTAGGTGGCAGCCATTCCCCTGTGTAACTCACATGCCCTCTTGGTGCGCATGTGTGCATGGGGGCTTTCTGGTGTCCTTTTTCGTGAGGATACTAATCCCATTATATTAGGCCCCCCCTTATAATCTCATTTAACCTTAATTGCCTGCTTATAGACCCTGTCTCCACATAATAGTCATAGTGGGGATTAGGGCTTCAATAGATGAATTTGGGAAGTGGGGGTGGTTGGGGGGAATTCAGTTCATAGAACAACATACCAAGTTTTCTGGAATTTAGCCAAAGCAGTATTTAAATAGACATTTATAGCTTTAAAAGTTTATATCAGATAGAAGAAAAATTTTTAAATGAACAATTTACATTTCCAGTTTAAGACACAGAGCATCAACTTCAAGTAGAAGAAAAGAAAGGATATACTGGAAATCAATGAAATAGAAAGTGGAAAAAAACCTCAATGTAAACAAAAACTGATTCTTTGAATCTAGCTAGATTTGTTCAGAAAATAAGGCAGACCAAAAAAATCAGTAATGAAATAGGGGATGTCACTATAGATCTTATAAATATTCAAAGAATGAGAGAAATTATGAATCCCTTCATTCGCAAAAATTCAACAGTTTAGATGCAGTGGTCAAATACTTGAAAGATACAAATTATTAAAACTCACCAAGAGAGAATAAGAAAGTGAATTTTTAAATATCTGTTAAAGACATAGAACTTACAATTTTAAACCTTTCCACAAAGAAAACTGCAGGCTCATATGACTAAACTGGTAAATTCTATCAGACAACTAGTGAAAAAATACTAGTCTAAACTGGTAAATTCTATCAGACAACTAGTGAAAAAATACTAGTCTTACATAAACCCTTTTAGAAAAGAGAGGAATAGAATGTCCTTCCTTACACGTTTTGAGGCGATTATTGCAGGCATTACAAGAAAGCTGGAAGCTACATCTCTTCAAACATATATTCAGAAATCTCTAACAGAATGTTAGCAAATCAAATCCAGAAATGTATAACAAAGTAATGCATCATGACCAAAAGGGGTTTATCTTAGGAATGCAAGACTAATATTTGAAAACAATATAATTTTTCTTGTTAACAAAATTTCAAAAACTTTTGTAATTATTTGACTAGATGTGGAAAAAGCCTGTGACAACATTCAGCATCTATTCAGCACACGAAGAATAGAAAAGAATGTCTTTAACCTGATAAGGAGTATCTATGGAAAAGTAACAGTTAACATGATATTAATGGTAAAAGATTGAATGCTTTCTTTCTAAGATTGGGAAAGTGGCAAGGATGCCCACTTTCATCACTTATATTAAATATTGTACTGGATGTAGTAGTCATTACATTAAGACAAGAAGCAGAGATAAGAGCCATCAGATTGGAAAGGAAGAACAAAAAGGATTTTGTCTACAAACCATGTGATTGTATGGATAGAAAGTCCTAAGGAATATACCAAAAAGTAATACAGTCAATAATCAGAAGTAACTGATTTCTTCATAACAAGTACAAAGGTAAAATGTCGTAGAAAAATGTCATTTACAATATCATAAATCATTGCATACCTTGAGATAAATTTAACAAAACAATGTTGAGACCTGTACACTGAAAACTGTAATATAATAGAGTAATTAAAGAACTCCTAGATATATTGAGAAAGATCCTGCATTCATGGATTGGAAGATTGTGAAGATAATTCTCCCCAGATCGGTTTTAGATTAAGCAATTCCAATAGAAATTTCAACACACAGTTTTTTGTTTTGTTTTTTTTTTTTTTTTTTTTACAAATTGATAAGCTGCTTTTCAAGATTAGATGGAAAATGTTAAGCATCTAGAATAGACCAAACAAGTTTTAAAAAGAATAAACAAATTAGAAGATTTAAATTACATGTTTTAAAGATCCAGTTTAAAACTTCTTGTCCATATGTGCCAAAGTAATTCAGTGACACAAGAATACTCGTTTTCAGTGGGGGTTACAATCCTAGTCTCTGATGACATAGACTTGAAACCAACAAAAATCAAAAGAGACAAAGAAGGGCCATTACATAATGGTAAAGGGATCAATGCAACAAGAAGAGCTAACTGTCCTAAATATATATGCACCCAATACAGGAGCATCCAAATTCATAAAGCAAGTTCTTAGAGACCTACAAAGAGACTTTGACTCCCACACAATAACAGTGGGAGACTTTTGACACCCACTGCTAATATTAGATCAACGAGACAGAAAATTAACAAGGATATTCAGGACTTGAACTCAGCTCTGGACCAAGCGAACCTAATAGACATCTGCAGAAATCTCCACCCCAATCAACAGAATATACATTCTTCTCAGCACCACATCACACTTATTCTAAAATTGACCATGTAATTAGAAGTAAAACACTCCTCAGCAATTGCAAAAGAACAGAAATTGTAACAAACAGTTTCTCAGACCACAGTGCAATCAAATTAGAACTCGGGATTAAGAAACTCACTCAAAACCGTACAACTACGTGGAAACTGAACAACCAGCTCCTGAAGGACTACTGGGTGGATAACGAAATGAAGGCAGAAGTAAAGATGTTCATTGAAACCAATGAGAACAAAGACACAAAGTACCAGAATCTCCGGGACACATTTAAAGCAGTGTGCAGAGGGAAATTTATAGCACTGAATGCTCACAAGAGAAGGTAGGAAAGATCTAAAATCGACACCATAACATCAAAATTAAAAGAAGCAGAGAAGCAAAAGCAAACAAATTCAAAATCTAGCAGAATTCAAGAAATAACCAAGATCAGAGCAGAACTGAAGAAGATAGAGACACAAAAAAATCCTTCAAAAAATAAATGAATCCAGGAGCTGGGTTTTTGAAAAGATCAACAAAATAGATCACTAGCCAGACTAATAAAGAAGAGAGAAGAATCAAATCGATGCAATAAAAAATGTTATGGGGATATCACCACTTATCCCACAGAAATACAAACTACCATCAGAGAATACTATAAACACCTCTATGCAAATAAACTAGAAAATCTAGAAGAAATTGATAAATTCCTGGACACATACACCCTCCCAAGTCTAAATCAGGAAGGAATCGAATCCCTGAATAGACCAATAACAAGTTCTGAAATTGAGGCAGTAATTAATAGCCTACCAACCAAAAAAAGTTCAGGACCAGACAGATTCACAGCCAAATTCTACCAGAGATACAAAGAGGAGCTGGTACCATTCCTTCTGAAACTATTCCAAATAATAGAAAAAGAGGGAATCCTCCCTAACTCATTTTATGAGGCCAGCATCATCCTGATCCAAAACCTGCAGGCACACAACAAAAAAAGAAAATTTCAGGCCAATATCCCTGATGAACATCGATGCGAAAATTCTCAATAAAATACTGGCAGACCAAATCCACCACCACAACAAAAGGCTTATACACCACGATCAAGTTGGCTTAATCCCTGGGGTGCAAGACTGGTTCAACATATGCAAATCAATAAACGAATCCATCACATAAACAGAACTAATGACAAAAACCACATGACTATCTCAATAGATGCAGAAAAGGCCTTCGACAAAATTCAACACCCCTTCATGCTAAAAACTGTCAATAAACTAGGTACTGATGGAACGTATCTTAAACTAATAAGAGCTATTTATGACAGACCCACAGCCAGTATCATACTGAATGGGCAAAAACTGGAAGCATTCTCTTTGAAAACTGGCACAAGACAAGGATGCCTTGTCTCACCACCCCTATTCAACATAGTATTGGAAGTTCTGGCCAGGGAAATCAGGCAAGAGAAAGAAAGAAAAGGTATTCAGATAGGAAAGGAGGAAGTCAAATTGTCTCTGTTTGCAGATGACATGATAGTATATTTAGAAAACCCCACCATCTCAGCCCAAAATCTCCTTAAGCTGATAAGCAACTTCAGCAAAGTCTCAGGATACAAAATCAGTGTGCAGAAATCACAAGCGTTCCTATACACCAATAACAGAGAGCCAAATCATGAGTAACTCTCATTCATAATTGCTACAAAGAGAACAAAATACCTAGGAATCCAACTTACAAGGGATGTGAAGGACCTCTTCAAGGAGAACTACAAACCACTGCTCAGTGAAATAGAAGAGGACACAAACAAATGGAAGAACTTTCCATTTTCATGGATAGGAAGAATCAATATCATGAAAATGGCCGTACTGCCCAAAGTAATCTGTAGATTCAGTGCTGTCCCCATCAAGCTACTGTTGACTTTCCTCACACAATTGGAAAAAGCTACTTTAAACTTCATATAGAACCACAAAAGAGCCCATGTAGCCAAGACAGCTCTAAGCAAAAAGAACAAGGCTGGAGGCATCACACTACCTGAACCTGACTTCAAACTATACTACGAGGCTGCAGTAACCAAAACAGCATGGTACTGGTACCAAAACAGATACATAAACCAGTGGAACAGAAGAGAGACCTCAGAAATAACACCACACATCTACAACCATCTGATCTTTGACAAACCTGACAAAAACAAGCAATGGAGAAAGAATTCCCTATTTCATAAATGGTGTTGGGAAAACTGGCCCCCTTCCTTATACCTTATACAAAAATTAACTCAAGATGGATTAAAGACTTAAAAGTAAGACCTAAAACCATAAAAATCCTAGAAGAAAACCTAGGCATTACCATTCAGGACATAGGCGTGGGCGAAGACTTCATGTCTAAAACACCAAAAGCAATGGCAACAAAAGCCAAAATTGACACATGGGATCTAATTAAACTAAAGCGTTTCTGCACAGCAAAAGAAACTATCATCAGAGTGAACAGGCAACATACAGAATGGGAGAAAAGTTTTGCAATCCATCTGACAAAGGGCTAATATCCAGAATCTACAACGAATTTAAATTTACAAGAAAAAACCAACCCCATCAAAAAGTGGGCGAAGAATATAAACAGACACTTCTTAAAAGAAGACATTTATGCAGCCAACAAACATGAAAAAAAGCTCATCACTGGTCATTAGAGAAATGCAAATCAAAACCACAATGAGATACCATCTCATTCCAGTTAGAATGTTGATCATTAAAAAGTCAGGAAACAACAGATGCTGGAGAGGATGTGTAGAAATAGGAACGCTTTTACACTTGGGGAATGTAAATTAGTTAAACCATTGTGGAAGACAGTGTGGTGATTCTCCAGGGACCTAGAACTAGAAATACCATTTGACCCAGCAATCCCATTATTGGGTATAGACCCAAAGGGCTATAAATCATTCTATAAAGACACATACACACATGTGTTTATTACAGCACTATTCGCAATAGCAAAGACTTGGAGCCAACCCAAATGTCCATCAATGATAGACTGGATAAAGAAAATGTGGCACATATACAACATGGAATACTGTGCAGCCATGAAAAAGGATGAGTTCATGTCCTTTGCAGGGACATGGATGAAGCTGGAAACCATCATTCTTAGCAAACTAACACAAGAACAGAAAACCAAACACCTCATGTTCTCACTCACAAGTGGGAGTTGAACAATGAGAACACATGGACATACAGAGGGGAACATCACACGCTGGGGTCTGTCAGGGGTTGGGCGGCTAGGGTAGGGATAGCA
Organism: Chlorocebus sabaeus; assembly: GCF_047675955.1. Classification (NCBI taxonomy): domain Eukaryota; kingdom Metazoa; phylum Chordata; class Mammalia; order Primates; family Cercopithecidae; genus Chlorocebus; species Chlorocebus sabaeus. The sequence continues at coordinate 98,635,016 of NC_132917.1, read as the reverse complement.
TTAGGAGAAATACCTAATATAGGTGATAGGTTGATGGGTGCAGCAAACCACCATGGCACGTGTATACCTACGTAACAAACCTGCACGTTCTGCACATGTACCCCAGAACTTAAAGGCTAAAAAAAAAAAAAAGTCTTTTTCAACAAAGGATACTAGGCCTACTGGATATTTACAGTGAAAGAAAAAGTGAACTTTAATCTTTTAACTCACACCATCGCCATAATTAACTTAAAATGGACAATAATAAATAGGCTCATATCTAAAAGTTAAAGGTGTAAGACTTTTAGAATAAAACCAATCTTTTCATAGAAATATTTGCAAACTGGACAAAGTTTTAAAATACTAGAAACACATGCCATGAAAGAAAAAATGAGGCTGGGCGCAGTGGCTCACACCTATAATTCTAACACTTCAGGAGGCTGCCATGGGAGGATCACTTGAGACTAGGAGTTTGAAACTAGCCTGGGGAACATAGTGAGATCCTGTATCTACAAAATAATAAATTAGCTAGTTGTGGTGGTGCCTATAGTCCCGGCTACTTGGGAGGATGAGGCCAGAGGGTGGCTTGAGCCCAGGAGGTCAAGACTACAGTGACCCATGACTGGACCACTAACTGCACTCCAGCATGGGCGACAGAGTAGACCCTATCTCAAAAAAGAAAACATCATCATTTCGACCTCATCAGAATTAAAAACTTAGGCTTTTCAAAGGAAACCATTAATAAAAGGAAAAGGTAAACCAGGACCAGAGTAAAAATATTTGCAGCACGTAACAGAGAACTCTTACAACTGAATAATGAGACAGACATCCCAGTTAAAAAAACTTTCCACAGACATTTACAAAAGAAGGTACCTAATTGTACACCAAGGAAGTGGAAAGATGGTCAACATTATTCATCATTAGGGAAATGCAAATTAAAACTAAAAATGCGTTTATGGGAGAATATGTATCATATAGGAGAAGTCCTATTCATTTCTTTTAAGTCACTGTTTATTTAGCTGGCACTTTAATAAAAATCATATTTGAAATCAATTTAAACTGCTGGTGACTTTGATAGTTTTACTAGTAAAGGCACTTCCTTCCCCACCTCTTATTTGTGACCGTAATGTTTGTGGATCAAGATGCAAAATAGTGGCTCCTAAATGTGAGGATGCTTAAAAATGCAGGTTTCTTGTCCATTCTGCTTACAAGGAACTAGATTCTGAAGGTGGGGCCCTAGAATCTGCATTTCCACAAGCATTGTAGGTCTTTATGATGCAGGTACATCACAAACAATTGTTTTAAAAATGCTAGGCCAAAGAGTATCTGTTGTTTAGGTAGTAGTTGATCCTAGGAAAACATTTGAAACTCCCAGAGACCCAAGAAGCCCATATGTCTGATTTGGGAGTTTCCTGCTCAACTTTGACCTGACAGTTCAACAAGCAGTACGACCATTTCCCACAAGATTTCTTGTCTCTTCAGCTGTTTCCTAGCTTGAAATCAGAAAATAGTCTTCATCTCCATATAAATAAGATTTTAGTGAAAATTTATTAAACCAATTGTATTGAGACTTCAGAACATATATAATCATTGCAGAAAGCATAAAATAATGCAATATACTATCATAATGTCTCAGATTTTGTTGCTTTGAAATTGTCAAAGGGTGAGCCCAGCACACTGGCATGCTGCACCTGTAGTCCCAGCTACTCAGGAGACCAGCTTGGGCAACACAATGAGACCCCTGTGTCTCAAAAATAGTAATAATAATAATTTTAAAAATCAGGAAAAAAACTACAATGACATTAGCAAAGGCTACCATTTTTTATATTGCAACTTCCCCCGTTTGTCAATATTACGTATTTGCAGACATTTGCTTTCTGTTAATAAAGCACTAAACAGTGCCATGCCCTTTCTAAATAAACATGGGTAGCAACCATTTGAATCAGCTGTGGAGACATGACAGCTGTGTTACTGCATTTTTGGTTTGGTTAACATAGGATTGTACCTGTGTCAGCTTGTATTGTACTCACTCGGGTATTAAACTGTTCCTTAGACGTAGATCTGCTATTGTTTTGAAAATATACTTTTATTTATGAGGGAATCATATTTGATGTACTGTTTCCTCTGTCTCATTCTGTGAGCACTTTGTAAATATCACAGTACAGTTGCTGGACGTCACATCTTTGAAGCGTTTTACAGGAGATCTTGGCACAAGACATAAAAAATAAAACCTAAGAATTTGAAAGGGGGAATCAAGTTGTTACTTGCAGATGATTTGTCTGCAGTGATCATCCGAGATAGTGCTCATTTTGGCAGCACATGTAGCAACAGCGGAAAATCAGGGGAGAATCTAAACAATTAGAATTAAACTCACCAAGTTGACTAAGATCAGTGTGTGAAAATCAGTAACTTTTTAATATAAACAATATCCATGACATCTCCGTCTGGATAAGACACCTGAATTTAAATGTCTAAAACAATACCCTTGAAAATCTACCTCTTCCCACTTCCAACCCATTCCTCCCACGTCATGACTGTGTATCCAGTGAAAATCTTAGAATGAGTTACCCTTGATCCCTCAAAATCAGTCTATCAGCACAACCAGTTTTCTCAAGCTTCCAAATATATTCAGAATCAGCCACTGCTCGCTACTCTCCCTTGCAGCCACCCTGGATTGTAGCCGCCATCACCAGTTGCCTGGAGCACTCCAGGACTTTCCTGCTTCCCACTGTTGGGCTCCTACAGAAACTTCCTTGGTTCTTCACAAAATAGCCAGAATTAACCGTTTAATATGTGTCAGATCATGCTACTCCTTGCTCAAAAACACTGTAGTTTGTTACACTTAGAATAATCCATGCTCCTACAAGGAGACCTGGCTCTTATACCTCTGAGCTCAGCTCCTACCTCCTACTCCTCCCTCACTGTACAATAGTCACTTAAGCCTCCTTGTTCAACTCACCAAATACATTCCTAACTTTCTTTCCCTCGATCTCTGCCGTTCAGGTCTTGGCACTAGTGTTCCTCCTCAGAGAGGCATTTTCGGTTCCAGCCCCAGCCCCAGTGTGTTTGATTTTTCTTTATACACACATCTTCACCTAATATATTCAACTTCTGATCCCCCGGCTAGGATGTTACTGCCATGACAGCAGCCGCTTTTCTTTATTCCCCGCTGTAGCCCCAGCCAATAGACAGTACCTGGCACATAGTACACATTCATACGTTTGTATTCAGTGGATGGGGTATATACTGTTTTACCCCTCCTGGCCACTTTAGACATTCCTGTTTGTAATTTGCAGAACAGCCTCTTGGCTCTGTGCGAGAAAAACACTGTCTTAATCTCCTTTTTCTCCAACATCTAAACAGTCTGTGGAATTAATGTATAGGAATTATATATTATATGTAGGAATATATATTACATTATAGAAATATGTATTATATAGGAATATAATATATAAGAATTAATGACATACGGTTATGCCTTATGCTTTATTTTTACTTTATTAAGATTTATGTAAATTTGAGTTTCATACTAATAAAGCTGATGAGCTGAGGAGCATCTCTTGTTTTAAAGGAGCCAAAGAGTAGTGCTGTTATATCACGTCTAAGAAGGGGAGAAAGCAAGAAGGAATAGATGCCGACACTGTGTTGCAAGGAATTGTGCCTTTGTTTCCCGGTGTCTTTAGTTTCATTCTTTAGTAAAATGTGATCTTACATTTGGTGCGTGCTTGCTTTTTTTTTTTTTTTTTTTTTTGGTCATCTTTTCTGTTCAACATATGCAGAGGGGTTCTCAAGCTACACAAAAGAATGTTCTAAATTGGTAAGGCTAAAAACATGTTTGGATTTTATTACCTTCAGCTAAATTATTCCACTACTCAGATTATTTAATCTTTGTAGAATTGAATTAAAGCCAAATTTCCTCCATATTATGAATGTCCTTGTCTATTTCTAATTATTTCCTATATCTCCTAAATCCTAGATATTTCCTCTAATTCCTGAATCCTGAATGAAATTACTATATCATTTCAAAGCTTATGTTGCTATGAATATCAGTGATGATGGAAATAAAGTAGCCTCACAAAATGGGTTTTGCTCTGACATCATTTCCTAGAACAAAAACATCAAAATCTACTATTCTGAAACTTAGTGGCTGACTGAATTTCTGACTTTCTCAGTATATAAACACTTTAGGCATGTGAACCACCTCCCCCCTCACCAAAAGTCATTTATGTTTTATATCAGTGTTAGCCCCTGATGATATCTGAGGTTTGCTATTCAGAAATCTGTCTTATTGAGAAGTTCTGGTATCAGGTGGGTTAGTTAGAAGAGGCTACTGAAATATTGAGGGCAGGACATCAGAGATCAGTTCTAGTGTATTCCAAACTTTCAGATGAAATAGATATTTCAGTTCTTGGAAATTTCTATCTCAAATTCACTTTTGTTTAGTCCTTTGACACTCTAGTTACAATATGATCGTAATTTTTGCCTTCATATATTGTCTGCTAAATGTATGTTGTTGTATTAACTCTTTATTCATCATACATGTATCAAAAAATCCAAGTGACCTATTAAAGTATATCGTTACCAATTATAACAACCAAATAAATTTCAACATTCAGTCTGCCTGAGCATTTTCTATTTTCATATCCTTTGAAGAAAAATACTCCTACTTTTTCATTTTCTAAAATGCAATCTTTATTGGTTTCCACTAATTTAAAAAGTAACATATTTCTGATAGATTGTTAGACCCAATTTTTCTTAAAAAATGCATTGTTATGACCAAAGTCAACTGTCTGAATAGAGTTTGGGGAAACATATATTTTGAAAAATTGCTTCTTATCTTGTTTTCTTTTTATTTACAGTATATCTCTCTACCGGGGGAATTGCAGGCCCATACGATTTGAGCCACCAATGCTGGATTTCCATGAACAGTAAGTTTAAAATTTTTGGATTTCCCATTAAACTATTATATGTATTTCGCATGCATTTGTCTTGTCTTTTGCCTGTGTTATATCTATATGGGAAAGTTATATGTTCTAGTCATCAGGAAAACAAATGATACCGAATGCAGTTTGAAAATGGGAAGCATTTATCTATTAGGAAGCAAGTATCTATTAGGAGTCTAACATACACTATTTTGGGAGTCTAACATACAGTATTTTTAAAGCTTGAAAAATACTCTCATGTTGTAGTCTCTGGTTCAGAGAATCTTTGGAAATGGCAAAGAACTTACCGTTAGCTGTTTTGATTAGCACTTCATTTTTATTTTTACTATTTAAAAATCTTCTTGTGAATAAAATATATTCTGTTTGTTTAATATATGTGCTTTTAATATACAGGCTCTTATACATCACCAAATAGTATTATCAGCAACCCAAAATGGCAAGTAAAAGCAAATGCACAGACAGACATGGTTCAGTCACAGAACTGCCTTGATGAGCTAAGCAAACCACTGCACACCCTCCCCCAAGCAGGAGAGACCCCCTAGCCTCTAAGCACCTAATACAGCCAAGGGCCAGCAAAGCAGCTACTTACCTGCACTCAGCACCTAAGAAAGAGCCCCACAATGTTCCCCCAAGATATTTCCTTGGCCTGCCCAATGGCCCTGCACCTGAAATCAGGGCCTGAAAAACAGCCCTGTGGGCAGCCACCAGCAGACACACCTCCATACCAGCTGAGCAGCTCTGTGCCTGTGTCTCAGGCCTAAGAAATAGCCCTCTGGGTCGTCCCTAGCAAACATGTCCCCACGCCAGCCAGGCAGCCTTGTGCTCACATCCTGGACCTGAGAAGCAGCTGCATAGGCTGCCCCTGGCAGACACATCCTCAGGCCAGCTGAGCAGACTTGCACCTGTGTCCTGGACCTGAGAAACAGCCCCATAGGCTGCCCGTGGCAGACACGCTTCACAGCCATCTAAACACCCATGTGTCTGCTCCCCCATCCTGAGAAACAGCCCCATGGGCCACCCCAAGCCAACAGACACCCAAGCCATCTGAGAAGCCGTGAGACTGCATCCTAAGCCTGGAAAACAGCCCTGCGGGCCATCCCTGGCAGACACACTCCCAGTTCAGCTGAGCAGCCTCAGTGGGCTCCCAAATGTCCCTTCACAGATTCTCCAAAAAGAGTGTTTTCATCCTGCTGAGTCAAAAGAAAATTTTGACTCTGTGACATAAATCCACACATCACAAAGCAGTTTCACAGATAGCTAGGCCTGAGAAACAGCCCTTTGGGCTACTCGTGGCAGGCATACCCCCACGTCATCAAACTAAACATGTGCTTGTGCTCCTGCCCAGAGTAACAGCCCTGTGGTGTAGAGCCAGACCCTAGTTGGCTAGATTCCAAGCTGCCTAACCCACTGTATGGATGCAGACTTCCCTGACCTGAGAAATAGCCTGTGAGCCCACCCTCAACAAAGCTGCACCACTGCCCCCACAGACTCTCTCAGCCTAGGCTGCTGAGATACTTACAGACGTCAGGTGTGACTCACAACTGAGGAAAGTACACAGAGACTACACTACAGTGCCCACCTACACACAGATGCACCAAAGCCAGTGCACCCCACTAGTCTGACACTCCAAGATCCATTTATACAAATAAGTCTTTCCCTATGAAATGTACTCCATAACATTGGAAGAAATGACTTTTCTACCAGATGTATAGAAATCAACATGGGGACACATCAAATATAGAAAAGGAAATATGATATCTCCAAAGGAAAACAATTCTCAGTAACAGACCCCAGTCATAAGAAAATACGCTAAATGCCAGAGAAATAACTCAAAATAATCTTAAAGAATCTCAGTGAGATACAAAACACACAGTTCAGCAAAATCAAGAAAACAATTTATGATTTGAATAAGAAATTCAACAGAGATAGGTAACATAAAAAAGAACCAAACAGAAATCCCAGAGCTGAGGAATTCAATGAGTGCAATCAAGAGCTTCAACAACAGACTAAACCAAGCAGAAGAAAGAATTTCTGAACTTGAAGACAGATCTTTTGAAATAACACAGGCAGACAAAAAAAGAAAAAACGATGAAGAAAGCCTACAGGACGTGTTGTATACCATGAAGTGAGCAATGTGGTCATTCCAGAAGGAGAAGAGAAAGGAGAAAGGTGTAGAAAATACACTTAATGAAATAGTAGCTGAAGACTTCCCAAGTCTTGAAATTTGAGATGGACATCCAGGTCCAATAAACTCGAAGAATTCCCATTAGAGTCAACCCAAACAGGTTATCTCTGAGGCACGTTATAGTCAAATTACCAGATGTTAAAGGCGAAGAATTCTAAAAGCAGCAAGAGAAAAGTGTCAAGTCACATATAAGGGAATTCCCATTAAACTAACAGCAGGTTTCTCAGCAGAAAACTTACAGGCCGGGAAAGAATGGAATGATATATTTAAAATACTTCAAGTGGGGGTGGGGGACCTGTGAGCCAAGAACACTATACCCTGCAGAGCAACATTTCAGAAATGAAAAAGGAGTAAAATCTTTCACAAACAAGCAGAAATGAAGGAAATTCGTCACTGCTAGACTGGCCTTACAAGAAATTCTCAAGGGAGTCTCATATCTGGAAATGAAAAAATAACCACCATTATGAAAACATGTGAAGCTATAAAATTCACTAGTAGCGTCCAAACACAAAGAAAGGAAAGAGTCAAACTGTATCAATGTGGAAAACACCCAAGCACAGAAAAACCATAAGAAAGGAAGTACAGAACAAAAGATAAAACATCCAGAGAACAATATGACAAGAACAGGTCTTCACCTATCAATAACCTTGAATGTAAATGGGTTCAGTTGCCCCATTTAAAAGATATGGACTGGCTGAATGGATAATACACCCAACTATATACTGCCTGTAAGAAACTCACCTCACCTGTAAAGTCATACAGACTGATAGTGAAGGGATAGAAAAAGATAATCCATCCAAATGGAAACCAAAAGCCAGCAGGAGTGGCATTAGTTATATCAGGCCAAACAGGCATCAGGTGACAAGCTGTAAAAAGCAACAAAGAAAGACATTATGAGATAAAGGGATCATTTAAGCAAGAGAATATAACAGTTGGAAATATATATGCACCCAACACTAGAGCACCCAGAAATAAAAAGCAACTATTAGATCTAAAGGGAGAGATAGACCCCAGTACAGTAATAGAATTGGGGATTTCAACAGCCCACTCTCAGCATTGGACAGGTCATCTAGACAGAAAATCAACAAAGCAGCACTGGATTTAAACTACACCATCAACCAAATGGACCTAACAGACACTTACAGAACATTTCACCAAACAGCTGCAGGATACCATTTCTATCATCAACACATGAAGCATTCTTCAGGATTGATCGTATGTTAGGACACGAAACAATCTCAAAAAAATTTTTTTAATTAATTTTATCCACTATCTTATCTGACCACAGTGGAATTTAAAACTAGAAATCAGTAACAAGAGGAACATTCAAAACTACAAATACATGAAAATCAAACAACATGTTCCTGAATGTGACCAATGGGTGAAGGAAGAAATTAAATGGTAAACTAAAATATTTCTTGAGACAAATGAAAATAGAAATACAATATACCAAAACCTATGGGGCATAGCAAAAGCAATATTAAGGGGCAAATTTATATAACAATAAATCCTACATCAGAAAACTAGAAAGGTTTCAAATAAACAACCTAATGATGCATCTTAAAGAACTAGAAAAGAACAAAGCCTCAAAATTAGTGGAAGGAAATAAGTAAGATCAAAGTAAATGAAATTGAGACTAAAAATACCTACAAAAAGTGGGGAACATCTGTATTTATTTGTTGAGTTATAAAAATCTATATTATCTCAACATACCATTTTTATAACCTGCTTTTTAAACTTAATGTATTGTGCATACTTTAAAAAATTCCATTGAATTTTCTCTTATTTTATAGTATCAAAAACATCAAAATGTATGGGTATATTTGTTAAATTCACTTATTTTTAATTGTTTTAAACTTTTTATTTTGTGATCGGTGCTGAAACTGATGATTTAAACACAACCATGACTATTTCCTTTTCCTCGAGAGAGTCTTAATGAAAGGATATACAGAATATTAAAGTTTTTAGTTAACCTTTAGCCTCAAGAACAGTTTGGTGTCATGAACAAGGAGCAACTTAAAGAAATAAAAGAATTAGCCGGGCGCGGTGGCTCAAGCCTGTAATCCCAGCACTTTGGGAGGCCGAGACGGGCGGATCATGAGGTCAGGAGATCGAGATCATCTTGGCTAACACAGTGAAACCCCGTCTCTACTCAAAAGAATACAAAAAACTAGCCGGGCGAGGTGGCGGGCGCCTGTAGTCCCAGATACTCGGGAGGCTAAGGCAGGAGAATGGCGTGAACCCGGGAGGCGGAGCTTGCAGTGAGCTGAGATCCGGCCACTGCACTCCAGCCTGGGCAACAGAGCAAGACTCCATCTCAAAAAAAAAAAAAGAAATAAATAAAAGAATTAGTCTGTGACCAGTGAGGAAATAAATGGGATTTCTCGTAGAGACTGTTATTAGTCATAGAGAACCTGAAGTCTCATGAGCTGAGAGCAATTGTGGAAGATTTGTGGAAGAAGTGTGAATGGATAGATGAACTCCAGTACAAGCAAGGGTCAGGTGACACAGTAAAGAAAATTTATTTGAAGCATAGCAAAGGAGTATAGTTATATAAGACTCTTCCCCAAAGCAGAGAAACAAACAAAAAATCTGCGATGGTCTGAGTGTTTGTGTCCTCCCAAAATTTGTATGTTGAAACCTAATCTCTGATGTGATGGTGTTCAGAGTGGAGCCTTAGGAGGTGTTTAGGTAAGGAGTGCAGACCTAATCTCACAAATAGGATGAGTGGCCTTGTAAGAGAGGCCCCATAGAGCTACTGTCCCCCTTCTACCATGTGAGGACCCAGCTAGGTGTCACCTGTGACCCAGAAAGAAGGCTCCACACCAGAACCCAACCAAGCTGACACCACGATCTCAGATTTCCCAGCCTCTAGATTTATGGAAAATAACTTTGTCATTTATTCTGCTATAGCAGCCCAAAAGGACTGAGTCACCATTCTACTATTATTTAAAACTTTCTGTGTCAAGTCAGAGTACACTGAGTGGAGTTTATGTTTCACAAGTGTAGAAGTGGATCTGTAGATGTAGGGGTTGGGGCAGGTGTGAACCAACGTGTATAAGGGTTCAATCAGAGAGGCAGAACCAGTCAGATTTTAAATGAATTTGTATGTATATATACACGCACATGGATTTATAATAAGGAATTGGCTGATACAGTTGAGAGAGCTGGTTAAGCTCAAAGCCCTCAGGGCCAGGCAGTCAGGAAGGGAAGATAGCAGGCTGGAGCCCAAAGGGCACACACTGAAGCTTCTTGTCCACAGGTAGGTATCCAGGGAAGATCCTGAGGAAAGGAGAGAAATTGCAGGTCTAGCTGCTGTTTGAAGCCTCTTGGCTGAGACAGGGCCTAAGCTTTCTTGGAAAGGGCTTCCCAGTGACTAAGAGACTCACCTAGAATAATCATTTTTATTAACTTAAAATCAACCTATTAGGGACTTTAATTATGTTTGCAGAATCTCTCCCTGCAGCACTTAGGTTAGTGTTTGAATAACTGGGAAAAGGTATATTATGCTACAAAATAGCTGCTGTGTTCCTTTTCTGGCTCTAAGGAGATAATATTACTTGTAACTCACCCTAACCAAAAACATACTAGAAAGGGAATTCTGGGGACTGTAGTTCAGCCCAGCCAAGTTGATATCACAAAGCTACCCCATAGATACAAACGAAGAGTTTCCTAAATTTAGAACTTCTGACTCTAGAAAATGAAGAGAGATGTGGTTGAAAGAATTTGCTTAGCAATTTTAAGTTAAGGTTCTTTTTTTTTTTTTTTTTTTTTTTTTGGAGACAGAGTCTCGTTCTGTCACCCAGGCTGGAGTGCAGTGGCACCATCTCCACTCACTGCAAGCTCCTCCTCCCAGATTCATGCCATTCTCCTGCCTCAGCCTCCCGAGTAGCTGGGACTACAGGCGCCCGCCACCTCGCCCGGCTAGTTTTTTGTATTTTTAGTAGAGTCGGAGTTTCACTATGTTAGCCAGGATGGTCTCAATCTTCTGACCTCGTGATCCACCCGCCTCGGCCTCCCAAAGTGCTGGGATTACAGGCATGAGCCACCGCGCCCGGCCAAGTTAAGGTTCTTTTTATGAAACTTGAAAGTAGTCTTGGGACAAAGAAAATGAAATTTGTACATTTTCACTGCAGAAAGTAAATTATCAATGTCTTCAGAAAGTGACTGCTAAAGGAAATCAGATATTTTAGAATGTATCCTCTTTTAAAGTTATTGTATGTTTTTTCCACTCTCAGAAGCATACAACTTGTTGATTCAAGTTTTTTCCTGCATTAACTACATTTATTTTTGCCCCCACAAATCTCTGCTCTTTTTAACATGAATGTTATTAAGTGAAAAAAGATTAGAATACCATAATACAGAATGGCCCCTCTTAATACCTGTTAGTTACCTATTCAACATCTACCCCCACCCTTTTTCCCTCCCCCCGCCCCCCGCCGCCCCCAGTTATCCAGCCTTCAGGCCTGGTACCCTGTCACTAGCTCAGGGGTAAATCTTGATCAGTCAAGACAGTTGTAATGATTCCATTCTTCTTGCTTGCGGTCTGTTCAAGGGTGAATGTGACCCAGTTTTACTCTATAATATGAGGACAGGTCAACTGAGGTGTTTCTGGGGAAGGATTTTTTTTTTTACTCTAAAAAGTCACAGCCAGATGCCATGGCTCACGCCTGTAATCCCAACCCTATGGAAGGTCGAGGTGAGAGGATTGCTTGAGCTCAAGAGTTTGAGACCAGCCTGGGCAACGTAGTGAAACCTAATCCCTACAAAAAATATTTTAAAAGTAGCTGGGCATGGTGGTGTGCGCCTGTAGTCACAGCTATTCAGGAGGCTGCTCAGGAGGCAGAGGTTGCAGTGAGCTGAGATCACACTACTGCACTCCAGCATGGGCAACAGAGCCAGACCCTGTCTCAAAAAAAAAGAAAAAAGAAAAAGAAAGTCACAAGAAATAAATACCCATCTTTTATGCCAGATAACTGTCTGCAGCAGTGCCTAGGGTACTATGGCAATCTTCTTGCATTTAGTGAGGGGTTCTAGCCTGAGGACTGATACCATGCAGTCACCAAAGACAGGCATTTTGTCTAACAGAGTGGAAAGATGGAAAGAACCTGCGTCTTTCATAATGTTGTCAAACTGCTGAATTAATCAACCCTGGAACTGCCCTACTTTTAGGTCTTTTTGTTTGGTGACACTTTGATCTGTTGGAGAGTGCATGGTACCTGGCACCGCTGACCTCTTCCTCCCTCTCAGATCTTTCCCTGCCTGTACCCTTGTGAACCACTGTCCATGTTTTCCTCCTGTGCCTGAGGCTGTTTTTAAAATTATCTTTCAAAGGGGTATGTTCCTCTGCTTATCCCCACATTGCGGCTGTGTGCAGCTGCGTTTCTTTCCTCACCTCATTTCAGCCAACTCTGCACTTTCTTACTGGGTGGGCTCTTCCTTGCCTTTGGCATATGCCTGTAATCTCCCAGTCTCTGTCATACCCCTCCCTCACCATGTGTCTCCACCACCACCCTAAACTCACCATGTCTTGCTCTTCTGTATCTCCAGTCCATGAACGGTACCATAGTCACCAAAGCCAGAATCTTCAGGCTTCCTGGATTCTTCCCTTTCCCTCCCAGCACTCCATCCCCTTCCCTGTCAAATCCATTCCGGGAAGGAAACCTATGAATTTTTCACGTCTGTTCTTCTCTAATCCTCACTACTTAGCCCTCTCCTCTTAACTCCGCTTCGCATCATTTCTCATCCGGACTGTTACCATATGCCTGCCACTTTCTAGTTCAGGATTCGTGCTGTCAACAGGGAAATACTTTTCACGTCAAAATCTGATCTTGCATTTTCCCCATTTCCTCTGCCCAGAAATTCCTTTAATGGTTTCCCATTTGCTTTCAGGAGAAATGCTAAATTTCTTATTATAAAACCTGCCTTTTTACCTTCCTTGTATGTCCTCCACACCTGTGGAGAACTGCATGTCATTTCCCAAAAGCACTGATCTTCCTAAGGGCTGGGCGTGTTATTAATACCTTGAGTCTCCCCTCTAAAGATAGTTTTTTGTGGAAGTTTTCATACATATAGGAAAGTGGAAAGAACAAATAATGTATGTACTTTTAACATAAACTCGGGTTGTTACCATGTTTGCATATTTACTTTATACTTTTGTTTTCGAATCATTTGAAAGCAGCTGACCTCATGACCTTTCATTCCTGATTCTTTAGCACGCACTGCCATACAGCTGATCCTTCAGCAACATGGCAGGTTAGGGGCATGGGCTCCCCACCACTGCGTAGTTGAAAATTCACATACAACTTTTGACTCCCCAAAAACTTAACTACTAACAGCCTACTTTTGACCAGAAGCCTTACTGATAATATAAGCAGTCAATTAACATATATTTTGTATGTTATAGGTATTGTATTTACTGTATTTTTACCATAAAGGAAGCTAAAGGAAAAATGTTAAGAAAACCATAAGGAAATTCCCATTCATTAAGTGGAAGTGGATCATCATAAAGGTCCCACCTCGTCTTCACATTGAGTAGGCTGAAGAGGAAGTGATGGTCTTGCTGTCACAGGTGTCAGAGGCGGAAGAAAATCTGTGTGGACTCTCACAGTTCAAACCCATATTGTTCAGGAGTCAACTCTATAAGGACATTCTGCATAACTACAGTGCCATTATTGACATTGTAAGAAAATTAATAGTAATTACGGAGTGCTTTTAATCTCCCTCTGTTTTCGTCAAGGCTGTAGTTGTTCGATTTTAAGTGACAGAAATCTGAAACTAATTCAGGCAAAAATGAGAATATATTAGAAGACTGAGAACCGTAATATATCTGCAGGAAAGTCAGAGATGCAGCTGGCACCTAGGAACAACAGCATTCCCTTGCTCTAACACCACCAGGAGTCTTCTGTCTCTTATTTCTGCTTCCCTGTGTATTGGCTTCTTCTCTCTCACTGCCAGTATCCTTTTCCTACAGCAATGGGAAGAAATTCGCCGATTGCTCTTCAGCCTTGCATTCTGTGTCTTCCCTCCACTGGGAAGCTCTGTTGTAAAGCAACAGAGTCTAACTGGCAGGGGTGGACACTGCCTTCTCTCTGCTTCCATGGAAGCTGGTGGTAATCCTGCTGAGATGAGATGGAGCCCCGCCCAAAATTTGGTTCAGATATCAAGACTGTTGATGTCACACATGGACACACACCAGCAGGATGAAAATATTTATTATACTCACCGAATGAAGCTTCTGGGGGATAACCATGGTAGGCAGATGTGAGAAAGGGCTGGAGAGAGCAGAGAAAGACTAGCTTGGTTTTTGTTTTTTGTTTTTGTTTTTTTTTTTCTTTTTTGCTCATTATGTTTTTTTGTTGTTGTTGTTGTTTTAATTATTACTTTAAGTTCTGGAGTACATGTGCAGAATGTGCAGTTTTGTTACACAGGTATATATGTGCCATGGTAGTTTGCTGCACGCATCAACCCATCACCTACGTTAGGTATTTCTTCTAATGTTATCCCTCCCCTAGCCCCACAGCCCCTGACAGGCCCTGGTGTGTGATGTTCCCCTCCATATGTCCATGTGTTCTCATTGTTCAACTCCCACTTACGAGTGAGAACATGCGGTGTTTGGTTTTCTGCTCTTGTGGTAGTTTGCTGAGAATGATGGTTTCCACCTTCATCCATGTCCCTGCAAAGAACATGAACTCATCTTTTTTTATGGCTGCACAGTATTACGTGTTGTATATGTGCCACATTTTCTTTATCCAGTCTATTGATGGACATTTGAGTTGCTTCCAAGTCTTTGCTATTGTGAATAGTGCCGCAGTAAACATATGTGTGCATGTGTCTTTATAGTAGAATGATTTATAGTTCTTTGGGTATATACCCAATAATGGGATTGCTGAGTCAAATGGTATTTTTAGTTCTAGATCTTTGAGGAATCGCCACACTGTCTTCTACAATGGTTGAACTAATTTACACTCCCACCAGCAGGATAAAAGCGTTCCTATTTCTACACATCCTCTCCAGCATCTGTTGTTTCCTGACTTTTTAATAATCACCATTCTAACTGGTGTGAGATGGTATCTCATTGTGGTTTTGATTTGCATTTCTCTAATGACCAGGATGATGAGCTGTTTTCCATATTTTTATTGGCTGCGTAAATATCTTCCTTTGAAGTGTCTGTTCACATCCTTTGCCCACTTTTTGATGGGATCTTTTTTTCTTGTAAATTTGTTTAAGTTCCTTGTAGATTCTGGATATTAGCCCTTTGTAAGATGGATAGACTGCAAAACTTTTCTCCCATTCTGTAGGCTGCCTGTTCACTCTGATGATAGTTTCTTTGGCTGTGCAGAAGCTCTTTAGTTTAATTAGATCCCATGTGTCAATTTTGGCTTTTGTTGCCATTGCTTTTGGTGTTTTAGTCATGAAGTCTTTGCTCATGTCTATGTCCTGAATGGTATTTCCCAGGTTTTCTTCTAGGGTGTTTATGGTCCTGGGTCATACTTTTAAGTCTTTGATCCATCTTGAGTTAATTTTTGTATAAGGTGTAAGGAAGGGGTCCAGTTTCAGTTTTCTGCATATGGCTAGCCAGTTCTCCCAACACCATTTATTAAAGAGGGAGTCTTTTCTGCATTGCTTGTATCAGGTTTGTCAAAGATCAGATGGTTGTAGATATGTGGTGTTATTTCTGAGGTTTCCCTTCTGTTCCGTTGGTCTGTATATCTGTTTTGGTACTAGTACCATACTGTTTTGGTTACTGTAGCCTTGTAGTATAGTTTGATGTCATGCAGTGTGATACCTTTAGCTTTGTTGTTCTTGCCCAGGATTGTCTTGGCTATTCAGGCTCTTTTTTGGTTCCGTATGAAGTTTAAAGTAGCTTTTTCCAATTCTGTGAAGAAAGTCAGTGGTAGCTTGGGAATAGCATTGAATCTGTAAATTACTTTGGGCACTATGGCCATTTTCATGATATTGATTCTTCCTATCCATGAGCATGGAATGTTTTTCCATTTGTTTGTGTCCTCTCTTTATTTCCTTGAGCAGTGGTTTGTAGTTCTCCTTGAAGAGGTCCTTCACATCCCTTGTAAGTTGGATTCCTAGGTATTTTGTTCTCTTTGTAGCAATTGTGAATGGGAGTTACTCATGATTTGGCTGTTTGTCTGTTACTGGTGTGTAGGAATGCTTGTGAGTTTTGCACATTGATTTTGTATCCTGAGTCTTTGCTGAAGTTGCTTATCAGCAGCTTAAGGAGATTTTGGGCTGAGTCAGTGGGGTTTTCTAAATAAACCATCATGTCATCTGCAAACAGAGACAATTTGACTTCCTCTTTTCCTATTTGAATACCCTTTATTTCTTTCTCTTGCCTGATTGTCCTGGCCAGAATTTCCAATACTATGTTGAATAGGAGTGGTGAGACAGGGCATCCTTGTCTTTTGCCAGTTATCAAAGGGAATGCTTCCAGTTTTTGCCCATTCAGTATGATATTGGCTGTGGGTTTGTCATAAATAGCTCTTATTATTTTGAAATATGTTCCATTAATACCTAGTTTATTGACAGAAGGGGTGTTCAATTTTGTCGAAGGCCTTTTCCGCATCTATTGAGATAGTCAGGTGGTTTTTGTTATTGGTTCTGTTTATGTGATGGATTACCTTTATTGGTTTGCTTGTGTTGAACCAGCCTTGAACCCCAGGGATTAAGCCAACTTGATCGTGGTGGGTAAGGTTTTTGATGTGCTGTTCAGGTTGCCAGTATTTTATTGAGGATTTTCGCATCGGTGTTCATCAGGGATATTGGCCTGAAATTTTCTTTTTTTGTTGTGTCTCTTCCAAGGCTTGGATCAGGATGATGCTGGCCTCATAAAATGAGTTAGGGAGGATTCCCTCTTTTTCTATTATTTGGAATAGTTTCAGAAGGAATGGTACCAGCTCCTCTTTGTACCTCTGGTAGAATTTGGCTGTGAATCTGTCTGGTCCTGAACTTTTTTTGGTTGGTAGGCTAATAATTACTGCCTCAATTTCAGAACTTGTTATTGGTCTATTCAGGGATTCGACTTTTTCCTGGTTTAGTCTTGAGAGGGTATATGTATCCAGGAATTTATCAATTTCTTCTAGATTTTCTAGTCTATTTGTGTAGGGGTGTTTATAGTATTCTCTGATGGTAGTTTGTATTTCTGTGGGATAAGCGGTGATATCCCCATAACATTTTTTATTGCATCTATTTGATTCTTCTCTATTAGTCTAGCTAGCCGCCTATCTATTCTGTTGATCTTTTCAAAAACCCAGCTCCTGGATTCATTGATTTTTTTTTGAAGGGTTTTTTTGTATCTCTGTCTCCTTTAGTTCTGCTCTGATCTTGGTTATTTCTTGTCTTCTGCTAGATTTTGAATTTTTTTGCTGTTACTTCTCTAGTTCTTCTAATTTTGAAGTTATGTTGTCGATTTTAGATCTTTGCTGCTTTCTCTGATGAGCATTTAGTGGTAAAAATTTCCCTCTACACGCTGCTTTAAATGTGCCCCAGAGATTCTGGTACGTTGTGTCTTCGTTCTCATTGGTTTCCAAGAACATCTTTTTTCTGTCTTCATTTTGTTATTTACCCAGTAGTCATTCAGGAGCTGGTTGTTCAGCTTCCATGTAGTTGTGTGGTTTTGAGTGAGTTTGTTAATCCTGAGTTGAATTTGATTGCACTGTGGTCTGAGAAACTGTTTGTTATGATTTCTGTTCTTTTGCATATGTTGAGGAATGTTTTACTTCCAATTATGTGGTCAATCTTGGAATAAGTGTGATGTGGTGCGGAGAAGAATGTCAACTCTGTTGATTAGGGGTGGAGAGTTCTGTAGATGTCTATTAGGTCTGCTTGGTCCAGAGCTGAGTTCAAGTCCTAAATATCCTTGTTAATTTTCTGTCTCATTGATCTGTCTAATATTGACAGTAGGGTGTTAAAGTCTCCCACTGTTATTGTGTGGGAGTCTAAGTCTCTTTGTAGGTCTTTAAGAACTTGCTTTATGAATCTGGATGCTCCTGTATTGGCCACATATATAGTTAGGATAGTTAGCTCTTCTTGTTGCGTTGGTCTCTTTACCGTTATATAATGCCCTTCTTTGTCTGTTTTGAACTTTGTTGATGTAAAGTCTGTTTTATCAGAGATTAGGATTGCAACTCCTGCTTTTTTTCCTTTCCATTTGCTTGGTAAATATTCCTCCATCCCTTTATTTTGAGCCTATGTGTCTTTGCATGTGAGATGGGTCTCCTGAATACAGCACACTGATGGACCTTGATTCTTTATTCAGTTTGCAAGTCTGTGTCTTTAATTGGGGCATTTAGCCCATTTACATTTAAGTTTAATACTGTTTTGTGTGAATTTGATCCTGTCATTATGATGCTAGCTGGTGGTTTTGCCTGTTAGTTGCAGTTTCTTCATAGTGTTGATGTTCTTTACAATTCGTTATGTTTTTGCTGTGGATGGTACCTGTTGTTCCTTTCCATGTTTAGTGCTTCCTTCAGGAGCTCTTGTAAGGCAGGCCTGGTGGTGACAAAATCTCTCAGCATTTGCTTGTCTGTAAAGGATTTTATTTCTCCTTCACTTACGAAGCTTAGTTTGGCTGGATATGAAATTCTGGTTTGAAAATTCTTTTCTTTAAGAATGTTGAATATTGGGCCTCACTTTCTTCTGGCTTGTAGGGTTTCTGCCGAGAGATCCTGTTAGTCTGATGGGCTTCCCTTTGTGGGTAACCCGACCTTTCTCTCTGGCTGCGCTTAACAATTTTTCCTTCATTTCAACCTTGGTCAGTGTCACATAATCTGACAATTATGTGTCTTGGCGTTGCTCTTCTCGAGGAATGTTGTTGTGCTGTTCTCTGTATTTCCTGAATTTGAATGTTAGCCTGTCTTGCTAGTTTGGGGAAGTTCTCCTGGATAGTAACCTGAAGAGTGTTTTCCAGCTTGGTTCCATTCTCCTCGTCACTTTCAGGTATACCAATCAAATGTAGATTTGGTCTTTTCACATAGTTCCATATTTCTTGGAGGCTTTGTTCATTCCTTTTATTCTTTTTTCTCTAATCTTGTCTTCACTCTTTATTTCCTTAAGCTGATCTTCAATCACTGATATCCTTTCTTCCACTTGACCGATTCGGCTATTGAAACTTGTGTATGCTTCATGAAGTTCTCATGCTGTATTTTTCAGCTCCATCAGATCATTTATGTTCTTCGCTACACTGGTTTTTCTAGTTAGCAATTCGTCTAACCTTTTTTCAAGGTTCTTAGCTTCCTTGCATTGAATTAGAACATATTTTTTTAGCTTGGAGGAGTTTGCTGTTATCCACCTTCTGAAGCCTACTTCTGTCAATTTGTCCAACTCATTCTCTGTCCAGTTTTGTTCCTTGCTGGTGAGGAGTTGTGAGTCTTTGGGGGAGAAGAGGCCGTCTGGTGTTTGGAATTTTCAGCCTTTTTATACTGGTTTCTCCCCATCTTTGTGGATTTATCTACCTTTGGTGTCTGATGTTGGTGACCTTTGGTGTTTGATGTTGGTGACCTTTGGATGGCGTCTTTGAGTGGACATGCTCTTCCTTGCTGTTTGTTAGTTTTCCTTCTGATAGTCAGGCTCCTCTGCTGCCGGTCTGCTGGGGTTTGCTGGAGGTCCACTCCCAACCCTGTTTGCCCTGGGTGTCACCAGCGGAGGCTGCAGTACAGCAAAGATCATTCCCCTGGAAGCTTCGTCCCAGAGGGGCACTGCCAGATGCCAGCTAGAGCTCTCCTGTATGAGGTGTCTGTTGGCCCCTACTGGGAGTTTTCTCCCAGTCAGGATACACGGGAGTCGGACCCACTTGAAGAAGCAGTCTGACCTTTAGCAGAGCTCAAACGCTGTGCTGGGAGGTCCACTGCTGTCTTCAGAGCTGCCAGGCAGGGATGTTTAAGTCTGCTGACGCTTCGCCCATAGCTGTCCCTTTCCCCAGGTTCTCTGTCCCAGGGAGTTGGGGGTTTTATTTATCAGCCCCTGATGGGGGATGCTGCGTTTTTTTCGGAGATGCCTTGCCCAGAGAAGAGAAATCTGGCAGTCTGGCTACAGCAGCCTTGCTGAGCTGCAGTGGGCTCCACCCAGTTCGAACTTCCCAGTGGCTTTGTTTACACTGTGATTGTAAAACCACCTACTCAAGCCTCAGCAATGGCAGACGCCCCTCCCCCCACCAAGCTCCATCGTCCCAGGGTGACCTCAGACTGCTGCTGTGCTGGCAGCAAGAACTTCAAGCCAGTGGATCTTAGTTTGCTGGGCTCCGTGGGGGTGGGACCCGCTGAGCCAGACCACTTGGGTCCCTGGCTCCAGCACCCCTTTCCAGGGGCGTGAACGGTTCTGTCTCGCTGGCGTTCCAGGTGCCTCTGGGGTATGGAAAAAAAAGAACTCCTGCAGTTAGTTTGGTGTTTGCCCAAATGACTGCACCGTTTAGTGCTTGAAACCCAAGGCCCTGGTGGGATAGGCAATAGAGGGAATCTCCTGGTTTGCAGGTTGCAAAGACTGTGGGACAAGCGCAGTATCTGTGCCAGAGTTCCTTAGGTTCAGTCCCTCACGGCTTCCTTTGGGTAGGGGAGAAAATTCCCTGACCCCTTGTGCTTCCCAGGTGAGGTGACATCCCACCCTGCTTCAGCTCGCCCTCCGTGGGCTGCACCCACTGTCCAGCCAGTCCCAGTGAGATGAACCGGGTACCTCTGTTGGAAGTACAGAAATCACCCTCTTTCTGCGTCCATCTCACTGGGAGCCGCAGACTAGAGCTGTTCCTATTTGACCATCTTGCCAGCAGTCGGTTTTTATTGTGGTTGGGGAGCAAGGCTGGAGTGAGTTTGCGTGATTGGAACTTCTCACTAGGTTCGAGAGAGAAGGGCTTTCTCACTGACTTGCCCAGATGTGGGGCTAAAGGTAAAGGGGCATCACTGGGTCTTGAAAACTGTCAACAGTCGAATATCAAAAATGGAGGTAGAGTCTTTCTGACTCATGGCACCTTCTAAAAAGTATCAGGCCGTTAAGTAAGGGTGCATCTAGAATTTCCCTTGCTGCTTTCTTGACCCCAGTGCTGACTCCTGTCATTATCCTGCTCTCCTCTAGAATTTGCGTCACAACAAACAGATCAAATTAGCTTTGTTTTCAGACTTTTCATTTAAATTTATTCTTTAAGCCTACCTTTTATTCTCTCTGCCCTCCCTACCTTTTATTCTCTCTGCTCTCCCTCCCCATCTTTTGTTTTTCCCCTTTGTCTCCTCCTCTCGCCTTGTAACAATCCCATGGGGCAATCTAGACACCACTGGCTCCCCTCCCATTCTCCGCTACTCCCCCCACCCCGCCCCGTTTTTATGCCAGTGCTGTTAAATGTTTCCCTGTTTCCGTAGCAACTCCTGTAATTGCCTGATGGATTCTTCCTGCCTGCTCTACAGACAAAACCAGTTCACTGAGACCATGGTATTGCAATAAAGAGTTTTACTAACACGAGGCCAGCCACATAGGGGATAGAGTTATTACTCAGATCAGTCTCCCTGAAGGCTTGGAGATTAGGGTTTTTCAAGGATAGTTTTGTGGGCAGGGGGCTAGGGAATGAGGAATGTTGATTGGTTGGGGATGAAATCACAGGGGTGTGGAATATGGTCCTCCTGCTCTGAGTCAGCCTCTGGGTGGGGGCCACAGGACCGGTTGAGCCAGCCAGTTGTCAGAAATGCAAACGTCTGAAAGGATCTCTCAAAAGACCAACCTTAGGTTCTACAGTAGTAATGCTACCTACAGGAGTGATTGGGAAACAGAAATCTTATGATCTCCCAGACAGTGTCCAGTTATCTCAGGCCCCTCTCATAACCCTCACCTCATGGCCTTTCATAGTTTTCAGAAGCAGTTTAGTTTTGGGAAAGGTTATTATCCTTGTTTTCACATTAATCTATAAACTAAATTCCTCCCAAAGTTAGCTTTGCCTCTTCCCAGAAATGACAAAGGACAGCTTGGAGGTCAGAAGCAAGATGGAGTCAACTATGTCAGATTTCTCTTACTGTCCTAATTTTGCAAAGGCGGTTTCCCTCCAGACATTTATTGCAGGCTGCAAAAGATGCTTTGGGTAGACACTTGGTTTACTAAAATCTTTGGCTTATGTAATTATTACATTCAGAAAATCTTGATTTCAGATCTAAAGTTTAAAGTAGGTACTTCATGGCTGTAAAAAAAAAAAAAAAAAAAAAAAAAAGGACATTGAATAGACTGTTGCTAAAAATGGATGTCTTTATTGTCAAGATAAATTCAGTTTATGAAAGGCAGTTTTTCTCTGATGACTTTTTGGTATTCCAAGAAAATCAAATAGGCCCCCTAAAGGGATACTTGGTGCCTCTTAGCTTTTCAATTCCTACCTACCCAGTCTTTCCATAAAAGATTTTACATCAACTCCCTAGCTCAGCCTTCAACCTAAAATGTTTTTGAAAGGAGGATAGTAATATTTTGCGGTAATTGAGTGGTACAAAGTACTGCATATTGATTTGGCCCAACTTCCTGCCCAAAGCTGTGCTTAACAGAGTGCTGTGTCACTGTCATTCATAAGATCTGCCTCAGGGCAGTTGCTAAGCCATTTCTTCAGCTGTTTCTTGGCATTGCAGTGTCATCTTTCTGTGGTGAAGGAAACTTGCCTTTGACCACAAGATTGCATTTTACTTTCCAAGCTAGTCTCTAATTCGTCGCTGCTGCTTTCTAATTCTTTTGAGCCTCAGACTATTCGAAAATACGGACAGTTCGTAGTTCTGCTGCAACAGCACAGAGAACAGCTGTATGCCTGCTTCAGCTTGGCTTATAAATACTTCACACTGCCCCTTTTGGCCCTACTTCTGTCTTTGGACAGCCAATAATAGAAACAAACAGGACCAGCGCTGGCAGGCTTTTGGAAATCTTTGTTTTATTTCTAAATTTTACCTGTTCAGCCACGTAGTCATATATCCTGCTTGTGATAGGCAGAATTCTAAGATTGGCCAGAATTCCAAAAATTTCTGGCCTCTAATGTCCCTGTACATACATACATTCTCCCAATTACTCAATCAAACACCAATCTAGGTGTTGCTATAGAGGATTTTGAAACTGTAACTAAGGCCCCAAATCAATTGACCTTTAAGATAGATTTTTTTTGTGGAGGTGGGCCTGACCTAGTCCATGAACCTTTAAAATCTGGCTTTAGCAATCAGAAACAGAAATGTCAGGTATCTGAGGTAAGGGAGATATTGGATGCAGGAGAGTTTCTTCGTGCTGCTTTTGAAAATGGTAGGGTCATATGGCAAAAGACTGAGAGCAACCTGAATTTTATGAACAACCAGAAGGAACTTAAAAGGACTTTGAGCTTCAGATGAGGACACATCTTGCCGAGTTCTGCATTTCCTTGCGAGACCTCGAGCAGATAAACCAGGCATTCTTACAGAATTATAAGATAATGAATAGGCATTGCTTTAAGCCTCAAAGTTTGTGGTAATTTATTACATAGCACAGAAAAGCAGCACATTGTGAGTTTACAAATAATCATGTACTTTCCATGGCCTAGATTCTGCTCATGTAACGGAGGATGGTGAGGAGGAAGGCAAGCTGTTCCTGTGAGGTCTGTGAGCTAGTCTGTCCAAGGAGTGCCCGCTCCCTTTGCTTCTTGTGGCGTGGACTGCCCAGAGCTAGCGGCAGCCTGCTCTGTGTGAGCACGCAACGACTAAAATATCCTGCCGATGTCCTTCCTGACACCTTCCCTCTGTTCTTGTTACTCCAAACTACTTTGAACAACATAAGGAGATGACTCTTCTCCTCTGAGCAAGGGTTCGTTCATTTCTATGGGATGTGGCCCATGCCTTTCCTCTTTGATCCCTGGAAGAAAGGGCAGGGCCAGCCTCAGAAGCATTGCAGATCAAGCATTCTGATCCACTCCCTGCTTCCAGGTTCCTGGCATTTCCACACTTGTCTCTTTTCCCCACAGCCCTCTCCTGCAGGAGGCCATCTCCAATCCTGTCTTCTTGAAGGTTACCCCAAATTACCTGTCCATTTTATATCCTGTCTTCTTTATCTTAGCTGAGATTGACTGTACTGAAGTCACACAAGGAAAAACATTGAGAAGGAATTCACAGAGATGTGCTTGAATGGTTGCCAGTTAGCATGAAGTCTATTTGAATTATAAAAGCATTTCTTTTAAGAAGCACACAGTTGGTGAACTTTCAGGATGCAAGGAGGATGTTTTTATTTCTGTGTGCTATTGTTCTCCATATATGTCTATATGAAGCTTGAGGAAGACTTTTATCTTCTGTATTGTATCATTCAGCTTCTTCCTGCAGTGTCATGGCTGTAGTTTGAGGCCCCAGCTGGGTCTGTACCCATTTCCCTAGTTGTTTCATGGTGTCATAACCCCACCTGGGATTGATGAGCCTGTTATTTAAAGAATCTGAGTCCCCACCAGAAACAAGAGGAATTCAACAGTTTGAGTGCTGCTTGGTTTGAGGAGTTCTACTGTCTAACTCCAAATATGTTCTTCCAGACCTGTTCTGGATATCTACCTGTCACTGCCTCAGGACCCAACCCCTGTTTCCACGTTGTTGTTGTTGTTGTTGTTGTTGTTGTTCTGGACTGTTAGGCCACAGAATGATTGTGGACCTCATCATGTGCAGTCCACAGAATGTCAGCCACAGAATTATTTTTGGCCAGGATTTTGCTTCCCTGGGTAAAGCAGAGAAACTCTCTGGGATCCTACCTTTCCAGTGCAGTCTGTGGGTACGGCTTTCCTAGTTAGTAAAAAAAATAAAATAAAATAGTGTGATGATAGACTTTAACTCTATCAATAATTTTATTAAATATACATAATCTGAACACACCAATTAAGAGACCAGGATTGTCAGATTGAATAAAAAAACAAGACACAACTAGCAAAAAACGTACACATATGTTTGTGTGTGTGTGTGTATATAAAGACATAGACAATATTTTTTATATATATATATTTATATATATATATATATATATATAGACATAGACAAGTTAAAAATGAAAGGATGGAAAAGATATTACCGTGTAAACACTAACCAAAAGAACTGTGAAAGGACTATGTTAATTTGGACAAAGTAAACTTCAGAACAAGCACATTACTGGGGATAAAGGGGGATATTACATAAATATAGAGGGGTTCATTTAGACACACAAAAATAACAACTCAAAATAAGCATGCATCTAACAATGGAGCTTCCGAATACTTGAAGCAAATATACCCTTAGGGCATGGGATTTTAAGAATGGCGTAAGGAGCTCAATGGACCATCTCAACAAACAGCAATTTAACTGATTAGAATTATTTTTTTAAAAAAGTTATTTAAAGTTCCAGGAAATTGTTCTTTCAAAAAAATGTTTTAAATCTTCATAAGAACAGTGGCAGTCTCTGGCATTTGGGCTACAACCTGTTCTATTCTCCCCACCACATACCCCTCAAGCCCCAGCTCCTTCTTGTAGAAGCTCCCTCTAACCCCAGTTTGTACTCTGGGACTGTAGTTTCACCCTGAGAGGGGAGGGCTACTAGCATTTCTCATCATCCCCAACTTGATGTTGCAGAAGTTCTGTTTCAGGCACGTTTTAGAAAGGACTGGGTCTCTCTTCACCCGCCCCTCTCTAGGACAGATGCTGTACCCCAGATGCAGCAGGCCTGAAACCTGGGGAACCCAATCCTGCTCACCTCACTAGTAGGGTAAGCTCTACACTAGGAAGAGCAAGCTGAGAAGACCAGGGTCTACCACCCCTTCCCCAGCGTCCACTTGTACAGCAGGGCGTCACTAGGGGAAAAGCGGATCAGACAACGTAGACTTTAAAACAAAAAAGTTACTACAATTAAGATGGACATTTTATGATTACAAATGGGTCAATCCAGGGAGATAAAACAATGTAAACATATATATATATAAAACTAATAACAGAGAGCCACCCAAAATATATGAAGCAAAACTGCCAGAACTGAAGGAAGAAATACACAATGCAACAGTAATGACAGTCTTCAGTACCCCCATTTTCAATAATGGCTAGACCATCTAGGCAGAAGATAAAGAAATAGAAGACTTGGAAAAAGTATAAACCAACTTGACTTGTAGACATCTTTAGAACACCGTGCTCTGTAACAGAATCCTTATTCAGCTCAGGCATTGGTAGAATGTTCTCCAAGATAGACCATATGCTAATCCATAATACAAACACTAGTAATTTTAAATGGATTTAAACAATACCGGCTGAACATTCCTAATCTGAAAATCCAAAATGCCCCAAAACCTGAGATTTTTTGTATGCCAACATGATGCTCAAGGGAAATGCTCATTGAAGAATTTCAGATTCTCAGATTAGGGTTGCTTAACTGATAAGCATAATGCAAATATTTCAGAATCTGAAAAAAATCTGAAGTTCAAAACACTTCTGGTTCCAAGCATTTCAGGTAAGAATGATACTCATCCTGTACAAAGTATGTTCTCTGACTTTATTTTCTACTGAAATAAATTGGAAATCAAAACCAAAAAACTCTTGGCATAATAAACATACTCCTTAATAATCAGTGAATCGAATAAATCAAAAGGGAAATGAGAAAATACTTTGAGATGAACAAAAACATATCAGAACTTACAGGATGCAGCAAAAACATTGCTGGAAAGGAAACGTATATGTACCAAAATACCTCAAATCAGAAACTTAACCTTCTTCCTAAAAAAACTAGCAAAAGAGCCAACTAAAGCAAGCAGAAATAATAAAAACTAGAGGGGAAATAAATAAAATACAGAATAGAAAAACGTAACAGAAAATCAGCAAAACCAAAAGTTAGTTCTTTGAAAAGATCAAATTGTCAAACCTTTAGCTAGACTAGGGAATAAACAGAAAAGACTCAAATTACTAAAATCAGGAATGTAGGTGGTGACATTACTATCAACCTTATAGAAATAAGATTACAAGGGAATATTATGAACAACTGTATGCTAACAAATTCATTAACTTAGTTGAAATGGACACATTTCCAGAAACACCCAAAATACATAAACTGACTCACGGAGAAATAGAAAATCTGAATAGACTTATAACAAGTAAAATGTTTGTATTAGTCATTTAAAAACTTCCCAGAAAGTAGCCAGGTGCAGTGGCTCACGCCTCTAATCCCCGCACTTTGGGAGGCCGAGGCAGGTGGATCACGAAGTCAGTATATCGAGACCATCCTGGCTAACATGGTGAAACCCCACCTCTACTAAAGATTAAAAAAAATTAGCCGGGCGTGGTGCTGAGCGCTTGTAGTCCCAGCTACTCTGGTGGCTGAGGCAGGAGAATGGCGTAAACCTGGGAGGCGGAGCTTGCAGCGAGTGGAGATCGCGCCACTGCACTCCAGCCTGGGCGACAGAGCGAGACTCTGTCTCAAAAAAAACAAAACAAAACAAATACTTGCCAGAAAGCAAGCCCTGCCCCACACAGCTTTAGTTAAGGATTCTATGAAACAAAGAAGAATACCAATTATTCCCAAACTCTTCCAAACCATAGAAAAGGAAACAATTCCCAACGTAGTCTATTAGATCTGTATTACCCTAATACCAAAACCAAAGACACTACAAGAAAATATAGACAAATACTTCTTCTGAATATAGACACAAAAATCCTCCACAAAATGCTAATAGAGTCTAAAAAGAATCTAGTTTACGCCATGACCAAGT
Source organism: Chlorocebus sabaeus (assembly GCF_047675955.1). NCBI lineage: Eukaryota > Metazoa > Chordata > Mammalia > Primates > Cercopithecidae > Chlorocebus > Chlorocebus sabaeus. The sequence continues at coordinate 98,607,241 of NC_132917.1, read as the reverse complement.
GACATTTATCTCAAGAACGCAGGGTTGGTTTAACATCAGAAAAATCAATTAATATAGGGAATACAGGGAAAACCAATAATCATGTCAGTAACCACAGAAAAAGCTTTTGAGAAAATAACATCCTTTCATGATAATAATGCCTAACAAACTAGGATAGACGAGATTTTCTTCAACCTAATAAAGAGTATCTATGACGAAAACCCGAAGGCTGACATCATACTTAATGGTGAAAGAATGAAAAAATTCCCCCTACATCAAGAACAAGACAAGGAAATCCATTCTTGTCACTTCTCTTCAACATTGTATTCCATGTTTGACCATGGCAATAGACAGCATTACACTCTATCACAACATTGTGTGTGTTATCCGATTGATTTACTCCAAACATGTCACGTTACTTGGGTGTGTGAACTTACCAGCTACTGTCTGGTAATGCGTATTGAGAAGGGCAGAAGACCAAGTCCTGGTCTTTGTCTCTTCTTGTGAATTTAAAAGGAGAGATGATCCCCAAAATGGAGAGCCCCAGTTCCACACATACACATAAGAACTGTTGATTGCCCCATATTTGTCACCACTCTTAACTGACAGTACCTAAGCGGAAGCATAGTGGGACAAAGGTGTCTTCCTAAATCGTAGTTCAGTAGCCCTAGGACTGTGTAGGACCAGAGAGAGACGTTAGAGGAGAGCATTTCAAGGGCAGCTGCTCATCAGCTCCTTACCCTGGCAAGCTTTTCTGTTCTAGGTTGAAGGATCAGACTGTATCTCAAGGCAGACCGGGAAGAAAGTGGAGGATAATAAAGTTTGGAAGCCTTCTCCTAACCTAGCCTCTCGTCAGCTCAGGCTGCCCATTGCCACTCACTTTCCTTCGCCTGCCACTTTAAGGCAGCCTTCAGTTCTCCCAAAGGCTTCTCACTGTTTTTTGGTTATTTCTTGGAGTCAGTACCTCCCTCTAACTTCTAAATTTTTACGGCATTATTGTTGTGGGGAGGGAAGATGGCAGGGAGAGCCAGCATGTACTAATTCACTATCTTTAAAGGAACCTAAATTAGCCCCTGATTAATTTGTTGCTTTTTTATTCAATTATTTTTAAATTTTTGTGGGTACATAGTAGATATATATATTTATGGGTTACATAAGGTATTTTGATACAGGCATGCAATGCATAATAATCACATCAGGGTAAATGGGATAGTCATCACCTCAATCATTTGTCTTTTGTGTTACAAACAATCCATTTGTATTATTTTAGTTATTTAAAAAGTACAGTTAATTTTTTTATTTTTTTATTTTTTTACTGTAGTTACTGTGTTGTGCTAGGAAATGCTAGGTCTTAACCATACTTTCAGTTTCTTTGTACGTATTAATCATCCCCATTTCTACCCATCCCCCCTACTGTCCTTCCCAGCCTCTGGTAACCATCCTTCTACTCTCTATCTCCATGAGTTCAATTGTTTTCATTTTTAGCTCCCATAAATAAGTAAGAACATGGAAAGTTTGTCTTTCTAGGCCTGGCTTATTTTACTTAACATAATGTTCTCTAGCTCCATCCAGGTTGTTGCAAATGACAGGATCTCATTCATTTTCATGGCTGAATAGTACTCCGTTGTATATATGTACCACAGTTTCTTTATCCATTCATCTGTTAATAAACACTTAGGTGGCTTCCAAATCTCAGCCATTGTGAATAGTGCTGTAATAAACATGGGAGTACAGATAACGCTACAGTATACTGATGTCCTTTATTTTGGGTGTATACTTACGAGTGGGATTGCTGAATTGTATGGTAGCTCTACTTCTAGGTTCTTGAGGAACCTCCAAACTGTTCTTCCTAGCGTTTGTACTAATTTACATTCCCACCAACATTCCCTTTTCTCCACATCCTTGCCAGTATTTGTCGTGCCTGTCTTTTGGATAAAGCCATTTTAATTGGAATCAGATATCTCATTGTGGTTTTGATTTGCATTTCCCTGATAATTAGTGATATGGAGCATTTTTTCATATACCTCTTTGTCTTTTCTATGTCTTCTTTTGAGAAATACCTATTCAGATAATTTGCCCATGTGTTTTTTTTTGTTTTTTTTTTTTTTTGAGACGGAGTCTTGCTGTGTCGCCCAGGCTGGACTGCAGTGGCCGGATCTCAGCTCACTGCAAGCTCCGCCTCCCAGGTTTATGCCATTCTCCTGCCTCAGCCTCCCGAGTAGCTGGGACTACAGGCACCCGCCACCTCGCCCGGCTAGTTTTTTGTATATTTTAGCAGAGACGGGGTTTCACCGTGTTAGCCAGGATGGTCTTATCTCCTGACCTCGTGATCCGCCCGTCTTGGCCTCCCAAAGTGCTGGGATTACAGGCATGAGCCACCTCCCTCGGCCAAGTTCCTCATATATTCTAATTATTAATCCCTTGTCAGATAGGTAGTTTGCAAATATTTCCTCCCATTCTGTGGGCTGTCTCTTCACTTTGTTGATTGTTTCCTTTGCTGTGCAGAAGCTCTTTAAGTTGATATGATCCCATTTGTCCAGTTTTGCTTTGGTTACCGGTGCTTACGGAATATTACTTAAGAAATCTGCCCACTCCAGAGTCCTGGAGAGTTGCTAAGTAATTGGTCCTTTTCTTTCAGTTTGAAAGAACTCCCATTAGCATTTCTTGTAAGATCTATCTGATGTTGGTGAAATCCCTCAACTTTTGTTTGTCTGGGAACGTCATTATTCCTCTTTCATATTTGAAGGATATTTTCGCTGGAAAGGATATTTTTGCCAGATACACTATTCTAGGGTAAAAGTGTGGGGTTTTTTGTTGTTGCCTTCAGCACTTTAAGTATGTCATGCCAGTCTCTCCTGGCCTGTAAGATTTCCACTGAAAAGTTTGCTGCCAGAGGTATTAGAGCTCCGTTGGACCTAATTTTGTTTCTTTTCTCTTGTTAATTTTAGGATCCTTTGTTTATTCTTGAGTTTTGGAAGTTTGATTATTAAATGTCTTGAGGTAGTCTTTGAGTTAAATCTGCTTGGTGTTCTATAACCTTCTTGTTCGTCAATATTAATATCTTTCTCCGGATTTGGGAAGTGTTCTGTTATTATCCCTTTAAATAAACTTTCTACCTCTGTTTCCTTCTCTACCTCCTCTTTAAGGCCATTAACTCTTAGATTTCCCCTTTTGAGGCTATTTTTTAGGTCCTGTATTTGTGCCTTTTTAAATCTTTTTTGTTTTCTCTCCTCTGACTATTTTCAAATAGCCTGTCTTCAAGCTCACTAATTCTTTCTTCTTCTTGATCAATTCTGCCATTAAGAAACTCTGATGCAGTCTTCAGTTTGTCCGTTGCATTTTTCAGCTCTAGAATTTCTGCTTGATTCTTTTTAATTATTTCAGTTTCTTTATTCAATTTATCTGATAGAATTCTGCATTCATTCTCTATGTTATCATGAATTTCTTTGAATTTCCTCAAAACAGCCATTTTGAATTGTCTGTCTGAAAGGTCACATATCTCTGTTTCTCTAGGATTGGTCCCTGGTGCCTTATTTAATTCATTTAAGGAAGTCATGTTTTCCTGGCTGGTCTTAATGCTTGCAGATGTTCATCAGTGTCTGGGCATTGAAGAGTTAGGTATTCATTGTAATCTTCACAGTCTGGGCATGTTTGTACCCCTTCTTCTTGGGAAGGCTTTCCAGATATTCAAAAGGACTTGGGTGTAGTGATCTAAGCCATATCTGAGTTAGGGGGCACCCCAGGCCCAGCAACACTGTGGTTCTTGCAGACTTATAGAGGTACCATCTTGGTGGTCTTGGATAAAGATCAAGAAGAATTCTCTGGATTACCTGGCAAAGACTCCTGTTCTCTTTCCTTATTTTCTCCCAAACATCGCTCTCTTTCTGTGCTGAGCCACCTGGATCTGGGAGTGGAATGACACAGCATCCCTGTGGCCCCCACCACTGGAACCGCACTGGTCAGACCTGAAGCCAACATAGCACTGAGTCCCGCCCATGGCCCACTGTAACCACTCCCTGGCTTGCAGGTGTGTTTCTTCAAGGCCATAGGGCTCTGCAATCCGCAGGTAGTGAAGCCAGCCAGGTGTGTGTCCTTCTCTTCAGGACAGCAAGTTTCCCCAGGCCCCAGGTGGGTCTGTCAGTGTGTCTAGGAGCCAGGGACTGGAGTCAGACACCTTAGAAATCTACCGAGTGTCCTGTTGCGCTGCAGCTGAGCTGGCCTTCAACCCATTTGATGCAGTCCTGCCCACTCTTCCCTCCCCTTTCCACAGACAGAGGATCCTTACCCCCATGGCCACCATCACCACAAGCCCATGGAGAATACTGCCAGGCTACCATCAGTATTCACTTAAAGCCCAAGGGCTCTTCAGTCAGCTTGTGGTAAATGCGGCCAGGTCTGGGACTCACCCTTCAGGGAACTGGGCTCCCTTCCCAGTCCACAGCATCCCCATCTTGCTGTGGCTGAGCTGGCATCCAAGATGCAAGACAAAGGCCTCGTTTCTCTTCCCTCTCCTCTCCTCTGTCAAGCAGAAGAAAGGGATCACTTTCTGAGCCGTGAGCGGTGAGCTGTGCTGCCTGGGGTTGGAGGAGGGGTGGGGCAAGCACTCCCTTGGGCACCCCAGCTCGTATGTCAGTAGGTTGCATGCCCCCCAAGTCTACTGGCTCCAAGCCCAGCACGGCACTAGGACTCTCTTAGGCGTTGCAGTGCTTGTGGCCTAGACTGCCTTTCACGTTTATTGAGGGCCCCAGAACATTTTAACCTGAGGTGGCAAGGCTAGTGGGAACGCGAGTTAGGACGGCCAGGATGGGCAGTTCCCCCCGGCAAGGGTTCATCTAAATGCTCCCTTCCTGGGAGGACGACCGCTGAGTTCAGCCAGATTTTGCTTTCTGCTGTGACAGGGCAGCACTGAGTTCACTGCAGAATCTCACAGACGCTGGACTGTCCCTCTCCCAGGTGCGCAGACTCTCTCTGTGCCAGTTGGCTGCTGCCGGGTGGAGGGGGTAGGTGGGAAAGGGTGGCATCAGTGATTCAAGATTTTCTTCCCTATCCTCTTCAGTGCCTCTCTCAGTGATACGAAGTTAAAACCAAACCAAGTACTGTGAGTGCTCACCTGATTCTTGGTTCTTATGAAGGTGGTTTTTTTTTTTTTTGGCATAGATAGTTGTTAAATTTAGTATTTCTGTGGGGAGAGGGACAATGGTGGAGCCTTCTATTTGGCCATCGTGCCCTGCCCTTCCACCTGCATTCCATTTTCTTAAACTATTGAAAATTATCAGCTGTTCACTGTTCATCAAGTTTCCCAAGTCTTGAATTAGAGGTGAGCAACTAAATTGAAGAAAAGGTAGGGACAGAACTTCTTGAAGAACAAAAGCATGGTGGACAGTTGAACCAAGTATAAAATGCAGTTCTGGCTCTGCGTTTTCAACTGCTTGGGATTTTAGGTTTATATGTAAATTTTAAATATGAAGTACGAAATTTACAATTTCAAAAACCATGGACCAAAATGATTGCATGAGGAGAGGACCTCGTGAAAGAAGGGTGTATATTTGAATTAGAAAATGAGGGTTTGGATTGGTGGAGGAGGATAGGGAGAAAACACAGGGCAGGCAGATTAGCAGAGCCATGGGGGACTTGCCCATGGAACTAGCCTGGCTCAGGTGGAAGGTCTGGATTGAAAACAGAGTTACTGGTTTAGGTTGGGTCATGTGAGATTAGGAAGGAACCTAATAACTAGTGAGTGTGTGTGGGTAGTTAGAAAAAGCAAGGAAGCTGTGGAAGTTAGGAGGCCTGTACCAGTAGGATTAGCTACAGAAGTAGTAAGTGGACTGTAGAATAAAGTTTCACTTCTAAGGCAAACCATGGCATGGATGCCAAGGGAGACATTAAAATGGATTTGTGGATTTCAGACCATTGAGTGTGTTTAACTTTGAGAAGAGGCAGTTCAGTACTGGCAGTTAAAGCACAGACTAGACCCAGAAGACTTAGATTCACATCCAGGTTCCAAGTGTGCCTTTGACAAGTTAATTAACTTTTTCTGTGCCCCAGTATTCTTGTGAAATGAGTATAGTAAAAGCCCCTAACTCACAAGATCTCCTCACACAACTTTGCTACTCAGTTTCCACTCCTAAAATGAAGAGCACGTATCCATGGAATTTGAGAAGAGGGCACGATTGGTAGGAGGCCGGGTGGTGGTACAGAAAGAAAGAAAAAGGAACTGACCATTTTGTGCCCCATCTGCCACCTCACTGGGTTCTGAGGTTCACAGGGATGAGACTTGCTTCATTGTATCCCAGCACCTGGCACTGTACGTGACATAACTGGCACTCAAGAAATATTCATTGAGTGACTAAATGCATGTTTATGTGTAAGTTTAAATATAAATTCAGAAAGCATTTTAATATATTTAGCTATATATTTGTCTAACAATTTTGACTAATTTTTAACAATTAGAAATCATCTTATCAATCGTAATTCAATCATAATTATCTGTGAAGTATTTGTGATAATTTTCTTTTTGTTTTACAGACCAGTTGGAATGCCAAAAATGGAAAAAGTCTACTTACATAATCCTAGTTCTGAAGAAACTATTACTTTAGTATCAATATCTGCTACAACATCACATTTTCATGCATCATTTTTTCAAAATAGGGTAAGTTTCTCTGCTATACATGATCTTTCCTGAGTTTGTTCAGTGTATCAGGGGCTGAAATTAAGATGTCATCCGGGCTGAGTCCTTGTCCAGAGGCTCTGAGGGGAAATCACTTCCAAACTCATTAAAGCTGTTGAGAGAATTAGGTTCCTTGTGGTTGTAGAACTGAAATCCCTGTTTGGCTGCTGGCTCTTGGCCAGTGACCCCTCCCAGCAACTCAGGGCCTCCGGGTTCCTTCTCACAGGCCATCCATCTTCCAGCCAGCAGCAGCGCATCTCTCCGCTGGCACTGTGTACCTCTCTGGCGTCCTCTTCTGCCTCCAGCGAGAAAACTCTGCTTTAAAGGGCTCCTGTCAGTGGGTCAGGACTCTCCCTTTTGATTAACTAAAAGGCAGCTGGTTGGGAGCCTTAGTTACATCTTAGTCATGGCCTCAGAGATTAGGACATAAAGTCTTGGGCTCCAATTTAAGGTTCTCCTTACCACAAATATCCTTTAAAATTTTATTTTTTATTTTCATAGGAAGTGTGTAAACTTGTTATTAAAAATGTTTTCTCTGACCAAAAAAATAAAAATGGTTTCTTAAGTACATTTTAAATCCGAGAGAATACCTAAAGCTTTAATATATAGGTTTCCAAAATAATTAACAAAATAACAAAGATCAGAGGGAAGTAAATGAATGGAACCGAATTTCATCTTCCCAGAGTTTACACTGACTCCTTTGAAGGGATGTGATTGAGTAACAAAGAAAAAGCCTTTTTAACCATATAAGATATTGGTTGCTGTATTTTTATATCAATTATTTGATGTTTACATTTCTCCTTTCAAAAATCCTGTTTCATCATATGTTGTTGTTTACAGTAAAATAAAAAAGCATAACTTTTTCATTTAACGGTATTTTTATAAACAAGGGACTGATAAATCATCATATTACTTTTGGTAATAAAAAGCTTAATTGTGCCGCAATACTATTGTGATGTTCTCACTCATAGGTGGGAACTGAACAATGAGATCACTTGGACTCGGGAAGGGGAACATCACACACCGGGGCCTATCATGGGGAGGGGGGAGGGGGGAGGGATTGCACTGGGAGTTATACCTGATATAAATGACGAGTTGATGGGTGCTGACGAGTTGATGGGTGCAGCACACCAACATGGCACAAGTATACATATGTAACAAACCTGCACGTTATGCACATGTACCCTAGAACTTAAAGTATAATAATAATAATAATTAATTAATAAGCAGTTCATCTGCAAGCACTCCCCAATAATAAAAATAAAAATAAAAAGCTTAATTGTTTTGTGATTCTTGTGGAAATATCCCTTTTCTAAATTATTTCTTAAAATAGCTTTCCCTTGAGTTATTCTTTGTTATCTAAAAGATATTTTCACACTTTTTATAAAAGTGCTGTTAGTAATAGCCTCCAATAATATAATTCTGAGGCTGTGAGAGACCTGTGTATACACAGACCGAGCGCCAGAGAGGTCTGCTCCAGTCGTGCAGTGAGTGACAGGAGCCAAGGTGAAGGTGTAGGTGTTCTATTATCATCCCCAGTGATTTGTATCATATTACACTTCAGTGAGTGGCCTGTACCCCTTTCTATAGAGAGATGTATTTATGTGTAATGAAACCATCCAGCTTTCAGGCATTGTCAGTATGCAGAGACAGGTTGGGTTAAAGGGCAAAATTGTGAAGTAAAAATGCAATCAGTTCAAAAATAGTTCACAACTGCACTATACATTTTATTTCTAGCTTGTTAACTTTTTGCTAAGTCAAGCAATATTTTGTTGTTTCTGAACACTCCAAGCCTCACCTGTGTTAAAGGCCAGGGTTTTTGCTTTTTTCTTTGCTCTCATAATACAGAGACTAGAACAAGAGTTGCGAACAGATTCTTAAAGTGGGCTAGGTAAACAGTGTAAATGAGGGAAGCAAGCCGAGTGGGATGAGGGGTGTCCTAGAGAACATGTGACCCATTCAAAGAGATCAGCCTCCCCTGGGCTCCAGCCAGTGGTTCCCGTGTGAGGAGTCTAAGCCCGTGTGCAGTTCTGCTCATTTCCCGAGAAGAGCCAGAAATAAGAATTTTCATGTATCTTCCAGTCTTTACACATTGAAAATCAATTCAGCTTTAGAAAGACAGCATGAGCCAAACAACATAAGCCAAAGGCTACTAACTTGACATTTCTGAGCTAGACTCTCCTAGGAACTATTTTCTATATATGAATGTTATGCAGAGAATAGGGTCTCTGGAAATTTTTTAAAAGATAAACTAAATGTGTAGGTAATTAAGGAACAAGTTAACCAATCTGTTTTGTGCTGTCAGGTGATGGAATTAAACAATAAAAATAATTACACCTATCAAAATCCACATTTAAATACTCAAGATTTAGCTCAAAGGAGATAGCCAAAAATCTTTACTCTCTCCTCTTATCCTTTTTTCTTCTTCTTGCTTTCCATCCTTTTTTCCCTACAGTAAGACACTGACTTAAGAAGCTCGAGAAGTAGAGGGGAGAGATGGAATGAACTCTTGGGGGAAGAAATAACCTATTTCCTCTCCACTTCAGCTTTATGCCAACCATAAGAGCCTTGGGAAAAGATGAATAGAGTTTCTTATGTCGAGGAGAGCAAAATCTTTCTGTATGTTTACTCTAATTGCCTTTGTCATGCTCAGAATTCTTGGTCAGGTCTTATTTCTTTGACAATAAAACATTGTCTATAACTCAGTTTTTAATTACTGTTATCATCTCTACCTTAACCAAAAAGTAGGAAATACAGAAAAGACTAATTATTTTTAAATTATTTTTCAAACCAAGTTTTACATAATTGTATTTTGATCCACACATGCAAGTAATCTTGTTAAGGTTTTGATTTTAAGACCACCTGAAAATCAAAAAGAATAGGAATACTAAGAGAGGTACGGGATGTGGTTGTGTAATGATTTATTTCTCTGTATATAAGTTTTGTAATTATGATTATCTGTTGATTGAATATAATTATCGAATCAATTATAATTTAAAATTACATAATAGACTGCATTTAGGCCATTCATCTTTCATGGCCATATCGTATATAGGCCATAAAATATGCAACATATGTTTTGCATCAGAAAATACAGATTTTTATAATATTCTAACAAGTCCAATTGTGGAAATGGGGTGTCTTACACACAATAGGAAACAATAATGTTTTCTTTATTGACTAGAACCTTTTGTTTAATTAAATTTTCAGATAAACTGAAGAGTGGGATAAACTTTGTTTCAGTCTGTGACTAAAATTAAAATGTTACAGTTCACTTATTTTGGTGTACTTAATGATCAGTCTCTTCTCATGGGTTGAAGGGGCATTAATAAAAATTAATGATTATTTTAATTAGATATAGAAGGACATTGTTCTGTTGATTCCATGCATGTTATTGGGAATTTAAGGAAACGCGATGGAGCGGTAGTATGGAATATTATGCAGAAAGTAAAGAGAATGAAATAGGTCTCTATAGATCTGCAGTAATATATGTGACATGCTAATATGTAAGAAAAGCATATTGTAGAGTCGAATACAATGCTTTTTTTTTTTTTTTTTTTCCGAGACAGGGTCTTTCTCTGTCGCCCAGGCTGGAATGCAGTGGCGTGATCTCAGCTCACTGCAACCTCTGCCTCCCAGTTCAAGCAATTCTTGTGCCTCAGCCTCCCTAGTAGCTGGGACTACAGGCACCTGCTACCACACCTGGTTAATTTTTGTATTTTTTAGTAGAGATGGGGTTTTGCCATGTTGGCCAGGCTGGTCTCAAACTCCCAGCCTCAAGCAATCCGCCTACCTTGGCCTCCCAAAGTGCCGGGATGACAGGCATGACCCACCGCACCCGGCCTATAATGCCATTTTTATAAAAAGCAAAAAATCTGTGTGTATTTATTTGGGTATATTCATAAGAGCCGGAATAAAGCACAGATAGATTTGCCAGGTTAACTGGATAACCTAATAATGGTGAGAATGGAGGAAGTTTGAGGGTATTAGCTTTTTATTCAGTCATCTTTGGTCTGTATCACTAAGTAAAATCAGCACTTGTTACTTTTGCAGTTTAAAACATATAAGAAAATGTAAATTAAAAATAGTTTTGCCACCCCACCTATGTGGAAAGAAGGAATTAATGTAACAAATATTTATGAAGTGTCTACTTAAGTGCCAGGCACTTTCATCAGTGAAAACAGAGATGCTTATCATACATACTCTGGGGAGTTTGGGTAAAGTCAGCAGCAGAGGGAAGGCAAGCATGATAAATAAGTAAATTTTATACGATCTTAGAAGATGTTACAAGGTCAGAAGAGTATGAGATCAGAGGCTGAGGTGTGCACAGGGAAGAGTATGAGATCAGAGGCTGAGGTGTGCACAGGGAAGACTATGAGATCAGAGGCTGAGGCGTGCACAGGGAAGACTATGAGATCAGAGGCTGAGGTGTGCACAGGGAAGAGTATGAGATCAGAGGCTGAGGCGTGCACAGGGAAGAGTATGAGATCAGAGGCTGAGGCGTGCACAGGGAAGAGTATGAGATCAGAGGCTGAGGCGTGCACAGGGAAGAGTATGAGATCAGAGGCTGAGGCGTGCACAGGGAAGAGTATGAGATCAGAGGCTGAGGCGTGCACAGGGAAGAGTATGAGATCAGAGGCTGAGGCGTGCACAGGGAAGGGTATGAGATCAGAGGCTGAGGCGTGCACAGGGAAGAGTGTGAGATCAGAGGCTGAGGCGTGCACAGGGAAGAGTATGAGATCAGAGGCTGAGGCGTGCACAGGGAAGAGTATGAGATCAGAGGCTGAGGCGTGCACAGGGAAGAGTATGAGATCAGAGGCTGAGGCGTGCACAGGGAAGGGTATGAGATCAGAGGCTGAGGCGTGCACAGGGAAGGGTATGAGATCAGAGGCTGAGGCGTGCACAGGGAAGAGTGTGAGATCAGAGGCTGAGGTGTGCACAGGGAAGAGTGTGAGATCAGAGGCTGAGGTGTGCGCAGGGAAGGGTATGAGATCAGAGGCTGAGGTGTGCACAGGGAAGAGTGAGATCAGAGGCTGAGGTGTGCACAGGGAAGGGTATGAGATCAGAGGCTTAGGTGTGCACAGGGAAGAGTATAAGATCAGAGGCTTAGGCATGCCATTTTCAATAGGGTGGTCAGAGTAGGCTTTATTCAGAAGGTGACATTGGAACGAAAACTCAAAGGGGCGAGGTGGGACTGTTTGGAGCAAAGTGAAACATGGAAGGAGAGCGTTCTAGCGGGAAGGACCAGGCAGTACAAAGGCTCCATTGTTGAAAGCAGGCCTGGTGTTCAAAGACAGCTAGACCAGAGTGAGCACAGATGAGAGGAGAAGTAAGGGGGCAGACCATGAAGGGCCTTACAAACTGTGGTTTGACTTGACTCTTTTTCCTGAATGACGTGGAAAGCCATCAAAGGGTTTTGGACAGAGGAATGAAATTGTAGCTTTAGGTTTTAAAAGGATCATTGTTCATCAAAAGTAGGACAAGGGACACCAGTCATATTGGCTGTTGCCACACTTCAGGGTAAGAAGATGATTAGATGATTACTCTGACCAGAGTGATACATGGAAGAGGTGAAGAAAGGAGTTGGACTTGGGATACAGGGATACCTTGGAGATATTATGGGTTCAGTTCCAGACCACTGCAGTAAGCCAGTCACAGAATTTTTTTGTTTCCCCATATATATAAAAGTTATGTTTAAGGCTGGGCGCAGTGGCTCAAGCCTGTAATCCCAGCACTTTGGGAGGCCGAGACGGGCGGATTACGAGGTCAGGAGATCGAGACCATCCTGGCTAACACGGTGAAACCCCATCTCTACTTAAAAAATACAAAAAATTAGCCGGGCGAGGTGGCGGGCGCCTGTAGTCCCAGCTACTCGGGAGGCTGAGGCAGGAGAATGGCGTAAACCCAGGAGGCGGAGCTTGCAGTGAGCTGAGATCTGGCCACTGCACTCCAGCCTGGGCGGCAGAGCGAGACTCCGTCTCAAAAAACAAAACAAAAAAAAACAAAAAAAACTTATGTTTATACTGTGGCCTATTAAGTGCAGTAGCATTGTGTCTAAAAAATGTACATACCTTAATTTCAAAAATACTTTATTGCTAAAAACTGCTAATGATCATGCCAGCCTTCTGCAAGTCATAGTCTTTTTGCTGGTGGAGGGCCTTGCCTCAGTGTTGACAGCCACTGACTGATCAGGGTAGTGGTTGCTGAAGGTTGGGATGGCCATGACAGTTGCTTAAAATAAGACAACAGTGAAGAGTGCAGCATCCATTGATTCTTCTTTTCACAAAAGATTTCTCTGAAGCGTGCAATGCTGTTTAATAGCATTTTACCCACAGTAGAACTTCTTTCAAAATTGGAGTCAATCCTTTCAAACCCTGCCTCTAAGTTTATGTAGTATTCTAAATTCTTTGCTGTCATGTCAACATATTCACAGCATCTTCACTAGGAGTAGATTTCATCTCAAGAAACCACTTTTTTTGCTTATCCCTGAGAAACAACAACTCTTCTGTTCAAGTTTTATCAGGGGATTGCACCAATTCATTCACATCTATAGATGGCCTTCAGAGTCATCCAAAAGGGTTGGAATTAACTTCTTCCAGTCTCCTATTGTTGACATTTTAACCCTCCTCCCATGGATCACAAGTGTTCTTCCCCCCGCCAAGACAGAGTCTCGCTCTGTCGCCCAGGCTGGAGTGCGCTGGCACAATCTTGGCTCACTGCAGCCTCTGCCTCCCAGGTTCATGCAGTTCTCCTGCCTCAGCCTCCTGAGTAGCTAGGATTACAGGCCCACTCCACCCCTCCTAGCTAATTTTTTTTTTTTTTTCTATTTTTAGTAGAGACAGGTTTCACCATGTTGGCAAGGCTGGTCTCGAGCTCCTGACTCAGGTGATCCACCTCCCTTAGCCTCCCAAAGTGCTGGGATTACAGACTTGAGCCACTGTGCCCAGCTACAAATGTTCGTAATGGCATTTAGAATGGTGACTCCTTTCCAGGAGGTTTTCAATGGACTTTGCCCAGATCCATCAGAGGAATTACCTTTTGTGGCAGCTATAGCTTTAAGAAATGTATTTCTTAAATAACAAGACTTGCAACTTGAAGTTACTCCTTGATCCTTGGCTGAAGAATGGATGTTGTGTTAGCAGGTGTGAAAACAACTGCATCTTCTTGTACATTTTCATCAGAGCTCCTGGGTGACCAGTTGCCTTGTTACTGAGCAGTAATATTTGGAAAGAAATCTTTTTTCTGAGCATTAGGTCTCAACAGTGGGGTTTAAATATTCACTAAACCATGTTATAAATAGATGTGCTGTTATCTAGGCCTTGTCCATTTATGGACCACAGGTAGAGTAGATTTAGCACAATTCCTAAGGTCTCTAGAATTTTCAGAATGACAGATGAGCACTGGCTTCAACTTAAAGTCACTACCTGTGTTAGTCCCTAATAAGAGAGTCAACCTGTCCTTTGAAGCTTTGAAGCCAGGCACTGACTTATCCTCTTTAGATGGCGTTTTCCAACAGAAGGCTGTTTCATCTACATGGAAAATTTGTTGTTTAGTGTGGCCGTGTTTATCAGTGATCTTAGCTAGATCTTCTGAATAACTTGCTGCAACCTGGACATCAGCATTTAATGCTTCACTTTGCACTTTTATGTGATAGAGCTGGCTTCTTTTCTTAAACCTCATAAATCGATCTCTTTTAGCTTCCAGCTGTTCTGCAGCTTCCTCCCCTCTATCAGTCTTCACAGAATTAAAGAGAGTCAGGGCCTTGCTCTGGATTAGGCTTTGGCTTAAGAGAATGCTGTGTGGACAGGCGTGGTGGCTCACGCCTGTAGTCCCAGCACTTTGGGAGGCTGAGGCAGGTGGATCACCTGAGGTCAGGAGTTCAAAACCAACCTGGCCAACATGGTGAAACCCATCTCTACTAAAAATACAAAAATTGATTGTGGTGGTGTGCACCTGTAATCTCAGTTACTCAGGAGGCTGAGGCACAAGAATCGCTTGAACCCAGAGGGCGGAGATTGCAGTGAGCCAAGACCACGCCATTGCACTCCAGCCTAGGCATCAAGCGAAACTCCATCTCAAAAAAAAAAAAAAAAGAATGCTTGGGCTGCTTAGCTCTTCCATCCAGACCACTAAAGCTTTCTCCCTATCAGCAGTAAGGCAGTTTTCCTTCTTTACCAGGTGTGTGTTCATTGGAGTAGCATTTTTAACTTCCTTCAACAACTTTTCCTTTGCATTCACAGCTTGGGCTGTTTGGCACTAAAGGCCTAGCTTGGAGCCTCTCTTGGCTTTCAGCATGTCTTCCTCACTAACCTTATCATTTCCAGCTTTTGGTTTAAAGTGAGAGATGTACAACTCTTCCTTTTACTTGAACACTTACAGGTCATTGTAGGGCTACTAATTGGCCTAATTGTAATATTATTGTGACTCAGGAATAGGGAAGCTTAAGGAGAGGAAGGGAGTTGGGAGAACAGTGGTTGGTGGAGCAATGAGAACACACATAACATGTTTCATTTTAAGCTTGCCATCTTATATGGGCATAGTTTGTGGTGCCCTAAAACAATTTCAGTAGCAACATCAAAGATCACAGATCATGCAGATATAATAATAATGAAAAATTTGGAAATACTGCAAGATCGCCAAAATGTGACACAGAGATACAAAGTGAGTACATGCGGTTGGAAAAATGGCACTGGTAGACTTGGTTAATGCAGTGTTGCAAAACGGCAGTACCTGCGAAGTGTAGTAAAGCGAAGCACAATAAAGTGACATATGCCTGCATGTTTTGAAGATACACCCAACAGGATTTCCTGATGTGGGATTTGAGAGAGAAGAGTGAAAATTGACTCTGGAGTTTTGTCCTGAACTCTAGTCCTCAACTAGAAGGACAAAGTTGCAGTCAGCTGAATTGAAGAAGACAGAGGGTAGAGCAGGTTTCGGAGGTACAACCAGTAATTCAATTTGGACATGTTAGATTTCAGGTATCTCCTAGATATCCAAGAGGAGGTGGCAAATAGGCAGTTAGTCTATGAGTTTGGTATATGAGGACTAGACTAGAAATAGAGATTTAGGAGTCACTAGTGTAGATATGGAGCCATGGATCTGCATGAGATCACCAAGGAAGGAGATCACCCAGGGACTGAGCTGCGGTACAGTGCTGACTTGGGAAAATTACGGTTTGTTAGTGGTATTACTAGAAACTCAGATCTCCTATCCGTCAGCTATATACTAGATGTGCAGTTCCAATAGTGGCAGAAAACTGCACTAAAAATTAAACATTCCGTGGCGATTTTCCTAACTCTTTGGAGTTTAGATGGGCCTTAAAAGGGTATTGTTTGAATAGAGACATTTTTAAATCAAATTAAGTTCCCGTAAACACTTTAAAGGACACCGGTTTTCCTCTGGATACATTTTCCATTATACACATAGGCTTTAGGAATCTCCTCATTGACACTAGAACTGGTTTTGGGTGGGAATACCATAATTCTATAACTGTCACTTTTTTTAGAGAACATTTCAGATTTTTTTTTAGGTGGATACACAGCATTTATTGTACTAATTTTGCTACCTTTTTTTTTCTTTCAACCTTTAAGTTCAGCGATGCATGTGCAGGATGTGGAGGTTCGTTACATAGGTAAATGTTTTTTTCACGTTTTTTATATCGGAAACTGAGACCCACGTTACAGTCAAGAGCACCTTACCGTCACGGTCAGCCCGGATTAAGGGTGTTTTCCCAGAGAGAATGGCACTGGTGGTCTCAACTCTACCAAGGAAACATTAAATTTTCTGCTTGATTAGACCACTGATAGGGATGCAGACCACACACCTCCATGAGTACTGATACATAGTGCAAATTTTAAGAGTAAGTTAGTTTTTCTCCCTTCCTGCGGTGCCCAGAATTAGTCACATTAAGTTTTCTTCACTGCCCCTTTCTGTGGCTTGGGTTTGTACTTGTCATCCTCACTCCTTGTTTTATTTGAAGAACATTCTCTTGTTCTTCTTTTTTTATTCTTGGTATGGTATAAAACATCAGTATTACAGGCACGGGCATCTTAGATGGGAAAATGATATTGTCATTTTTTGTTTTGTTTTGTTTTGTTCGTATTGCCAGAGAGTCCTCTCTGTCTCTCTCAGTGTCAGTTCTGTGAATCCTTACTTTGTCAGAGGGAGTTAGGAAGGTGATGAAAGGGTGACCAGTCATATGATTCTGTGGAATTAAATTCACAACAATAAAAAGTGTGGGTGGACTGCCTGAACTCAGTGATATTATCCACTTCGTTTCAAGATTTTGTTGTTTTAAAGTTAATTTGGCTTTAATCTTGCCCACCAAGAGTTAACTCTAAACATTCATTTATTTGTTCTTACTCCAAGGGAACATGAACACAGAGACCCTCATAAAAAAAGTTTCAGGCTAAAATATGCTTGAGTGAGTTCGCAACCCTTGTGGATTCACCCAAAACAGTAAAAATATATATCTATATGTATATGTGTGTATATATGTACACACACACACAGATATATTTAATATATATTCTATACATATTTGTTTTTAAATTACAGTATACTTGCAGTAAAATTCACCCTTTTAGTATATAGTTCTGAGTTTTGACAAACCCATAAGGTCATATAATCAACAACTTGGTCAACTCAAACCACTGAGTGTAGCCTATTCCAGAAGATTGTATTAATGGAACCATGTAGCATATAGCGTTTTTAGTCTGGCTTCTTTCTTTTAGCATAATGCATTTCATATTGGTTGGTGTAGTAGGCTGTATCAGTTCTTTGTACCACTTTATTATTACGGAATAGTATTTCATTGGCTGGCAGTGTCACTGTGTGTGTATTCATTCACCAGTTGAAGACTTTCGGAGTGTTTCCAGTTTGGAGCTATTATTTAAACCCACTGTAAATATTTACATACAGATTTTAACAGTTTTTTAATAACAACTGTACCCGTTTGTATTCCCATGAGAAACATGTGAGAGTTCCGGTTGCCCCACGTCGCTATTAGCACGCTGCATTCTGAGGTTTGTGTGTTTTGTGATGCGAGTCATTCAGCTCGGTGTACAGTGTTAGGCCATTTTTATTTTAACTTGCATTCTCCAGTGAAAATTGATGTTGAGCATCTTTTTATTTGCCATCCATATGTTTTCTTTGGTGAAGTGTCTGTTCAGTTCTTCTGCCTGTTTTTTAAGTTGAGTTATTTGTTTTTTCATTGAGTTCGTGAGAGTTCCTTATGTGTTCAGGATACAAGTCTTTCTTGAGATACGTGATATACAAGTCTTTTCTTCTAGTTTGTGTCATACCTTTTCATTCTGTATCTTTGAAAGAGCAGAAGTTTATAATGTTCATGGTGTCCAGTTTATCAAATTGTTCTTTTATGGGTCATGCTTTGGGAGTTGTAGCTAGGAAATCTTTGCCTAATCCAAAGTCACAAAGATTTTCTCCATTTTTTTCTTTCCTAGAAGTACAGCTGGCCCTCTGTAGCCATGAGCTTCTTATCCATGTATCTAGTCAAACTGCAGGTCAAAACTATTTGAGAAAAAGAAAAAAATAGTGCTTCTGTACTGAACAAGACTTTTCTTGTCTATGCATGTTCAGACAAATAATACGGTGTAAACTATTTACATAGCATTTACATTGCATTACGTATTACAAGTAATGTGGAGATTATTGAAAGTTTCCCCGGGAGATCCGTGCATAGCCAGGGGATAGGCGTAGGTTATATGCAAATACTGCTTTGTTTTATAGCAGAGACTTCAGCATCCACAGATGTTGGAATCTGCATGAAGTCCTGGAGCTGATCCCACAGATACCAAGGGACAACCATCATAGTTTTAGATTTTAGATTTAGATCTACAGTCCATTTTTAGCTGCTGTTTGTTTATGGTATAAGGTATGGATTGAGGATTGTTTTGATTTGTTTTGCATATGGATATTCGTTTGTTCCTGGACTATCCATTGAAAAAGACTATCCTTTTTCATTGAAATCCCACTGTATTTTTGTCGAAAGTCAGTTGACTTTGTGTGTGTGTGAGTCTGGTTTTGGACTCTTCACTATGTTCTAATACGTTCTAATAGACTCTGAAATACCTGTCCTTTCACCAGCCCATACTGTTTTGATAACTGTGGCTTTATATTAATTCTTAGAATTAGACACTATGACTCCTCCAATTTTGATTTTCTCTTTCAGAATTTCCTTGGATTTTCTTATTTCCTTTCTTTATCATCTAAATTTTAGAATCAGCCTATCAGTTTCTTAAAAAAAAAAAAAAAATCTGAGATTTTATCATGTTTTTTTGAATTAACTTTAAATGTACAGAAAAGTAATACTTTCCATATATTCCTCACTCTAACATTCTTCTGATGTTAATATCTTATGTAATCATAGTACAATTTTCAAACCAGGAAACTAGCATTAGTACGATACCATTAAGTAAAGAATTTGTATGAATTTCATCAGTTTTTCTATCAATGTACTACTTTTTCTGTTTTAGGATCCTATTTCACATTGCATTTAGTTGTTACTTCTCCTTAGACTGAAATTTTGGTTCCACTTGCATTGGATATGTAAATCCATTTCAGGAGAACTAACATCTAATATTGAGTCTTCTAACCCATGAACACAGTATTTCCATTTATTTGTCATCTTTGGTTACTTTCAGTAATGTTTTATAGTTTTCAGCTTACAGAACTTGCACGTTATTAGATTTATACCTCAGTATTTCTTTGTGCATGTGTTATCCTAAATAGTATGTTTTTAAAAATTAGAATTTCACTTGTTCATTGCTGGTATATGGAGATACAATTGATCATTATATGTTGACCTTGATTCCCATGACTTTTTAAAACTTTTAGGAGCATTTTTATAGGGATTTTTTGGTATAGAAAGTCATGTTATATGAATAAAAACTGATTTTTCTTCTGTACTAATGTGTAATGCCTTTTTTTTTTTTCGTGCTTTTTTGCACTTTTTTTTTGTTTTTTTGAGATCGAGTCTCACTCTGTCGCCGGGCTAGAGTACAGTGGCGCAATCTCTGCTCACTGCAACCTCTGCCTCCCAGTTCAAGCGATTCTCCTGCCTCAGCCCTCTGAGTAGCTGGGACTACAGGCGCATGCCACCACGCCCAGCTAATTTTTGTAATTTTAGTAGAGATGGGGTTTCACCATGTTGGCCAGGCTGGTCTCAATTTCTTGACCTTGTGGTCCACCCACCTCAGCCTCCCAAAGTACTGGGATTACAGGCATGAGCCACCGCTCCCGGCCCTCTTTGCACTTCTGATACAGTGTTAAATAGCTGTCATAAGAGAGGGCATCCTTGCCTTGTTTTAAATTTCGGAGGAAAAGCATTCAGTCATTCACCATTAAATACTATGGTAGCTCCTAGGGCAGGAGTGTCCAATCTTTGCTTACCTGGGGCACACTGGAAGAACTGTCTTGGGCCACACGTAAAATACACTAATGATAACTGATGAGCTAAAAAAACACACACACACACACACACACACACAGAAACTTAATGTTTTAAGAAAGTTTGCAAATTTGTGTTGGACCCATTTCAAGCTATCCTGGGCTTCATGCAGCCCATGGACCACAAAATGGACAAGCTTCTTTAGGGTTTTTGCAGACGTTCTTTATAATATTGAGGGAGTTCTCTTCTATTGACTTAGTTTATTGAGATTTTTAATCATGAATCGATATTAAATTTTGTCAAATTACATGCTGCTATTGAGATGATCTTGTGCTTTTTCTTTAGTCTGTTAAGTAAATTACATTGATTTGATTTTTGAATGTTGAACTAGAATTGCATTTCCAATTAGTCTTTAAGGAGAATTTACAAAACGAATGAAACCCAATTCAGCTACTTAACCTAGGAATGGGGCCCTGGCTGAAGACTGCTCTCTGCCATTTTAGAAGCAAGAAGAAACTCAAACTTACCTTTTCTGTTGGAGGTGAGCTGAGACTCCAGAAGGGAGTTACCTGCCTTTTATCAGTATGGAAGCAGGACAACTTGCCTTCACTGTCGGAAGCAAGCAAAACTCCATAAAAGAAGTTGTACAGCAAAATAAACTTTAGATGTCAACCAAATTTGGGGATATTAGGGATTCTCTTGAGGGAGGGGATCCCCCAGGCCTCAGCAAATTGTCTCATTGGTTTGAGCCGTAAGGATAGATCAAGTTGGTATCAAGCACTGATAGATTTGTCAAAGATCAGGGCGCCTCCACTCAGAATCCCTGTGGTTACTAATTGTGAACCCAAAATATCTGAGACAGGTCTCAGTTAGTTTAAAAAGTTTATTTTGCCAAGGTTAAAGCCATGCCTGTCACACAGCCTCAGGGGGGTCCTGATGATATGTGCCCAAGGTGGTCAGGGCACAGCTTGTTTTCATGCATTTTAGGGAGACATACTGCATAAGTCAATACATGTCAGATTTACATTGGTTTGATCTGAGTGGGCAAGACAGCTTAAGTGAGGGCTTCGGGTCATAGGGAGATTTAAACATATTCTTTTTAATTAATTTATTTATTTTTGATATGGGGTCTCACTGTGTCACCCAGGCTGGAGTGCAGTGCTGTGATCTTGGCTCACTGCAACCTTTGCCTACTGAGTTCAAGTGATCCTACCCCTTCAGTGTCCCAAGTAACTAGGACCACAGACGCCTGCCACCATGCCTGGCTAAGTTTTTGTTTTGTTTTTTTTTTCCCCCAGTGGAGGCTGGGTTTCACCATGTTGCCCAGACTGGTCTGGAGCTCCTGAGCTCAAGGGATCCACCCTCCTCGGCATCCTAAAGTGCTGGAATTACAGGCTTGAGCAACCACACTCGCCAGATTTAAACATATTACGATTGGTAGTTGGTTAGAAGAGTTATCAGCAGTAGAAAGGAGTGGCTGAGTCAAGATGAAGGGTTGTGGAGACCAAAGTTTTATCGTGCAGAAGAAGCCTCCAGGTAGCAGGCTTCAGAGGAAATAGATTGTTGTAAATATTTCTTATCAGACTTAATGTTTGTGTTAATGTTAATGCTGGAGGTATATAATGAGGCATGTCTAATCCCCTCTTCCACAATGCCTGAACTAGATGTTCTGATTAACTCTGAAGTGTTCTTGGCCAAGAGGGGGAGTTCATTCAGATGGTGGGGCGGGTGGGGGGGTGGGTCTTAGAATTTCATATTTGGTTTACATTTGCCAAGTTTTTCACCAAAACTAAAAGTTGCTAAGAGTTAGCATTGTTCCATGTAATTGAGGCTACTTAAGAAACAGTTTTACATCCAAGGTGTTTTGGCAAAAGATAATATGGCAGATTTGGTGGGGGCAGGTTTGTTTAGAGGGTTACAGAATTGTTTTAAGCCAAAGGTTTGAGCGAGTTGTGAAAGGTTTGTAAAACATTTAATATTGTAAAAGAAATTCTGTGTGTGTGCATATTGGCTAATGTTAAAAAAAGTATTCATATTTTTCATAAATTGAACTTTAAAATAGAAAAGCACAACATGGAAAAAAAAACCAACTACTTGGTCAAGATGTGTTATCCATTTTATATCTTACCTCGATTCAGTTTGCCAGTACTTTGTAGAAACTTGTGTTTCTGTGTTTATGAAGGATATTGGCTTACAGTTTTTAAGTCTTTGTGTGGTCTTGATATCAGGGTAATGCTGAATTACGAATGTTCTCTCCTGTGTGTTGGAAAGTTTATGTAACGTAGGTATTATTTCTTTCTTAAATGGTTGGTAGAGAATTCATTTCCACGAGTTAAATCATTTAAGCTCGGGCTTTTCTTGGTGGGAAGATTTTAAACCACAAATTAAATTTTAACTGTGTGCAGGACTATTTCAGTTTGAATGAGCTTTGGCAGACTGTGTCATATCTAGCCGACTGTCAAAGAATGTGTCCATTTCTCCTAGCTGTTAAATTTATGGGCGTAGAGTTGCTTGTGATACTCTTTTATCATTCTTTCTGTATATAAAGGGTATGCAGTGATATCCACATTTTATTTCCTTATATTTTTGACTTCTCCCTTTTTATCACAGTCACTCTTTGTAGGGTTTTATCCATTTTATGGAGTTTTTGAGCACCAGCTTCCGTTTTATTGATTTGTTGTTGTTGTTGTTGTTGTTGTTTTGCTACTTTGTTTTCTGTTTCACTGATTTTTACTCTATTTTTCTTCCTTTTGCTTACTCTGGGTTTAATTTATTCTTTTTCTAGTGTCTCAAAAGAGAAATGTAGATTATTGATGTGAAACATTTCTGTTCCAAATAAGCATGTAATGCTGTAAATTTTCCTCCAAGTATTGCTTTAACCTGCAGCCTTCAGATTTTAATATTGTGCTTTCATTTCCAGTCAATTCAAAATATTTTATGATTTCTCTTGTTACTACTTACTTCCCCCGTGGCTTATTTTAGAAACATGTTGTTTAATTTCAGACTATTCGAGGGTTTGCCAGATGTCTTTCTGTTGCTGATTTCTGGCTCAGGTGTGAATAGCACCGGTGTCTACAGCTTCTAGGGTTTTTGTGCTCTGGTGCATGTTCACACAGTCAGCCTCTAGCAATGTGTAAACATGTTAGCTGCATTTTTAGCTGACACCTCCTGTATAACAGCCTCATCTTCTTCCCTTCTCTGCCATGGGTGAGCCAGTATTCCCATTCCGTCTGTCCTTGGAAGTGCTTGTCTTTCCTACAGTTTTGGACTAGTTGATAATCCACTCTGTGATGGGTTCAAGAAAAGTCGTGAATTATTGTAATTATTCATTTGTTGCATTATATTACAGTAATGTAGTGCAACAAAAGAATAGTTACAATAATTCACAACTTGTAAATTATTCTTTTGTTGGTGGTAATGTAGGAGACATACTCTGTCTAGACATCTTTCTTCAGACTAAGGTGAAGCCAGAGTCTTACTGCCATGTATTTTGAGCTATAATTTAGGTAGCATGTTAGAGTTCTAGCCGTAGAGGCAGAATGAGACAGGTTGATGGCTTTGCATATTAAAATGTATTTTAAGGCTTTGTTGCAGGGCAGAACCGCAATTTCAGTCTCTTGAACGTGGGAGTAGCCCTATTGTTCTGTGGTAATAACATTTCACTTTACTAACTATAGTGACATTCTCAGTTTGCAGAAAGTAACAGGAGTGAGTTCCTGCACATACACTCACCCCTGCCTTCTTTCCTGTTTAAGTTGCCGGGACATTTTGTTTCTTGTGTCGATGGAAGGCAGATTTCAGAAGGTTGAGGCCTGGGCTTATTCTTTGGGCTAAAACAAGTCACTACTTAGTAGTACAGTAGTATATCTATATGAAAAGCTCAGCTTTAATGCAACTTGTATCTGATTTTTGATCATGGAACAGCCTGTAATTACGTACTTCATGCCAGCCTAGTGATTGTTAAATGAACAGGATCCAGGAAACCATCTGCTGTACGAGGCTGTGGCTGTAGTGGACAAAGGATATGTGACCGTAGACATTCAATATGGAAGACATCTTTTTAATTACTTTCCATTGCTAACTTAAAGCTTAAACTTTTAAAGGAAAAACTAGTTTATGGAAATGATTCCAAGATACTTATTTAAGGAACTTGAGCTGTATAATTTTTTTTCTTGTTCTGAATTTAACTTTATTTATTTTCTGTTTCAGAAAATTCTTCCAGGAGGAAATACATCATTTGATGTAGTTTTTCTTGCAAGAGTAGTAGGAAATGTAGAAAATACTTTATTTATTAATACATCTAATCATGGGGTATTTACTTACCAGGTAAGAACCAGAATCAAAACTTATTTTATACAGTATAATCATTACCTCTGCCTTATATGCCAGCCTTTTAAGAACTCAGAAACTCAGAGGATAATAGAAAATGTAGGAGTTTAGACTTAGAGCATTTTTATACTTACAGTGAATATCTCTATTTAAATCAGACTGAACAGGTGATTTTAAAGCGACAGCTAAAGTGTTAATATAAGATTGGTCAACAATAGTGAAAAGTATTTTCATACTGACTTACACATTCTTGTTTAATTTTTACTTTTACAGACTCATGAAGCACACTTGATAATAGTGTCAAGATTAAAACATTCATGCCTACTTTAGTATTTTTTTGATAAACTTATTTTTACATAGAATTTTGGTTTAGGTCATTAAGGAAAGTTAATGTATATAGGAGTCATATAGTAAATCTTTTTGTATATCAGCTGTTATTCTGTTTGTGAATCAAGATTTTTGTATGTCAAGACTATTAAGGCTGGGTATGGTAGTTCACACGTGTAATCCCAGCACTTTGGGAGGCCAAGGTGGGAGGATCACTTGAAGCCAAGAGTTCAAGACCAGCCTGGGCAACAAAGCAAGACATCATCTCTACAAAAAACATTTTTAAAAATTAACTGGGCACAGTGGTGAGCACTTGTAGCCTCAGCGACTCGGGAGGCTACAGTGGGAGGATCCCTTGAGCCCAAGAGTTCGAGGCCACAGTGAACTATGATTACACCACTGTGCTCCACCCTGGGTGACAGATCAAGACCACATCTCTACAAGAAAAAAAAACAAAGATTCTTAACAGTAATTGCTCATATTTGTCCAGCAGTGTACTATGCATGCCCTTCTGCCTGTGTTATAGATACCATTATTCTTGAAGTTGAAGTTTTAAAAGGTTTGCCCATGCTATTAGTAAGTTATTAAAGGGGACTCAAACTCATGTCTTTGTAACTATAAAGACTGTAATCTTTACCACTGTGCTGTGCTGCCTGGAACTCGAGTGTTAGCTCTGACACATTACAGGTCCTGTGCTTTTGGTTTTTTTGTTTGTTTGTTTTTTAAAACATTTCCTCCCCAGTACCCATTAACTCTGACACATCATATAAAATAAAGGTCAGAGTCATTGTTCCCTTTTAGTAGGAACCATGTCTTCTGTTTCTGTAAGGTGAGTAAATCTAACGATTGCTTAGTAGACATTCAGTACGCTGTTGATGCTTGGTTCAGTAATTTTGAAGTGCTAGACAGATCATACCCATTTCACGTGTACTTGTTGAGTAAATGAAAAGACTGTCACAAAAATGAAAGTCATTGCCACGCGACGGCGTCTCCCAGCAGACCTAGGTGATCACAGCCAATCTGGACTATTGAGGGTCATGATCAGGTTGTTCCCATAGTGACCCCAGTGGCCAGCTGTCTTCTTTCTTTACCTCTTCACATCTAATCTTTCACCAAGTCTTCCTCCTAAATATATCTACAGTCTGTTTACTTCCCTCCTCCTCAGTACCACTGCTGTCTTCCAAGCCACTCTTGCTGGATTACACGTTAGCTGTCTGAATGCCCTCCACTCTCCCCCAACACCTACAACCGTCTGTTACTCACTCTGTAGCAGAGGGATTTTTTAAAAAGTCTTTTTATTGGTATCCAGTCTGTCTCCAGTACTATGATGTAAGTTTCATGAGACCCAGCACATTGTATGTTTTTTTTACTGTTGAATTGTTCACTATTGTATATGTGCCTAGCACCTCATAGACACTTAATAAATAGCAATATATTAATAATATCATTTGAATTACTGGTTTACCCTGCTTAGTCAACCTAGGGCCATCCCATGTGGGAATGACCTGGGGCTGGGCTTGGTATTTGAGAAGTTATCTGGGCGGTAGATCCATCTTCTGATGGCTGCGGGTCAGGAAATCTTTTGACTCCCTATTTTCTTCTTTTGTCTATTGCATGCCTTCTTGAAGGACTGTTATTCGATTTCTAATATATTAAAGAAATCATTCTTAATTCACGTACATAGTAAATCAAATATGTAGCCAAATCATGTACAGAAACAACATTTGTGGGGTTTTTTTAAAATAAAGGGATTGTTAATATTTTTCCATATAAATTAAATTTGCCAGTCTCCCTAGATGAGTTATAACTAAAAATATTAATTTTAAAAACAACTAAAATTGCATTTTTTTCCTCCACTGAAACAGGTATTTGGTGTTGGAGTTCCAAATCCATATCGATTGAGGCCATTCCTTGGGGCCAGAGTCCCTGTGAATAGTAGTTTCTCACCTATAATAAACATCCACAACCCTCACAGTGAACCTTTACAGGTGAGTTTATGATGCTGATTTTGAATAAGCTTCATTTTGGTGGGAATTAATGTCTTAGCATGAAATCTCAGTTTGTTACAGTTTCCAAGACTATTTAAAATAATAGGGTTTTATAGATGTATTGAAGAGGGGTATTACTTTTAGTTCAGCTTGCTGTAGTCTGAATTTTGGAATACAGTGGTCTGGATTTTGAAGTTTTGGAATCATTTTTAAAATGACTGTGGCTTCTCTGGTGTTATAGTTTAGGCAGCTCTGCATTTAAAGAAGAGTTTTTAGCTACACAAGGCTGCTTTTTTTTCCCCTGCATTTCAACACCTTCTGGCCTAATATCCATGTTTTTTAAAACAGTTCAAGTTTATTTCTGGAAATAAATTTTTGGTGATGGCAGCCTAGAAATTAAAATCCAGGGAAAGGGTAATATAGAATTATGATTAAAAGCAAACTTGTTTTTTATTTAAAAAATTCAACTTCTTGTCTTACCTAATCTTCTAGTAGTAGTTGTTTTCAAGTGTGAAATTCCTCCTCACCAGCTCCTTGTGTCTTTCACAGTGGGAGTGGCTAGTGTCATTCCTTCAGAGAGGTTCTGAAATCTGTGCCTTACATCCTAGGGACTTCAGTGTGTGACATGTGCAGCCTCTGTGGCTTCTAGTTGTGTTGTCTGTGTTAAAAGTGGATGTGAATGCTTTCTAAAATAGTCCAGGGTCCCAGAGTTCTTTCGGACAACACTGAAGGACTTAAAGCAGCTTGAAAATGACAGGTGGAGGAAAAATACTGTATTTGGTGGTAAGTGCAGGGCTTTGGCAACTAAAATGGTTGTCCCAGACCACCCTGGTATAACTGTTCGTAAACAATGGAAGGGGAAATGAGGAAGAACCGGGGGAAATGTTCAGAGCCTGAATAGTGAAATGCTTAGAAATCATAAGTGAAAGCAGCAAGAAAGAAATCGCTCCCCAACACTTGGCAACATCTGGGTGAAGATAGCTACTGATAAAAGTACTCTGCCCCAGTTTTAATTTTTGTAGCTGGATGTCTACATCACAGAAAAACCTGCTCTTATGTCCTGCTTTTCAGGTGGGAAGTATTCCCTCATCCTCACTATCCTTCTGTCGTTTACGTCCTTTTGATACTTTAGGTAATGGTGTAGCTTCCCTGTTCTGGCTGTTATTACAAAGCTATATAGAAACGTCCGAAATTCTTGCTGCTTTCTTTCCTTTTTTTTTTTTTTTTTTAAAAAAAAAAAAAAAAAAGGCTGGGCACAGTGGCTCATGCCTGTAATCCCAGTACTTTGGGAGGCCGAGGTGGGCGGATCACGAAGTCAGGAGATCAAGACGATAGTGAAACCCTGTCTCTACTAAAAACAATTAGCCGGGCTTGGTGGCGGGCGTGTGTAGTCCCAGGTACTTGGGAGGCTGAGGCAGGAGAATGGCGTGAACCCGAGAGGCAGAGCTTGCAGTGAGTCGAGATCACAGCACTGCGCTCCAGCCTGGGTGACAGGGTGAGACTCCAAAAAAAAAAAAGGACAGGATTCAGGGTCTCACTCTGTCACTCAAGCTGGAGTGCAGTGGCATGATCATGGTTTAATGCAACCTTGAACTCCTGCCTCAAGCATTCCTCCTGCCTTAGCTTCCCAAGTACTGAGATGACAGGCATGAGCCACTGTGCCTGACCTCTTACTCCGGTAGACCCGGCTGCACGAGTTGCCCGCTCTGCCCTAGAAGGGCTGTTACAGAGTGCCCCAAGGCTGCTGCCTCATTGTGGTGGCCAGACCACAAGGATGGAGCTTGCAGGACTCAACAGATGTTGGTCTACAATTGCCAGAGTCGCCTTGCAGTCTGTACCTTTTCTCCTCAGCCTTTGGAGTTATCGAGCTATCGCCCAGCACAGTGATCACGTTGAATTCAATTCATCTAGTCTTTTTCCAGTTAAAACATTTTAATTCAAGATTTACACAAGAGAGCAAATGGAACACCAAAGCTGCTCTCTTAAACCCAAATATAGATTGTTTACCTGGGAAGACGTTCTTAACCTCGTAGTCCAGTGTTATTTTGTGCCACTAGTCTTGTCAATATTACAATAAGAAAATACTGTAAAATGAGAAAATGCATATAATTTGTTGATTATACAACATAAACACATGAGTATGTTCTCAGGAAAAAAATATTAACAATTCAAACATGAGTGAAACAAAAACGTCCCTTTTAACTTCCTGCTTCCCAGTCCAGCTGTCCAGCAGAACTTTCCGTAATGATGGGATAGTTCTTTCCCTGCTCTGTCCAAAAGAGTGGCTGCTAGCTACGTGTGACTGTTGAGCTCTTTAATTCTGCTAGGGTGGCCGAAATGTTATGTCAACTAATTTAAATGTAAATAACCACATGTAGCTGATAGCTGTTGCATAGACAGCACAGTTGCAGTCCAGGCCCTTCCTCATGGACACCACTTTTGCCACCTTGTATGTGTCATTCTAGACCTTTCTCTGTGCATGCAAGCATGCGGGCACAGAAACATTTATTGTGGGAATTTGTTTACACATAATATATTCTGTATATAATGCTTGGCTTCCTTTTTTTCCTAAACTATACTAAATTAGAACAAATAGCCCTGGACTAAAAATAGTGTGTGTCAGATTCCTAGTTTTAATGTAATTATTTCTTTGACTTTGTAATTTAGGCTTTTTCTGTCTCTATTTCTTTATTCATTTTCTCTGTTATCAGTAGGCGACCTTTTAATCTTCTGGGGTTTTTTTTTTTTTTTTTTTTTGGTTTGTTTGTTTGTTTTCCAGGCACGGCTGGAGTGCAGTGGTGCACTCTTGGCTCACTGCAGTCTCGACCTCCCAGGCTCAAGCAATCCTCTCACCTCAGTCTCCTCCTGAGTAGTTGAGACTACAGGTGCACGCCACCACACCTGGCTAATGTTTTTTATTTTTTTGCAGAGACAGAATCTCACTATGTTGCCCAGGCTGGACTACAACTCCTGGGCTCAAGTTAAGCACCGCCACCTTGGCCTCCCAAAGTGCCGGGATTACAGGCACGAGCCACTGTGCCTGGTCTAATCTTCTGTTTTCAAGCATTGTTATGCTTGTTTGCTTGATACTGGAAAGATTAATGAAATAATATGTGATGTTTTCTGGTTTTCCAGAAAAAGTTTTACAGTCCTCCTATCAGTTAAGGTGCTATTATTATTAATACAATAAGCACTATAGATGAGCACTGTAATAAATCAGGAAGCAAGTAATAATATAATCTACAGCTTATCAGTCTTTTGTAAATGCATTACTTTTACAGCAGCAACTCCCCAGCCCCCACCAAAAAACAAACAAAAAAAACCCTTTAAGGGGCCAGGCAGGTTGGCTCACGCCTGTAATCCCAGGACTTTGGGAGGCCAAGGCGGGTGGATCACAAGGTCAGGAGCTCGAGACCAGCCTGGCCAACATGGTGAAACCCCGTCTCTACGAAAAATACAAAAATTAGCTGGGCGTGGAAGCATACGCCTGTAATCCCAGCTGCTCAGGAGGCTGAGGCAGGAGAATCGCTTGAACCCAGGAGACGGAGCTTGCAGTGAGCCGAGATGACACCACTGCACTCCAGCCTGGGCGACAGAGCGAGACTCCATCTCAAAAAAACAAAAAACCTTTAAGCTTATACTGAAGAATTGCCATTTTTCTTGCTTTGTCCTTTTTTGTTCACTCCTGGAGGACTTCTTGTGATGAAACAAGTGAACGTTTTCCACCTCTTCTCGTAGCTTCACCCCAAATGTAATTGAATTAAACATATGTTTTCTTTTAAGAGCTAGAGTTAACTTACCTTTAAAGAAAAGTCTCCTGCCTTATGACCCATTTTGTTTGTATATATTTACCCAAAAGCAAGGAAAGCAGATGTCCACACCAATACTTGTACTCAGTATCCACAGCAGCTTTCTCTCTAATGGCCAGACATTGGAAACCACTCAAATGTCCCTTCGGTGTGGACTGAAAAACTGCAATATAGTCATCAAATAGAAGTGAACTCTTAATGCATAAACAATGTGGTAGACCCCAAAATAATTACACTGAGCAAAAGAAGCCAGACACCAGAGTATATACGCTATTATTCCATTGACGTAAAACTCCAGAAAACATGAGCTGGTCTGAAGTGACAGAGAGCAGATCAGTGGTTGCCTAGAAAAGTAAGAAGGGACAGAGAAGGATGAATGGATTGCACAAGGCATGAGGAAGCTTTTGGTGATAACGGATATATTTAATATCTTAATTACAGTGATGGTTTTATGCCCAAACACATAGGTCAGGATTCATCAGGTTGTATACTTTAAATAGGTATTATTTATTTTACATCAATGATAATAAAGCTGTTTTTTAAAAAATCATAAGCTTAAGCATAAGCCACAGAAATATTTTTGCTTCCAGTAGAAACCACATATTTTCATGTTCCACTAGAGTTGTATATATCTCAAAATAATATTTACACTCTTCACCATTTCACAGTTATGGTAGATCCACTGCTGGATCTTGTTATAAATGTATGGATAAAGAAGCACTTTATGTTACAATAAGAAATACAAAATTTATGTTTCCAAAACTTGGTAATTTTTGTAAGTTATTCCTTTTGGAAAAAAAAAGTATCCGTTACTTCTAAAATCTGGTCTCTGGAACAACTATTATACTTACGCTGTTTCTAAGTAAAATTTTCAAAGTTACCTTAATTAAAAATACCACTATTGCTTACACATACAGAGCACTGAATTTAGTGATATGATGCATATCCTACATTTATATATCTAAATGTTTTTGAATGTTTTGTGATCAACAATTAGGGTGTCAGAATTATTTCTCTGTAATAGCAATCACCTGCTTCGAGAATATGACTTTGAACTTAGCCATCGTGTGTTCTTTTGCCCCAGGTTGTAGAAATGTACTCTAGTGGAGGAGACCTTCACCTAGAACTCCCAACGGGTCAACAAGGAGGTACCAGAAAACTGTGGGTGAGTTGTAACCTGGTTTTCTCTTGTGTGTGCTCCCATGAAACCAATTATTCTTAAATTGGAAAATACTTAACTCCTTATAGGCTGAACAAATATGGATGACTTCTCTTTAATCATTGTCTTAATGTTAATTTATGTCAAGTACATATGAAAATTGGAGGAGAGAGTGAGGAAGGAATATAAGTAGTAATTTTTGGAAAGGGCAGTGAATAAAATTTGTGGGAGTTCTACCCCACTACATGGAAAGTAACTTCAGCTATTCTTTCTCAGAATTATATGGGTAAAGTTGTCTCTGAGTCTGATAATTTATGATGTACTTTACACATAAAAAAAAGTAAAGGATTAAAAAAATGTAAGAAGGATTCATTATGGTTTTGTTTTGTTTTTGAAGGTAAGTAATTGAATGTTCATATTCACTTTTGGTAAAGGAGATGGCACTTGCAGAGGGAACCTAGGGAAGCACCTGTGATGACTTAGAAAATTTTTAATTCTTGAAGGTGATCTATGTTCACCTTCGATATTGTTGAATATTTAACAATATTAACCAAATTAAAGATACATAAGAGAACCTTATTTGTAAAGGTTCTTGCCATGTGAGAGTTTTAAAAATATTTACATGCTTAAATCCAAGAGGGAGAAGGCAATTGTGGTCAATTCAGTTCCATACCCAGGTCACTCAGATCACTGCTCGTCTGTAATTGGAGGAACACAAATTTTGCCAGCAGGAATAAGGTTTGAGAATCAGAGTTTCTTTATTAACTGCTGTTACACACACACAGCCTCTTGATTCTGTCTTCTGACCAGTCTTGACCAGGGAAGAGATGTGGAGATTACATTTTTAGGATGTTAATATAAACATTTAGAAACAAATTTATCAGCCACTAATTTGGTTAATTCTCAGAATATAGAAACACACTAGCAAAAAGAAATATGCAATGAACAGTTTATTTATGTCCTTTCACAAAAATGTTTCACCTTGAAATTATGGTGTTTGAGTGAAAAATCATTTATAAAGCAATGCTTCAGAGGATTAAATTCAGACTATTGAATCTGTATATATTATGCTTCTAGACAGAATAAGAACTTGCTGTGAAATATAATTGGTATCTAATAAATAGAGAATTCAGATTTTTAAATAGTCAAGAATGATAATGAATGATAACAGAGAATAGCATAATGTTTTCATAGTCCTAGTGGCTGCAAAAAAAGATACAGTAATTCTTATTCCTACAAACCTAGACTGAGAAAAAAGCCAACGGGCTGTGACCTCACCTCCAGCCTATTTCAGTGTATATGAGAAAACCCCAGAGACCAAAGCAACTCCCTAGAGTTGGGGAGTGGATGGGTCCATCCCTCCGATCCTAGGAGGGTTCCAATCTCCTGTTTTCTGCTTTGGGACTAAAAAGAGAGTAGGGATAAGTGAAGGCCCACTAAGCTCTAGAATACAGGGATCTCCTAAAATATGCTGAAAGGTTTGTGCAGAGAAGAAATTCCAGTAGTCCCCAGGGAGCCATGTTGTTCTAAAACCAGGGAAGAGAGTACCCCTCAAAATGTTTTTTCCAGTAAGTCTTCCTTTTAGTATATAAATGTTCTCTCATTACAGGACTCAGAATGTATGCTGTCTTACACGAATGCAGTTGGTAAACTGTAGATTTCCTAGAGAAGCTTGGCATTGTTAGGTTTTCCATGAAAGAGCAGTGTAAGCCCTGCGGGTTACCATTCATGGAGGTTCTTGTGGACTTCTAGAAAAGTCTTTTCCTCTGATGGTGACATTTCTGTTGGTTAAATTTCAAGACCGAGTTATATACACAAACACCACTAACTAGCATGTTAAAAAATAACTAGTTTTGTAGGTTAGTTTTACCTTTTAATGGGGCTTTTGTAACTGACAAATTTGTTTTCAGATCATTTGACTTCTTTTACTTTGCCTACTTTTCGTATCATATTTGATAGATTCTAAACAGCACATTTTTCACATTTTAAAGTTCTCCAGAAATGGAGTGTGTGTTACATATTGGTTTAATTAGCAATGCATTTTGTATTAATAGGTTTATAAAATACTCATCTTTCAGTCAGTGTCATCCGGTTCAGTAAAGTATGGTGGTTTTGCTCCATTACAAACGCTGTGCTACATTGTGGTCTGTTAACTTGTCAGGAAATTCCTCCTTATGAAACCAAGGGAGTGATGAGAGCCAGTTTTTCGTCTAGAGAAGCAGATAATCACACAGCCTTCATAAGAATAAAGACTAATGCTTCAGACAGCACAGAGTTTATCATTCTTCCTGTTGAGGTTGAAGTTACAACAGGTTAGTGGAAAACTGAGGAAATGGAAAGTTGTTTTGTTTTCAGTGCAGCTTACTCTGGCAAAGTGAACAATAATTGTTGACTTTTCTTTTTTCCAAGCTCCTGGAATTTATTCCTCAACTGAAATGTTAGATTTTGGTACACTAAGAACACAAGGTAAAAAAATCTTTTAAAAGAGTCTTTATGGAGTTGTTTTTTTTTTTAAAATCCCTGTATTCAGTGCTCTACTATACTTTGTAATTCAGCTTTACCATTATTTCGCAGTGGGTCACATGATCTTGTACAAATCTTCCTTTCAGACTCAGTGCCTTTACCAGTTTATACCCCATTCCTCCGAGGGCTGAGTGGCATTGCTTACCAGGTTGGAAAACAAGGCCGTGGGATAATTTAAGTCATCTAAATGGAAGATTGAGGCAGAAAGTCGTTTTCTAGTTTCTTAATCCAGTTGCTCATGGATTCAGTTATGCTGAATGTTGATTTTTACTTCTGGATTTTGTTTAGATATGAGTTATTAAATTACATTATGGCAAAATGTTAAAAGCTTGTCACAGCTGTTCAGAAAATTCAAATTCTACAATTAAAAACAACCAAGTAAAGAATTTTACTAAGGAAAAACTAAGAGTACTTGTAATTTGGCATGTATATGCACTATATATAATAAAATGTAGTTAAGATTGAAGACCACATCTTTAAAAGTTAGATTTGCTTTTAATGTATTTTTACATTATAAATTATTAATTTGCTTCATTATGTTTTGCTGAAAAGCTAAAAGTTTAGTAATGTCTGAGTTCACTAAAAAAATAATATTTTGGGGGTGGGGCATGATGGCTCATGCCTATAATCCCAGCACTTTGGGACATGGAGGCAGGCAGGTCACCTGAGGCCAGGAGTTCAAGACCAGACTGGCCAACATGATGAGACCCCATCTCTACTAAAAGAAAGTACAGAAGTCTGCTGGGCATGGTGGTACATGCCTGTAATCCCAGCTACTCAGTAGGCTGAGGTGGGAGGATCGTTTGAACCCAAGAGACTGAGATTGCAGTCAGCCAAGAATGCACCACTGTACTTCAGCCTGGGTGACAGAGCAAGATTCTGTCTCATTTAAAAAAAAAAAAAAAGTATATATTTTGGGGTTTTCAAAAATCTGGTTTAAGAGGGAACAGTTCTTGTAATACACAGTGTCCTTATGAGTAAAACAATTACCACCTAATGTTTCTTTTTATTAATGTTACTGTATTTCACAAATTGATAGCTTCAGTTTGATATCTTACAAGGTAAAGATTCTAACTTGGTTTAAAAGCACACCTTTTAAAGAAATATTTCTTTTCCTCAATTTTAACAGATCTACCAAAAGTTTTAAACCTTCATTTATTAAATTCAGGAACAAAAGATGTACCAATAACAGTAAGTTTTTACTTCTTTTTTTTTTTTCTAATTTATATATTCTTTGTTTTTAAATGTATTACAAAGTTAAAAATAATTAAACCCTGACTCTAAAAGAATTCTATTTTGTGATGACCTGGTGACATTTTGGTTCTAAGTGTGATATGAGAAACCAGTTCCGCCCCAGCCACCCAGATTTTAAGGATGAGAGGGAAATAGGCAGTCTTTTCAAAGTAAGTTTGAACCAAAGTTCATGAGTTTCTTATACAGGCACAGTCATATAAAGGCCTGTTCTGATAGATCCTAAAATCTGTGGGCCATGTGGAAAGAAAAACAGGTTATAAGGATTTTATCAGATTTGGTTGTTGGAGTTAAGGTATGGGCAGGAAAGAGGAAAAAGAGTCAGATGAACTGGGAAGAAAATAAGCCAAAAAAACATGTTGTAGGTGGTGGTAAGGTGCTGTTAACACTTGTCGCAGGCCCCCTAACTAACTAGCAGTTACTGAACTACCTTAGACAGCACGTTATAAACTAAGGCCCTCTCTCCCTCACACGTATGTACTGAATAAGTAACTTTTAGGCCATAGAGTGGAATTGAGGTGCTGTTAGATTGTTTTAGGGAAAAGGGGGATATCTAAGTTTTGCCTTGGCCCACAGCCTCTCTCTCTGATGAGGTCCCTAACATATATACATAGGGAATCATTATATAGGAAAATAGAACATTTTTACTATAGTTTGTGCTGATACCAGAAACTTAACTTCAGTGAACTGATAAAATGAGATATAGATCATGTGGGCTTGAGATTTAAGGGACCTTTGTCCATCGATGGCCATACCCATATTTTATCACCAGCTGGTGGAGTAGACCAAAGAGAGAAGAATATACAAACCCCAGCGAGGAAGCAAGAGATGGGCTTCCCAGGTAACCACATTCCGACGCGCAGTGACCTGCCTCACCAGTGGGATCGGGGTGCAGGCAACATCCTCGTATCTGACCTAACATTTCTCCTAATGTGATTTGGGGATTTGATGGGAAAGTACCTTTACGAAGCCCAAGCAAACCAGCCTAACTTTTTACATACAATAAATGGACTGAAACAAGTATCTTTTTCAATGAACATTTTATAGAAAAATGAAATTGGCAATTAACCCTAAGAATGTGAAGAACTAGTATTCAGTTCACTTATGACATGGCATTAAATAGGCCCCTGTTTGTCCTTTTTCTTACTTACTAAGGAGTTTTTGGATACATTGTAGGTGAACATTTTTGCTCTTACTGAGTCAGGCACTAGGCTAGTGCTGTTATGTAGTAAATGTATTACTTAAATACCTATAAGGTGCAGTGGTCCTAGTTTTCTAAATAGGAAAACTGAGAGCTTTTTTTTTTTCCCCCCTGGAAGTGACTTACACAACTATAAATAATGCAAAAGTAGGCCAGGCATGGTGGCCTCACACCTGTAATCCCAGCACTTTGGGAGACTGAGGTGGGTGGATCACTTGAGGTCAGGAGTTCAAGACCAGCCTGGCCAACATGGCAAAACCCTGTCTCTACTAAAAATACAAAAATTAGCCAGGCGTGGTGGCACGCGCCTGTAGTACCAGCTACTCAAGCTGAGGCAGGAGAATTGCCTGAACCTCAGAAGTGGAGGTTGCGGTGAGCCAAGATCGTATGGCTGTGTTCCAGCCTGGGTAACAGAGCAAGACTCTATCTCAAAAAAAAAAAAAAAAGTAAAAGGTATATGAAACATGAAAGTATATTATACAGTGCCACTTAGCAATCACATATTT
Organism: Chlorocebus sabaeus; assembly: GCF_047675955.1. NCBI lineage: Eukaryota > Metazoa > Chordata > Mammalia > Primates > Cercopithecidae > Chlorocebus > Chlorocebus sabaeus. The sequence continues at coordinate 98,570,094 of NC_132917.1, read as the reverse complement.
ATGAATATATCATTTTAATTGCACAGTCAATATTTCTGTTAAAAACCTATATATATCTATTAATATAATACATCTGTACCTACCTGTGTGTGTGTCTTTTATAATATCCAAAGCCCAAACTCTGCCAGTGTTTTGGTGGTTTTTTATTTCCTCCTTCATTCACTCATTCAATAAATATTTAATGAGCATCAACTATATGCCAGCTGCCGTGCTGACTGAGAATACAGCAGTGGATCAGACCAGCGGAGTTCCCTACCCTATGGAGCTCACTGTTAATCAGGGCTTCCTGGAACTCTGGGAGATACTTCGATTTTATTCTAAGTGTAATGGGAAATTAGTAACAGGATTTTAAACAGCAGAGTGACATCATCTGATTTATGTGTTGTAAAAGGTCACTGTAGCTGCTTTGTGGAGAGTGAACTTACAGACATGGAAGGACAGAAAGCAAAGGAGACCACTTGGGATCTGATCTAGCAATCAGCCTGAGAAATGATGGTGGCTTAGACTTCCCACCTTATCAGCTATGGGGCAAGCCCACCCACCGTGGAAACTGAGTTTTCAGAGCTCTTCTTAAGGTTTTTCCTGTGTGTTTCAGCATTTTCTGCATAATTCGCCAGGCTTAGACTGATAGCTATTTAGAAGGGTTCCTGCCTCCTCCTGTTTCACAAACACAGAATTTTTAGGATTTGCTAAGCAGTACTAGAAGCTGGAGATTTTTTTTTTTAATTCCCCTTCAGGGAATTCATTCTTTTTCTAAATATGGGATTACTAAAGCAAGCAATTCCAAATATGAGTTCCTCACCTGCTAACAGACAGGGTGCTCAGGTCCAAACTCCCCTAGTATGTCTCTAATGCAACTTTGAGAAAATGGCTTTCCTCAGCATTTACAAAACATTAGTGCTATATAAATGATGGAGTAAGTTTGCCTGAGATGTCTTCAGAGGAATGTTTGGATGAGGTTTCCCTTGGTAATGGACAAATTGGAATCCAAGTGGTCTCCTTTGCTCTCTGTCCTTCCATGTCTGTAGGCATATCAGCTTAACATATGCTTTAGTGAATTGGTACACACATTATTAGAAATACAATGTTAAATGCTGAAAGGTTATTTCCCTTGTTTGCTCAAGTGCTTTTATAAGCAGTTTTAGAATGTTCCAGACCCTTGAATTTCACTTGAGAGTTACTGAGCTTTAGTTGGGTTTGCATGTTGTGAGAAAAGCCTAGAACTATATTTAGAACATATGCCAGCTTGCGAGCTGCCTTTCCTGGGAGCTTGCGACAGTGTTTCCACTTCTTGATTATCTGTGAGTTAGCAATAGTCACTAATATAAAACAGGTTGTTTGTATAAATATGCTTACTACAAGGTGGTGATTGTGTGTTAGTTCTCATTTAAAGCCACACCAGAATGGGCCAGCTACTTAAATGTTTTGTCTTGGGTTTGTTTGTTTGCTTTGTTTTTGTTTCCTTGGAAAATGGGTTTTAACAATTTGGGTTTGTTTTTACTGATAATGAGTGAACAATTCAGACCATTTGTATAAAACATGAGTTTTCAGTTGAATATTTCTTTGTTATTACTGCAGCATATTTTAAGGTAGCAATACTAATGTAAAGTTTTTATCTGGTAGGAAAAATCTTAAAGTGGTGTGTTTCATATGAAAAAAATTCATCAGCTATTTTAAGTTCTTACTACTTACAGTGACTATATTTTAACAAACATCCTTGCTTAGCTATTTCTGGCTTGGTGGTGTACAGGCTGATAGCACTCGAAAAATGGTGTGCTTGTTACTGATGAACTCCCACTTCTAGCCTTTAAGCATATTGAAAAATGGTCAGTCCTTCATTGTATATCCAGAGTTGGTTCCTTCTGGTGCGTTCTTGGTCTCGTTGACTTAAAGAATGAAGCCACGGACCTTCACGGTGACTGTTAACAGCTCTTAAAGATGGTGCGGACCCAAAGAGTGAGCAGCAGCAAGATTTATTGTGAAGAGCGAAAGAACAAAGTTTCCACAGTGTGGAAGGGGACCGGAGCAGGTTGCCTCTGCTAACTCAGGTGGCCAGCTTTTATTCCCTTATTTGGCCCCACCTACGTCCTGCTGTTTGGTCATTTTACAGAGCTCTGATTGGTCCATTTTACAGAGTACTGATTGGTACATTTACAATCCTTTAGCTAGACAGTGTGCGCTGATTGGTGCGTTTTTGTGGAGTGCTGATTGGTGCATTTACAATCCTTTAGCTAGACACAGAGCATTGATTGGTGCATTTACAGTCCTCTAGACAGAAAAGTTCTCCAAGTCCCCACTCAATCCAGGAAGTTCATCTGGCTTCACCTCTCAATCCCCCATCTAAATAGAACACACCAACTGCTGTTGGGGATTGGACAATGACCGTTCTAGCTACTTCCTGCTGGATAGGGGCGAAGAAGGGACCCTACAGTGGTAATGTCCTCCAGAGGGGAACTCTTTAGGCCCACCAAGGGGCCAGTGGGTCAATCCAGGGGTCCTCGGTAGAAGTTGTTAGTTGAGCTCATTTGGGGTTCCATTTGTAAGACCATCTGTAGCTTGATGGCCTCGATCCGAGAAGAAACACATTTGACAAGGAGGTTAAAAATACAGGGCCCAAAGCGAGTAATAGCAAGATGGCTGTCACAGGACGTAGAAAGGGGAGAAGCCATGTCATCTAACTCCAGAGGTTGGTATAAGAGTTTGAAAGGCGTCATCTGTTTTCAGAAGCTTTTTCCTGTAAACGCTGGGCAGCATCTCATACTATCCCCAACTGGTTAGTGTAAAAAAACACTCTTCCTCTAAGAAGTTGCAGAGTCCTCCTTTCTCAGCAGTGAGGAGGTCTAGGCCTCGGCAGTTTTCGAGAGTCACTGCTGCCAGCGTCTACTTGGGATTGTAGAGTAAGGATAGATTTTGTGATTTCTTGCAAACTGTCTGAGAAGTCCTTTGAGAGTTCGTTGTAGTAGGGTAATAAAATAGATAAACCTGCTCTTCCGGTTCCTGTAGCAGTGGACATTTCTGTAAGTAGGGGTATTAGTTGTATGACCCTGCGCTGAGGGACTTGAGCTTTGAGGGGCACTGATTTCTATAAGATTAGAAGTTAGGATAGTACATGTTACACTGTTAACTTTTAGCAAACTTTTGTTGAAAGCCTTGTAAGTTTGGGATTTAAAAAATTTTTTGCTATTAATAAAACCTCGTCTAGTCCATATTAACTTAGAATTGGTATAGATGGCTCCTTCCTGATTTTGTAAGTACTGTAAGGTTTGGCTGAGTGCAAACAGCTTGCAGGTTTGAGCAGAACAATTATTTGGCAGTTTTTCTAACTGCTTCTACAAGAGTTCCCTTATCACTTACTGAATACCCATTGTGTCTTTTTCCCTTAATCGCTTGGAGGAACCATCTATCTCCGGTCCTGAAAGGAGCTTCTCCTAGGTCTGGTCTGACCTTTGTATGGTAATTAGTAAAGATTTAAATCTCCTGTTAGGAAACCTGCTGGTTTAAGGATTTTTGATAGGAAGGCTACGGGTTGTCAGTGCCCTCAGTGCTTTTGTGGTATGTCCTTACTTACACGGACAACAAGGTGGTGTTGGAGTGTTACAGGGTTACAGAGAAGACCTTCAGTTATCAATTATAGGTTTTAAATTTACCCTGGCTTTTAAAGGAATACAGTTCACTTTTTTCTTCACTACGTCCATTTCTTTTTCTTTCTCTTTGACTTCTTTTTTGTCTCTGTTTCTCTTTCTGACTTCCTCTTTGTCTCTTCCTCTCTCTCTTTGACTTTTTGTCTCTTTCTTTCTCTCTGACTCCTTCTTTGTCTCTGTCTCTTCCTCCCTCTCTCTCTATGATTTTCTGTCTCTTTCTCTCTTTCCTTTTTGCTGGTCTTTGCCTGCCTCTGCCAGCCACTTATGCTGCTGTTCTGCCCTCTCCTTCCCCTTTTGATGGCTTCAGCAGTGTAAGACTGCCACCTCTTTGGGTTTTTGTATTGCATGTAATAACTCTATAATTTCCTTGTGGTATTTAATGGGGGTTTCCCTAGAGGTTACAAATTCCCATTCTTTCCATATTGCAGCATGGTCATGTAGGATTAGATAAGCATACCTGCTATCTGTATATACATTTATTCTTTTTCCCTTTCCCAGTTCTAAGGCTCGGGTAAGTGCCACTAGTTCTGCTAACTGGGCACTGGTTCCTGGGGGAAGAGGCTTACTTTCAAGTAAGGTTGCATCGCTAACTATGGCATAACCTGCCCTTCGTATCCCATTCTCCACAAATGAGCTTTCATCGGTGTATAGGTTAAGGTCAGGATTAGCTAAGGGGACTTCTAAGAGACTGTCTCGGGCGGCATAAGTCTGGACTGTAATTTGTTGGCAGTCACTCTCAATTGGTTCCCCATCCTCTGGGAGAAAAGGGGCAGGGTTGAGGGCCACACACATATGTATTTGAAGCACCCTTCCCTCGAGTATAGCGCCTGCTATCTAGGCGGTTGTCTGATAGCCATAAACTTCCTTTGGCACCTAGTAGGCCATTTACATCATGAGTAGTCGAGATAGTGAGATCCTTTCCTTGTATTATTTTGATGGCCTCTGACACTAAGATGGCCACTGCTGCAACTACCCGTAAACAGTGAGGCCAGCCTTTTGCTACTACATCAGTTTTCTTACATATGCCACTGGTTGTGGGGCTTGTCCCACGAGTCTGAGTAAGGACTCCAAGAGCTATCCCTGCTCTCTCTGTGACATATAAAGAGAAGTTTTGTCCTGTCAGAAGGCTTAAAGCTGGAGCTTGTACTAGGCCTGCTTTAAGGTTTTGAAGGCAGTTTCTGCCCCTGGTTCCCATTCTATTAGATGAGTATTTGCCCTCTGGGTCTCCTTGATTAGAGTATAGAGTGACTATCTCGCTGTATCCGGGGATCCATAGTTGCCAAAGGCCAATGATTCCAAGGAACCCCCATAACTGTTTTAATGTCTTAGGGCGAGGATAAGCCAGTATAGGCTGTATTCGTTCCCTGCTGAGGGCCCTGGTCCCTCTGGCTAAGATTAGGCCTAGATATTTGACCTGCTGTAGGCAGAGCTGGGCCTTCGACCTAGACGCCTTGTACACTTGATTAGCTAGAAAGTTCAAGAGATCTAGAGTAGCCTGCTGGCATGAGGCTTCCAAACTGGTAGCCAAAAGTAAATCATCCACATACTGAAGGACCAGAGTGCCTGGACTTGAGAAGTGGCCTAGATCTTGGGCCAGTGCGTGACCAAACAGATGAGGGCTATCCCTAAACCCTTGGGGCAAGACCATCCACATAAGTTGGGACATGTGGTCTGTGGGATCCTCAAAGGCAAAGAGAAACTTTGAGTCAGAGTACAGGGGAGTACAGAAAAAGGCATCCTTGAGGTCCAAAACTGAACAATTCTGCTTCCCCTGATATTTGAGAGAGCAGGGTATAGGGGTTTGGTACAACTGGATATAGAGGAATTACAGCCTCATTGATCAGTCTAAGATCTTGCACTAGTCTCCACTGACCATTTGGTTTTTGTACTCTTAGAATTGGGGTGTTGCGGGGACTGCTGCATTTCATTACTAAGCTTTTACATGTTTAATAATATCCTATAATCCTTTATGAGCTTCAGGCCTTAAGGGATATTGCCTTTGATAAGGAAAAGTCATGGGGTCTTTTAGCCTGATTTGGACTGGGCGGGCATTTTTTGCCCTTCCAAATTGTCTTTCCAGTGCCCAGACTTCAGGGTTGATTCCCTCCTCAAGTAGGGGACAACAGATGGGTAACTTGTTCCCCATATTCATGTAGATAATAGCTCCAGTTTTGGCTAATATATCCCTCTCTAATAAGGGTGTGAGACTTTCAGGTATAACAAGAAAGACATGTGAAAAGAGCAAAGTCTCCCAATTACAACTGAGGAGGTGGGAGAAATACCTGGTTACAGGCTGTCCCAGGATTCCTCGGATGGTAACAGACCTTGAGGATAGTCGTCCAGGACAGAAGATTAACACTGAGAAGGCCGCGCCAGTGTCCAGGAGGAAGTCAATTTCCTGGCCCTCAATGGTTAAACGTACCCGGGACTCAGTGAGGGTGATGGCGTGAGCTAGTGCTTGCCCCAGGCACCCTCAGTCCTGTTGTTGGATCATCTGGTTGGGGGCTTCTGGCCCAGAGAAACTTTGCCCTGGGGCAGTGTGCCTTCCAGTGATTATCTCAGCATAGCAGACATGGATGGGGGGTGGCTGGTTTCTCGTTGGACAATCTGTTTTGAAGGGTCCTTGTAAACCACACTGATAATAAGACCTGCCAGGTGATTGGCCTGCTTCATTTCCTGTCCTCTCTGAACCACCAAGGTTTGCTTGTCTGAGGGCCATGACTAAGGCTGCGGCCTTTCTCTCATCTCACTTTTCCTTTTGGGCCTGTTCCTCTTGGTCCCTATTATACAACACCAAGGTTGCCAGGTTTAATAATGCCTCCAGATTTTGTTCAGGGCCCAGGGCTCGCTTTTGGAGTTTTCTTCTGATATCTGTGGCTGATTGGGTAATCTTATCTTTCATGATCAATTGACCCTCAAGGGAGTCAGGTGACAGGGGAGTATATTTCCTTACGGCCTTCCATAGGTGCTCGAGGAAGGCAGAAGGATTTTCTTCCTTTCTCTGAGTTATGGTGGATATCATTGAATAATTCATGGGCTTTTTCCTAATTCTCCTTAGTCCTTTTAGAACACAGGTCAGATGTTTACAGCTCCAGTCCCCATGATCTGAGTCTAGATCCCAGTGGGGATCCATACTGGGGACGGTTTGCTGACCTGTAGGGAATTTGTCCCTTTCTTTGGCTTTTATTCTGTCATTTACTTGGCTAGGGTACCTGGTATCTCCAAACTCTTGGGCTGCAGCTAAAGCCACATTTTTTTCATTAAAGGCCAGGGTTTGATCTGACAATAGGATGACATCTGTCCAAGTGAGATAGAAGGATTGCCCTAGACCCTGTAGGACATCTATATACCTATCAGGATCATCTGAAAGCTTACGCAGGTCCGCCTTGATCTGCTTTAAATCAGAGCGGGACAAGGGGACATGTACCCGAGGTTGGGCCAAATTCCCCTCCCCCTGCAACTTGAAGGGGACATAACTGATAGCCTGGGGGGTTTTGTGATCCTTTGGAGATTTCTTTGCTTGTTTCCTTCTGGGTGGGGGAGATTAGAGGAGGCTTATCATTAATAGGAGGGGAACTATAGGGAGACTAGGATATGGAGGTAAGCTGAGAGGTCCTCCTGTGGGCTACAAATTGCAAGCTTTGCATAGTTGTGGATTCTTCAATGAAAAGAAAGCTTGGACATAAGGTATTTCACTCTACTTGCCTTCCCTCTTACAGAAAAGGTCAAGCTGCAGGATACTATTGTAATTTATACTTCACTCAGGTGGCCATTTTTCCCCATCAGAGAGAGAGAATATTGGGGCCAGGCTGTAGTGCAGAAAAAAATGAGCCACCACTTTTTCAGGGTTTGTGGGTCAAATTGGTCCCAGTGGCTTAGGATGCGTTTCAAGGGTGAGCCTGCTGATGCCTGAGTGTACCCCATCTGAAAGACAGAACCGCCTGTGGTTTTGGTTTGTTTGTTTTCCCCCAGCGCAAGAACCCGCAATGGTCCCTGGACCCTGCTGATCGGAATAGTTACTCTCACGGATACAGCAGCAGAAACACGAGTTTTCCTCCTAGACCACAAGGAGGACCGAGGAAGGTCAGATTTACTGGCCCTTAATGACGCATTCTAGACCTGCACCCTTGCCTGTCCTCCTAGACCACAGAGAGAACTGAGAAAAACTGATTTAGTGGCCCTTACGGATGCATTTTCGAAAACCTGTTAGAGTTCTAAGCATTCTCCTGTTAGTGTTGGGACTTTACCCCTGTCCTATAAAGATATTATGCCCCAAAAATGAAGTGGAGGGCCATACCCTGAGCGAGGGAAGGGATCTCCAGGGATGGAAGAGTGACGCCTTTTATCATCCCTTCTCATCATATGAATAGGAAGGATATCGTTTCTGAGGCTCCCCCTATCCTAGCTTCAGGAAGAGCTTTTGTTAGGCCTGCTAGTCTGAGGAGAGATCCTAAAATTCCAGGTAGTCTCCCCCACCCCCAGCGGGGCTTTGGGCAAAAATTATGTCTTTCTGATTGGTGAGTCCGGGTGCCTAAAGGAGGGAATAGAGTCCTGGAGTTTATACTAGAAATCATTCTTTTTTTTTTTTTTTTGAGACGGAGTCTCGCTCTGTCGCCCAGGCTGGAGTGCAGTGGCCGGATCTCAGCTCACTGCAAGCTCCGCCTCCCAGGTTCACGCCATTCTCCTGCCTCAGCCTCCCGAGTAGCTGGGACTACAGGCGCCTGCCACCTCGCCCGGCTAGTTTTTTGTATTTTTTAGTAGAGACGGGGTTTCACCGGGTTAGCCAGGATGGTTTCGATCTCCTGACCTTGTGAGCCACCCATCTCGGCCTCCCAAAGTGCTGGGATTACAGGCTTGAGCCACCGCGCCCGGCCTAGAAATCATTCTTACAGGAGAAACTAGAAAAGCACAAGAGACAGGGAGTGGTTTTTAGAAGTGGGACTAGCCTTGGAGAAGAGAAGCGAGAGGAAGTTTGTCTGACAGGCATTAGGACCTAGAGGGCAAGGGTCAGGATAGATAGGATAGATGGGCGAGTCTCGCTTGGGCGGCGTAGCTTTGAGAGTTCGCTCATGGCCACAGTCAACCAACTTTTTGTCGGGATCCCGGAGCTGAATTACTTTGCTCTCTGTTGACCCTCAGGTCAACCCAGAAGTACAGGAGAAGCGGAAGCTAGTTCCAGGCAAACCAACGCTCCCAACTCCAAAGAATCGGGGGTTCTTAGCCCTTTCCCAGAAAACCTGACACCCGTGTCTTTAGCCCAGTGACTGTGCTAGTTGCTTTTAATTTGGCCAACAGGTGCCCGGTATTTAGCCCCCGAATTCTAAGGAAAAATAGGACAGAATAGCAAGTGAAAGGGGTCCGATGGTGCTCACCGGTTGGTAATAGTCCCTTCATGGTCACCAAAATGTGTCCAGACTTTATTCATTCCGGTGGGTTCATGGTCTTCCTGACTTCAGGAGTGAAGCCGCAGACCTTCGTGGTGAGCGTTCCAGCTCATAAAGGTAGCACAGACGCAAGGAGTGAGCAGCAGCAAGATTCATTGGAAAGAGTGAAAGAACAAAGCTTCCACAGCATGGAAGGGGACCCAAGCAGGTTGCCTCTGCTGGCTGGGGTGTCCAGCTTTTATTCCTTTTTTTGGCCCTGTGCATGTCCTCTGATTGGTCCATTTTACAGAGCACTGATTGGTCCGTTTTACAGAGTGCTGATTGGTGCATTTACAATCGTTTAGCCACAGAGCGTTGATTGGTGCATTTTTACAGAGTGCTGATTGGTGCATTTACAATCCTTTAGCTAGACACAGTTCTGACTGGTGCATTTACAATCCTCTAGCTAGACAGAAAAGTTCTCCAAGTCCCCACTCGGCCCAGGAAGTCCAGCTGACTTCACCTCTCAATCCTCACCTCTCAGCAGAGCAAGTGAGGAACTTCAGGAGCCATATCTGTGGAAGTCCTCTGCAAACTACAGTTTCATGTGATCACCTCTAACAAAGCTTGGCCTCAAGATAAAAGTGGCTCATTTGTGGGGGAAAAAAAACAAGATTAACTGACTCACAAAATGTTGTAGATGATTAGATCTCAGAAAATAACCCATCCCCTTAGGATTTGCCGTGTGTGTGTGTGTGTGTGTGTGTGTGTGTGTGTGTGTGTGTGAAGGAGTCTCGCTCTGTCACCCAGGCTGGAGTGCAGTGGCCCAGTCTTGGCTCACTGCCATATCTGCCTCTGGGTTCAAGTAGTTCTCTGCCTCAGCCTCCCTAGTAGCTGGGATTACAGACACCCACCACCGCGCCCAGCTAATTTTTGTATTTTTAGTAGAGACAAGGTTTCACCATCTTGGCCAGGCTGGTCTTGAACTCCTGACCTCGTGATCCACATGCCTTGGCCTCCCAAGGCAGGTTTTTTTTTTTTACAGGTGGGAGAAATGAGCCGCAGAGTAGACGGGCAGCTGACTCAAGCTCACATCTCTCTAGTTAAACATCCTTTTGTTGCATAAAGTGATGCCACTGGATTGTCACATACACTTCTGTACTGATTTCCTGTCTTTGGAAAAAGTATTAGCATGGTAATATAGTATAACCAAATGGAACTTTTCCCAATTTGTCCTACAGTTCAAACTCTGTTTTGTTATTAAAAACACACACACACACATCTTTCAGTGAATGAAGAAATTTGTATTTTAAATGTTGCTAATAACAGCAAGCTTATTGATAAGTAAAAGTATTCTATGAACAAATCATTCCCAGCCCCAGCTAGAGATCCAAAAGCAATTGAGGGGTTCTTGAAGAAGAAAAAGGAAGAAAGTTAAAAAGAGTTAAAATGCCAAGAGAGCCTGAGGCCCCAGAACCATCCTTAGGGCCTTAATTTCAGACCCTGTGAACACTCGCTGACAGCCCAGGACTAGCCCACCACCAATGGACAGGGAGCTGCTCCAGCAGTATCTTTGATCATTTTCATATAATCAGATTCATACCCTGTGATCCCACACACAAGGCACAAGGATAGTTCTCTCTCGTCATGCTCTTCTTAGGTGCTTATTGCACCTTCAAGAGACTGCCCTTTGATGTTCCGTTGAGGCAGATTTCACCTTTATAAATGGGCTGAAAGAGCAGGCAGGGATCGAGGGGGAAGAACATAGTGACTTTCTGGATCTGACTGTGCCCCTCTTAAGGGGCTTGCCTGATAAGTTTCACAGAAAAGGACAATGTTCTTTTCTTCAGGAAATGGCAGGCTCTGACAAGTTTATAAAGCCCTTCAAAATTCAACAAGCACAATCCATGAGGGTTCAGATTCAAAGTAATTATAAAGGAAGATTATTTTTTAATCAAGAGTTGTATACAGTACCAGGATTTTGTGATACATGTTTGTGCAACAGGATGTCAGGTGAAGGCCCTGCACCCACCCAGGAATTCTTGTTTCAGTCCTGCCTGTTGATGCCTAGCTACTGAAACATCCATATTGCAAATTTCATTAGTAAAACAGAAGGAGGTTGGAATCTTTTAAGTCCCTTCCAACTGAAAGGGCTTTGTGTCAGTAAGGAAATAAAAAATAACTGTACCTGAAAATGTATTTTTAAAAAGCGTGCTCTCCAAGTACAAGCTTTTCTGTTTGTTGTTATTTAAGCATCTGCCTTCCAGGCTGAACATCTCTGTGGTCTGCCTCCGTGCTCAGTCCCATAGCCAGCAATACAGCCCTCTCCCTGGACAGCACGCCTCACTCGCAGAGCCGTGTCTAGAGAGAACGAGAAAATGCTGCTAGAAAGGAAGTCTGCAGAACTACCTTGGCACTGAGACACCAGCTCCCAAGTTCATATTTATTCTTCACCATCCTATGGTTCAGATATTTCCTCAGTATTGTGAATTTTTTTAAGAGGGATCCTTAAGTCTTTTTGATGTCACCTCCTCTGGTGTATGAATCAGTCATTCATTTGGAAAATAAGTACCTTTTTTAAATGTTTTATGTACTCACACCCAATGTAATAGTTGGTCTTCAGATTCTTACACTTACAAATGTGTCATGTTTGTTCTCCTCTGGTCATTTTCTTTTATAAAGATATTCTGATGAAATTACTTTGAAGTTTTTCCAGTGTGGCCTACTCCATTTAAAGGGACAACATAAGTTAAACTTTTCAAATTTGGAGTCCACTTTACTTTTCCAGTACACATTCCAGTGTACTCCTGTGTACTTTCCAGTGTAAGTATCAGGCACCTGAACCATTAGACTGAAATAATGCCATGTATGTATTTTTGTTCTCTTTGCAGAGTGTTCGACCTACACCACAAAATGATGCTATAACGGTACACTTTAAACCAATTACATTAAAAGCATCAGAAAGTAAATACACCAAGGTTGCGAGCATTAGTTTTGATGGCAAGTATTCACCTTTTTCTCTCTGATAGAGTGATGTTATTTTGGTAAACTAGAAAGCATCTGTATTGACATCTTAATATAGAAATCCAGATTGTTTCACCATCAGAATTTATTACTGCTTAGGTTGATCCCCCCCGCCCCCCGTAAGCCATCATGAACTGTTATTTGATTGATTCATGAGAGAAGATACCACAAGTTTCTAAAGCTAAATCAGTATTAGCAATAGAAAAACACTAGCAAATACATTAGAACTGGAATCATTTCCATAGTCTGGGCTAGCCTTTTAAACACGTATCTATTGTAATTCATCTTAATTATGAAGTTATGATATATTTGAAGTTCAGAAGGATGTTTAAATTTGAGAGCAAAAATAAAAAGTATTCTTTGTAACATTTTCATATATTGGCTTTTATAGGCAAAGCAGGTGGCCCTACTTAAGCTAAAATAATAGAGCTGTCCAGTTAGCTGTTATTTCTAACGTGTATAGTATATATTTTGATACTTGAAGTGTTAAGTCACACCAGACTAGACCATTTTTATACATGTTTTTATTCAGTTCTGCCTACTTTCATGGAACATTCATTAAATTTGCTGTCACAACATTTTTGAAACAATGACTTAATGGCTGCTTAACCATATAGATAATTAACTGAGAACTGAACCTCTGAACAGAGCTTTTTTCATAGGCACCCATGCAAGTGAGTAGCTGCTGTAGAACTTCAACTTTGGCTTTATGATAAAGCCATCTCTGCGTAGAGTCCGCGTGGTAAAACTCAGCTCCTCATCGGATGAGAGTATTTGATCGGTGAACGTAGGCAGACACTGGCACACTTCGTACAGTGTTGACGAGCGCATCTGTGCCTGCTGCTCACTGTGGAAAGTTCTGGGGAGGGTCTGGAGCAGCTGCGCAGGTGGGGCTGGCCTCAGGGTTCATCCTGTGAGCTCAGTGAGGACTCCCAAGAAAAAAAAACCACATAGGCAGCATACTTCATGATACAGTTGTGAAGAAATAGTATTACAGAAGGCATTAATGCCACAGTTACGTCTACATTTGTGGTACTGTCCTCTGTGCTGCTGAGAGACCACATTCATGTCCACCCGTGTCAGTGTCACCAGGTGCATTGTCTTCCCTTACAGAGGAGGAAGAGGCTAATGGTCACTCCTGACCCCTGAGAGCATTTAGGACCCACGCTACACAGACATGCCAGAAAGTTCTCCACGTGCTCTGCAAGGGTGAAGAGCTACTCTTCTCTAGCTCCTGTATTGACCACCCAGTGAATGTCTCCCTCCTCAAGATAAATGCGATGACGTTAGTGTTGGTTCTTCTGAGATCATAGGCTCTAAGATCATTGTGTCTTAAAGAAATACATAAAATTAAATATAACAGCAAAGGGAAAGCATCTTTAAGAGCCAATGCTACGTTTCTTAGAAGTGGGTTTTTAATATCGTATGAAAATCCCCCCACCATTTACCTCTCCCACCACCATAGTGGATCCCCACACAAAACACCTCTGAGATTGCTGTGAAAATCAGTCAGGAAGTGTGTTTTACTTTTAATATTGTTAGAATGCACCTTATATATGTGTTAACTCTACAGTGTTCACTTAAGCATCTTTCTCATCAAAAGTCATTCTTTATGATTTTCAACTGAATTTTTGTGAGCTTTTTGACCACTTTATTTGCTATGTATGATACAATGTCATGAAATGCTTAAATGTGGCCCTTGTAATCAGTCTTACATCAGAACAAATAGTGAAAAATTGGAAGCATCCAGAGATGGCTAACTAGCAAGCAGAGAAATAAGAGGCCGAATGGGAATTTTTAAAATGGAAAGTCTGTGTCTGCACATAGTCAAACACTACATGTCATACCATTTCCTTGTTCTTTTTTGTCGTGAGGTTGGACGACATACATTTGTGGAACTCACATATGAATTCTTCACATAAATGGAAGTGTTCCTAAAGTACTTTAAGAGGATAAACATAAACAGCTTCTTTATTTGCTTTGAAAAGAACCATCTAATGGGTGCCTAGATTGGACCCAACTGAATCAATTTCTGTAATTCCAGATGGGATTATTTATTTGTTTATTTATTTTAATTTTTATTTTTTTGAGACAGAGTCTCACTCTGTCACCCACGCTCAAGTGCAGTGATACAGTCTCAGCTCACCACAGCCTCCATCTCCCAGGCTCAAGCGATTCTCTTGCGTCAGCCTCCCGAGTAGCTGCAATTACAGGCACGTGCCACCACACCTGGCTAATTTTTGTATTTTTAGTAGAGACAGGGTTTCACCATGTTGGCCAGGCTGGTCTTGAACTCCTGACCTCAGGTGATCCGCCCACCTCGGCCTGGCAAAGTGCTGGAATTACAGGCGTGAGGCACCACACCCAGCCAGGATTATTTAAAACTGCTACAAAATCTAAAGGTTTTTCTTCATCTAAGATGAAGACAATATGATATGATGACAGGAGGGGATTTATCTCGTCTTACACCATGAGTTTTAGGGTTGGCCAATTTGAGACGTAAGAGCTCTTAATTCTTTACTTTTCTTATACCGTGGTACTTTATTGGTGATAGAGCAAGACTTTAGCTAGACAAGAAATGTGATTTCTTTCTCAGGTCAAATGTAAATCAGCAGGGCTGAGTGGGAGGGTAATTGTGCCTGCAGGGGGATATCTGGCAATGTCGAGAGGCATCTGAGTAGTCACAGCTGCAGGGATGCTACTGCCATCTAGGAAGCAGAAGTCCAGGATGCTGCTAAACGTCATATAGTACACAAAACAGCCCCTGCAGCAAAGAATTAATCTAGCCTAAAATGTTAATAGTGCCGAGGATGAGAAATTCTGCTGTAAGTAGAGCCAAAGCCTGTGGCTACAGCGAAGCAGCTTAGGTCCGGTGTTTTGCCTCCTGAACCATGCTCACCAGCTAATTCTTTATCTGCTTATCTTATTATAGGAAAAATAAAACATTTTACCCCTTTTGTATGAAAAATGTGATGGTTCGTTTAAAATGTTGTAGAAGTGTTCTGTTGGCCAATTTGGAAGCTCAACTTTTTTTTTTTTTTTAAGATTTTGTCAGTTTACATAAAGTCATTAAATCTCTTTGGTAGTAAAAGGTGACGGATTATTTTTTTAAAATGCTTCCTTTCAGCATCAAAGGCGAAAAAGCCATCTCAGTTTTCTGGGAAAATAACAGTTAAAGCAAAGGAAAAGAGTTATTCTAAACTTGAAATACCATATCAAGCAGAAGTTTTAGATGGGTAAGTTTCTTTTTAAAATAAATTCTATAACTTTTTACTAATCAGTAAATTACGTTTTCCTACTAAATGACCTTCTGAAATACTAGCCATGTTCACATAAACTTGATGGAATCATTTTTTAAAAGAACAGCCCCAACTATAAAAGAGAAAACCTCCTATATTTTGTTTATATTTTACTTTCTTAGAAGAAAAGGGTAAGTGGGATGATAGGATTTGGGCTTAAATGAAGACTTAATAATTCAAAACTCTGATTTTTAAAAATATTATTTAGATGATTCGAACCATTTCCTTTCTGACATGTGTTTGTGATATGTAAGTGACTATTATTATTATTATTATTTTGGCACTCGAAACAAAATTCTTTATATTCCTTTATAAATTCATAAACACTTCTAGACTTACAAGTTTTTATAAGTGGGAAGTAACATGTTGTTCATTTTCTATTATACTTTAACCAATAGTTTAATACTTAACTTGGCAGAGATTCATTTTAACGAAGCTCCTTGCAATTCACTGATAAACATCATCTTTTTCAAAGTAAAGCTTCTTTTGTTGATATGTCTTTGATTCTAATTGTGTGATTCATATAATTCATTAGAGAATGGTTCTTGATACTAGATTTCAATATTTTGCAAGCTAAATTTTGTTTTAAATCATATAATCAATCACTAAAATATTATAGTTCTAATTCTTTAGTACAATCGCTAATGCTAAATGTAAATTATACTTACAACAGAAGAACTTGGATTTTAAATTAACACATGGAAATAAAAATGATTTATTTTGTTCTTGTTGTTTTTTTGAATAGTTATTTGGGATTTGATCACGCCGCAACATTATTTCACATCCGAGACAGTCCTGCTGGTCCTGTGGAAAGGCCAATTTACCTTACTAACACTTTCAGTTTTGCGATCCTCATTCACGATGTGTTGCTACCAGAAGAAGCCAAAACAATGTTTAAAGTATGTCCAGGAGCCCTCATAATTTTAATTTTCCTGGTCTACCAACTAGGTGATGCTGACACTTTGTTTTTTTCTCTTCTGTCATTTCCCAGGTTCACAACTTCAGCAAACCAGTCTTAATTCTCCCTAATGAATCAGGATACATTTTTACCCTGCTTTTTATGCCTTCCACATCATCCATGCACATAGATAACAACATTTTACTTATTACCAATGCTTCTAAATTTCATTTACCCGTGCGGGTATACACAGGCTTTTTAGATGTAAGTATATTATCCACCTTTAACATTTAAATTCCCTGCCCACCTTTAAAGTTTTCAGATCTTATTAGGCAATCGTGTTACATACTCTTATGGTTTGCCATTGTCTGTGCTCTGCAAATTGATCTCATTCTCCTAGTCAGTTTTTACCTTTCCAGCAGCTCTCTCTTGTGATACAGTTGACTTCTCTAGTTACAGTCTCTACTTAGATCTTTTCCACATTCTGCTTTCTCTGGGATATGCTTTTAAACTATTGTAATAATGGGGAATATAGGAAAGAACTAAATGGAAGAAAAATGATAGGCAGAAAAAGAAGAATACAAGGAAGGTGAAGAGGGAAATACGTAGGGAAGAGATGATCAAAACCGAGAAATACCAGGACAAAGAAGAGAACCAGATAGTAAAGAAGAAACTAAGGTAGTAAAGACGCAAAGTTGGAAGATTGTATATGATACAGAAGGAAACAATGAAGGTACTCCTGGTACAGAAAATAAGCAGGGGGGAAAATCCAAACAAAGCTATCTTGAGAGTAATCAACAAAAGAAGCTTAGATAAGAGATAAAACTGTTAGGAAAGATAAAAAGAAAGCGAGGACATCTAGAAATGTAGCCCTTTAAGTAGTTGGCATCGATTAGAATTTTAGAGCTGGAGGGACCTTCACTAATGTCTCGTTCCTGCTTCAGTTATTTTGTTTCAGCAATCATTGGTGAGGCTTGCTGAGACCACATGCTTTTTGCCTGATCCCCCAGGGTTCCACTAAACCTCTCTTAGTAGTTTAGTTTCCTGCCTCTTTCAAGTGCCCTCAGAGGAGGAATAGCGACTCAGCAGAAGCCATGGCTGTTTTCATTTCTGATTACTCAAAAGACTTTTTTCATACAAAGCCCTCAACTATGTTATATAAATGTGTGGTTTTATGCATATATACATAAAGCATAGGAAAGCATAGGAACTTTAATACATCTTTTTTTTTTTTTTTTTTTGATACCGAGTCTCGCTCTGTTGCCCAGGCTGGAGTCCAGTGGTGTAATCTCGGCTCCTGGGTTTAAGCGATTCTCCTGCCTCAGCTCAGCCTTCCAAGTAGCTGGGATTATAGGCGCACACCACCATGCCCAGCTAATTTTTGGGGAACTTTAATACATCTGTAATATAGTTACTTTCTCTTCATAATATTGTTACATCAGTGTGACTTTTTGTTTAATCTGGTTCTTTTATATCTTTCCAGTACTTTGTATTGCCCCCCAAAATAGAGGAACGTTTCATAGATTTTGGAGTACTGAGCGCTACAGAAGCAAGTAATATTTTATTTGCAATTATAAACAGCAATCCAATTGAGGTAAAAACCTGTTTTTATTCTAAATCGCATTTAAGGATTTTATGCTTGTGTTGTGATAATCATTTTCATATCTTTTTTTAAAGTTGGCTATAAAAAGTTGGCATATCATAGGAGACGGTTTATCAATAGAACTTGTAGCTATGGAAAGAGGCAATAGAACTACAATAATTTCAAGCCTGCCAGAGTTTGAAAAATCCTCTTTATCAGACCAGTCATCGGTAAGTAAACTTTCTTACTGTCTCCTTAAAGTAAGATGCTGTCTGAACTGCAAGCGGGAGATCATTGCTGTGTTACATAAGTCACCATTATTTTTATGCAGTTCGTGATAGTGTTGGTTACTTGCTATTAAAAGGACCTTATAGGTAATCTAATTCAACCCCCTCTTTTTATGATGAGGGCACTGAAACCCAAAGGGGTTTAATTCTGCCTTGTCATAAAAAGTTCTATAAGACACAAATTTTAAATTATCTTTTTGTAACGCAAGTGTCATTACAGGAGAAATTCCCATGGATACTAAACTAACCTTGTGTTCATTGAGTTTACTGGGAAAAAGAGATGGCCTTGAACATTGGTAGAAAATATTTTCAATTACACAATAATACGTCTGTCCAGATACTGCCTAGTATCAGTGAGGCAGACATTGTTTCATCACTGTGAGTCTGCCCACATATTGTTACCTGTCTAATAAGCATGTTACAGTTGGTTGTAAGAGAGCACTGAACAATAGAAAACAAATACATTAGTTTCAGCACTCACCAGTACTGAAACGGGAACTTGGAGTTCATACCTGCTAGGAAAAGGATGAGAATCACCTTCTGTGAGAAGGAGCACCAGATATCTCATCTGCAGGTTAGAATAGAACTTCTTGGGGCAGTTTTACGAAAGGAAAAGCAAATGTCCTTACACACAGAGGGTGTTACCAAACACGTTTCCGTGGAATGCCATAGGTCTGGTGTTTTGTTATATCCGACCTCAGCTGCCCTGAAGATACGAATATTAACATTACAGAGTGACATCCACAGCTTGAAGCAGAGCCACCTGTGTATACACTTGTGGCTCCAGTGTGCCTGAAAGGTTGGGGGAAGGCTGTGTCCCTCTGCTTCAGCCTCTGGCCATACAGGTCCACGGGTGAAGAGTGAGGAGCTTTATTAGCAAGAGGACCACACCCCTCCCTCTTTCAGGAACCAGCTTTTTCACTGGCCCATGGAACAAGTGTCGTAGAGAACTGTCAAAGGATGGACATTATTTTGAGATATTTGTACACAGTGATATGGTAATTCAGTGTCATGCTGGTATATGTTAGGATTTGTAAGTCATTTTATCACTGCGCCCTTCATTTCCATTTTAATAGGAAGCTTCAACTAACAAGGCTAATGAATGATACCATTTCTACCATCTACAGGTAACATTAGCTTCAGGCTATTTTGCAGTCTTCAGAGTCAAACTTACTGCAAAAAAATTAGAGGGGATTCATGATGGAGCCATCCAGATCACAACAGACTATGAGGTAGGGACTTTATGGGGGTTCGTGGCAGTGGGGTTTTTCTGAGTAAGTCCTTTCTTGTCTGTATGAAAACAAAGAATTAAGTTTACTCATAAAGTTACAGTTGACCAGTTTCCTACCTTAAAAACTGAGCTTTCTAGAATAGTTTATAGAAGATTGGTGTTTATAGGCTTGTAGTTCTTTGTTTTGTTGTTTTTTTTTCCCGGAGATGAAGTCTCGCTCTGTCGCCCGGGCTGGAGTGCAGTGGCGCCATCTCGGCTCACTGCGAGCTCCACCTCCCGCCATTCTCCTGCCTCAGCCTCCCGAGTAGCTGGGACTACAGGCGCCCACCACCGCGTCCGGCTAATTTTTTTGTATTTTTAGTAGAGACGGGGTTTCACCGTGTTAGCCAGGATGGTCTCGATCTCCTGACCTTGTGATCTGCCCGCCTCAGCCTCCCAAAGTGCTGGGATTACAGGCGTGATCCACCGTGCCCGGCTAGGCTTGTAGTTTTATGATAAAACCCAACCCTCCTAACCTAAAAAGCAACTTCAGAAAAATGCCTTTAGCATGTTTAGAATTGCTTTGTTAGAAACCTGCTTAAACAGATGGTTATATCATTACACAGACCCCGACTGAGGTCCTGAGTTAGATATCTCTGATTGTTCCTACAATCATAAAGAGCAGTCAGGGTCTAACATTTCTGAAAAGGAGGATAAAATCAGGAGATAATGTCTTACTCTGAGTGCTCACGTTTATATTTTCATGAGTCATTCAAAGTCAAGGGACTAAAGGTTACTAAGCTTTTAATTAAAATATTCTCTGTGGAGCTTATTTTGCACTCAGTAAGATTTTGAATGGATATATTTCTGCCAAACCTAAATGTTTTTCATTTTATATTTAAAAGCTCTTAGGAAAGTCAAGCACTGCTAAATTCAGCAAGTTGCCACCTTTGCTCTCATAGGTGTTTTCAGTGTGCGCAACTCCACGTGAAAAAAAAAATGTAATTATAAAATAAACAGAATTGGCCATTTAATAATAAATGATTTGTTGAGGGTAAGTCAGGTGAGAAATTCATGGTTATCACTCATGACGGAAATAAGTACATTTCAGAATTCAGATAAGTTTTGTTAATATGGGTGAAAATAAGAATTAAGAAAAATACCCTAGAGAAGTAGCTTTGAGAGTTACTAACAGTATGGGATGGGATTCTAACTCTAGAATGTTCAGTGCATTTTTAAAAATAAGGTTGATGTCTATTTCTATATCAAAAATCTAGAGAGCTATATAACTCTAGATATGCTGGATTTTACATACATTGTTTTAGGAATACAGTTTTACTTTCTTTTTTAAAATAATTATAGATTATTTGTATTTTGAAATACAAAAATATTTGTATTTTTAAAAACCTGTCTTCATTGCTTCCCCATTTTTTTGTTCTTTTTTATATGTTTTCAGTGAATCGCTGAGAAATCCGTGGAAATGTTTGGTTACTTTTTATGGAATACATTGCACAGATTAAACAGTATCTATGGGTGATTTTAATATTGGTTTGGAACTGGTTATTGTCAATATTAGTCCCAAAATTAGGATAACCCCAAAATATAATGCAGTAGTTATCAAGATCAGGCTAAGTCTTAAATACTTACTTATCATCATCTTCTTGACTCCACAGATCCTGACAATCCCTGTGAAGGCTGTGATTGCTGTAGGCTCACTGACCTGCTTCCCTAAGCACATGGTTCTTCCACCTTCCTTTCCAGTAAGACCATTCATACACACATTTTTCTATTGCTCGTTTTTTGCCTTTGCCCTTAGCTCTGTGTTCCTAGAATCTTACAGTAAAGTCAGTTATTCTTGATTAGTCATTTATCTTAAAGACATTATACCAGGTTCTTTAGAATATATAAAGAGATACAGTCCTTTTCCTCAAAAAGTTTTCTATCTAGAAAGGAAATTGGACCCACAATTCAGAGCAGAATGTAGAAGTTGCCCTAAGAGGAGTCAAGATAAAGTGCTGTGAGGGAAACACACACACACACTGATGCAGGGGCCGTGGGAGCCAGCTTAGAATTTCTTCCAACAGAGATGGAGAAGGGGTGGCGGAGATGTGAATCCAGGGCCAGGGCACAAGCTCAACAGGGATGCAGAGGCAGTAAAGTCTGAAATGGGTTCAGGCAGTAGTGAGTTGTCCAGTTTGGCAAGAATGGAGAAAAGTTTTAAGAGAGGAAATGGGGTGATAACATGGAAAAAGCTTAAATGCACTTAAGTTCATGGGAATATGAAGTTTTTGAGTGGAGGCTTGACATCATCAGAGCTGAGCTTTAAAGACTGGCTCTCTGCAGAAAGAAGTAGAGGACACAGATGAAAGTAACAATAGAGTGCCTGGAGGCCAACCCACAGACTGGCCGCAGTCCAGGTGAAAAGTGCCAAGAAGTGCCAAGGGGAAGTTTGAGCGTGTGGCTGTGGCAGAGGCAGTAAAGTCCCTTCATACCTCCGAGCCTTTATTGTTTCTCTGCCTGGAATGCCCTTTCTCCTCTCCTCCCTTCAAAGAACTCCTACGTGTCTTTCAAGATTCAATTCCATTGTCATCTCCTCCCTGAAGGTTTCTTGACTCCTCCAGACAATACTGGTTGTTTCATGTGTGATCCTAGAATACTCTGAAATTGCCCCTCTTGTTGCAAGCCTCATATTGTGCTATAAATATTTCCTTATAAGTTACCCTCCCCAGTGAGAGTCTGAGATCCTCTAGGAAACTGATGAGAGATCATTTCTTCCCAAATAGCAGGCACTTAGTACATAGTGTATAGTTGAAGGAACAAATGATGGAGAGGGAACATAGGCAAGAGACATTGCAGGTGAATAATTTGAACTGTGCTTATATTCTAAAGAGGTCATACAGAATGAAACAAGTATGGGGAAAGAGGGTGGATAGAGGAGGCAGGAATATGGCTTAGAGTTTGACCCTGGAGAACAAGAACAAAACAAATGGGAAAACCAGGAGAAGATGCTGCCTTTTGCAAGAAGATGGTGCAGTCCATTCAGAAATACCAGGGAAAATGTAAACGTGTCTCAGATCCTAGTGGTGGGAGACAGTAGTGGGTTAAGAGAAACAAGACATTGTAAAATCTTAATGTCATATGCAAGTTTAGCATCCCTAACTCAAATATCTGAAATCCAAAATGTTTCCAAATCTGAAACATTTTGAGACCACAAGTGGAAAACTCTACACCTGACTTCTTGCAACAGGTTTCAGTCAAAACTTTGCTTCATGCACAAAATTATTTTAAATGTTGTATAAAATTACCTTCAGGCTGTGCATATAAATGTATATGAAACATAAATGAATTTCATGTTTAGACTTGGGTTCTGTCCCCAGGATACCTCATTATATATATGTAAATATTCCAAAATCAAAAAAAAAAAAAAAGGAAATCTAAAATACATCTGGCCCCAAGCATTTTAAATAAGGGATACTCAACCTGTACAGTAAGTAAAACCTAAATTCACCATTTAGCTCCTTAAAAATATAAATTTTGAATTACTAGTTTCATCACATTTAAGTCTGGGTCTTAATTAAATCCTCATCTTCCTGTCATTCCACTTTGTACTTACTATACTAAACTCTTGACTTCGGTATTTATCCAGAAGAGCCATGTTTCTTCCTTCCATTACCTTCTCAATCAGTGATGTCCTTAATCTCTGCGTAAACTCTGGCAGGGAAAAGTTCAGTTCAGAAGACAGCGGATGACCCAGTGAAAAGCCCCACGAGTGGAATAAATGAGAAAGCATGTGTATAAAAGCAAGATGTTGGTCTTGATCCATTTGTGTTGCTGTAAAGGAATACCTGAGGCTGGGTGATTTATTTTTTAGAAAGAGGTGTATTTGGCTCACGGTTCTGGAGGCTATACAGGAAGCATGGCCCCAGCATCTGCATTGGTGAGGGCCTCGGGCTGCTTCCACTCATACTGGAAGTTGAAGAGGAGCTGGCATGTGCAAAGATCACATGGCGAGAGAGAGCAGAGGGAGGTGCCAGGCTCTTTTATAACAACCAGTGGTTGTGTGAACTAATGGCTAACTCATTACCACAAGGTCAGAACACACCAAGCCATTCATGAGGGATCCACCCCCATGCCCCAAACATCTTCCATAGGGCCCCACCTCCAACACTGGGGAGCACATTTCAGCATGAGATTTGGGGGGGTTGGTTTTGAACTGCTTCAGATTAAGCTTTCAGATATCTCTAGGTGGCTTACAGGACCAGGTACTTGCTCGGAATTCTGAATTACCTCTGTATTACCAAATCCTATCATAGATCTCTATCAGATGGAGAATACTAGAGCTGACTGGAAACAATACCTCAGAATAAACATTTCACATAACTCATAGCTTAATATTTGAGTAGAATTGTGAGAGCAGCGTTTATAACTGTGTGCTCTTTTGATCCCCCACACCCCCGAGAGACAAGGCACAGGGAAGTAGTTATTCCAAGTATGCCAAGTGCAGCGTCCGCCCAAGGGTCCCATCCGCATCGCAGCTGCACGCCTGCCCTCTGCTGGCTGTCGGGAGTTTTAGCCTCACTGGGCTGTGAACGAGGAGCCTCAGGGTCACGGTCATTCTGCCCTTTTTCCTGTGCGCGCTCTTCACCTCTGTGTTGTTTATTCCACATATTTAAAAAGTGGGTTTAGTCATTTTAGAGACCTCTTCAGATGAATAGGAATCTACAAAAAGATAAAATTTTGTATTCAGCCAAAAGAAAGATTGTAATGTAATTCTTCTGAAGTATTACATAAATTATTTAATTTTTTAATTTAAAATTTGGTACTCTGTCACAGAGAGAAGCTTGTGACTGGTAAGAGCAATCGCTGGTTATTTAACAGTTTCATCTATGTGCTGGGATTTTTTTGTTTGTTTTTGAGATGTAGTCTCACTCTGTCACCCAGGCTAGAGTGCAGTGATACGATCTTGGCTCACTGCAGCCTCCACTTCCCGAGTTCAAGTGATTCTCCTGCCTCAGACTCCCCAGTAGCTGGGACTACAGGTGTGTGCCACCATGCCTGCTAATTTTTTGTGTGTATTTTTAGCAGGGACAGGGTATCACCATGTTGGCCTGGCTGGTCTCGAACTCCTGGCCTCAAGTGATCCACCCACCTCAGCCTCTCAAAGTGCTGGGATTACAGGCATGAGCCACTGCGCCCAGCCTGTGTGCTGTTTTAATAAGATACTTGACAACCCATAATTTTAAAAGATGTCTAATTTCTCTTTGACACAAATGACATATATTTTTCCTAATGAAAAGACTTTCTTTTAAAAAAAAAAAGTGTGATTTTTTTTTTTTCCCATTTGGCTTTAGATTTTAGAATTCAGTTATTTCAGGGCATTCTTGCCTGGATATAAAGAAACGTTGCTTACCAAACTGAAAGTGACCATTCCCTTTATTTAAAGCAATCTCTGTTTGTATCTTTGTTGGCATCCTCAGTATCTTGACGTGAAAGTGTGAATGCTACGTCAATCAATTGTCACAAGATGGCAAAAATTTGTCCTCCTGATTTTTCTGTAACATGCCATAGCAAGAAAAAAAAGTTTCTTTTTTGTGATGTTTTCTGGCTCTTGATTACAATCTAGAGATTATCAACTGATGAACATTCTAAAATGTCTTTTGGGCTTTGGTTGCCTAGAAGTCTGCTTGTCTGCTCTGAAGCTTGTGAACTTAAGAAAATTTAACCATATACAAATGAGTTTGTTTTTTTCTTTCTTCCTTCAGGGGAAAATAGTTCATCAAAGTTTAAATATTATGAATTCCTTCTCACAGAAGGTAAAAATACAACAAATACGATCTTTGTCAGAAGATGTGCGATTTTACTATAAACGATTGCGGGGCAATAAGGAAGACTTGGAGCCAGGAAAAAAGTCAAAGGTTTGAAGATGTTTATATTTGAGAATTCCCATCGGTAATGTTTTATTTTGTGGCCTCCTGTGGATTCGGGACTCATGGTTCTCCTGTGCCTCTTTATAGATTGCAAACATTTATTTTGATCCTGGACTACAGTGTGGGGATCATTGCTACGTTGGCCTGCCTTTTCTGTCCAAATGTAAGTGACCTTGCTGTTCTGTCTCGTGTCTTCACTTCCCCCAAAGTACTCTTTTAGTAAGAGGCTGCCACTTTTAAAGTACATTGCCGTCTTTTGTTACTATAGGAATTATTTAAAGGAAAATTGGCAAGTGGGTATAGATGCAGGTTAAGTATGTCATAACATATATTTCCTTGTTTTAGCTGAACCCAAAGTGCAGCCTGGTGTAGCCATGCAGGAAGATATGTGGGATGCTGACTGGGATTTGCATCAAAGCCTGTTCAAGGGATGGACAGGAATAAAGGAAAATTCAGGTCATAGGTGAGTGGTTTATGTTTATTTTAGCCATCTTTACAAGCTTGAAACAATGCTTTCTAAATTTTATTCTTATATTATTTTACTTTATAGCTAAGAAAGAATGCCTAATTTTCAGAAAATTATTAGTGAGGCATCTTAAATTGCCATTTTAACTGTGTGTTGCTTTGAAATACACATACTGTCATTTTTCTCTTTTCTGTGGTGCTTTAGATACTTCTTACACTCCAAGAAAATATTTGAAGTTGTCTTTATGTAGGATGACGACAGTATTCACCTTAGACTCATCCATTTGCATAGGAAAGAAAGTTTTTACCTACCACTGACCTCTGTTAAAGGCAAGGACAACATTTTCTAGGTTTACCCCCACCTAGACGCTTGGTACAAGACCAGAGTGTTTGCTTATTGTGAAAAGAATACCTCCTTCTTTTTTTTTTGAGACGGAGTCTCACTCTGTCATGAAACTGGAGTGCAGTGGCGTGATTCTCCTGCCTCAGCCTCCTGAGTAGCTGGGACTACAGGCACCACCATGCCCGGCTAATTTTTGTATTTTTAGTAGAGATAGGGTTTCACCATGTTGGCCAGGATGGTCTCGATCTCTTGACCTTGTGATCCACCCACCTCAGCCTCCCAAAGTGCTGGGATTACAGGTGTGACCCACTGTGCCCAGCCCACCTCCTTCATTTCTAAGTGCTGAGCCGTTCGGGAGCACACAGGGCTCCGTTCAGACAGGCTCCACAGTGTTTCTTTGGTAGGCAGGAAATGTGCATCTAATGACAAATCAATACTGCACCTGGATTCAAAAACAAAAAATGTATTGATTTGGTAGTATAGAAATCTGATCTTTTCATGTACTTCAGAAAAGAATTTGACTAGAATAATGATAGTATGGCAACTGATGGAAACTGCTCTTCTCAAGCTGCTAATTTGAAATATATTTGTTAGTATCAAGATATTCCCATTAAAGAGTACTGTAAATTCTCAAACCATTAATAATTGAAGGATTTGTTTGTCTGAACTGTCGGCTATGAAAAGTTTTCTTACGGCAAAAGAAAGTTAAATGTTTACTTTAAAAAGATGGTTAAAATGAATACAAAAGACACTTCCTCTAATGGACTTGCTAAGAGAACACTAATGAAGACTCTCCTTTGTACCCTGTATTTCCACAGTGGACGTTGTAAAGGACAAGCAAGTCCCAAATGTTAATGTCCAATTATGAACAAATAACTTACAGTACTGCCCTAGGCTCAGCTGCTAAGGAACCTCTTCACCTCCTACCCACAAAAAGCCTGCCCTCCTCTCTCTGTCCCCAGCACCCCATTGCTAAGACCCGGGCTCCCTGTCTATCCTGAGTGCACAGTGGATGTGATATTCTCCCTGATCCCGCCTTTGTGTTACTTTGTTATGTGTGTGTTACAGAGGATTTCTGCTACTAGTCTTGTAAACCTGTACTCTTACCAGTAATAGAGTATCGTAACACTGCAGCAGTAGAATTAGGGGTTAAAATATGCTTCAGCGTTTAGTCCCAGGGATCTCAGCTCCGTTTATAATATTGTGTCTTTGGGAATGTGTTCTGAGTTCTAAGCAACTGGCTTATACACACTTCTGAGTCGGGATATACTCAGATGAGGTCTTAAATATTGCTGAAAACTTTACATGTATCTGCACAAAACCCTCATAGGTTTTACCTCTGTCGTGAACTGATGTCTTCATTGAGTGTGAGGACTCTGTTTTGTTTTTATATCAAGGAGGATAAAAGCCATATGCCAAGCAATGCACTGCCTTTTCATTAGTTCTACTGAACATGTTTTTAGCACCCTGCTTGTAGATGTCTGGATCTTTCCCCTAGGCACATAAGATCCTTTAGGATCTGCATAACATCATGTGTTATCTCTATATGCCTGCCTTTTCTAAATAGGTTATCTGCTATAGGCCAGCTTTTCTTACTGAATTTATACTTGGAAAGTTTTTTCTAAACTTACAGGATTACATTCATGTCATTGGTACTATGCCTAAGATTTATCATCCTTTCCATATTCAGTACAGAAACAGAGGATCTGTGACAGGTATTTTGGCAACTCTTTGTGCCAATATAGAGACATCAAATAGCATTACAAGCATAGTAAAATATTAGAATGAATAAATGTGTTTTTTCAGGGCCAGCAAAAAATTTCTCAAGTACATAAGCCTAATCGAATTTCTTATGTTCAGAAGACTAAATATTTCATTTTGATACAGTGACTTACAAATTGTTTTTCTAGATTGAGTGCTGTATTTGAAGTAAATACAGACCTTCAAAAAAATATAATATCAAAAATCACTGCCGAGCTCTCCTGGCCTTCCATACTTAGCTCACCCCGGCACTTGAAATTTCCACTTACTAATACAAACTGCTCCTCAGTAAGTATTCAAAGTGACGTTGGTTTTTGGAAGTATGTACTAGGGTTATAAAGTATTTACTCTTAGCTTTCACTATAGAAATCTTTGATTTAATACTTCATTTATCTTGTTTAAGGAAGAAGAGATTACTTTAGAAAATCCTGCAGATGTTCCTGTCTATGTTCAGTTTATTCCTCTGGCTTTATATTCCAACCCCTCAGTGTTTGTAGATAAGTTAGTATCAAGGTAAGTATTGTTTTGGATCATCATGGTGTTTCTATGTAGTATTGAATCAGTATTGTATTCACTTAAAAAGCCTTATTGCAGCTCATACAGTGACAGATTTGACTTAGAGAAGTTCTGGATCTCTGCGGTTGAGAGAAGGTTTTAGGGAGGTTTAGGTTGATACTGTGTGAAGCATCCAGAAAAACTTTCAATATAAGGCAAGAAAAAGTAATGTGGAACTCCCTTCTAAAAATGTGTAAAGAGAAAGCAGATGAAACCTTTCAAATATTCCAGTTTTAAAAAGTGAACAAAATATTAATTACAAGTTGTGGCCTTTAATTTTCTTAAGGCTATAAATCTGGTCATACTGATCTCAAAACCTGCCAGACAATAATTTGAAAATAAAGCACACACCTGATAATCACTCCATCACCCCCTTAACTGTGATGTCGCTTATGAATATGTGTACATTTTTTGTTTTAGGTTTAACTTGAGTAAGGTGGCAAAGATAGATTTGAGAACACTAGAATTTCAAGTCTTCAGAAACAGTGTAAGTATTCAAACTTCATAATATTGCAAGGAAATTATTCTATAATATGATCAATATAAATATGAAAGAAAATTATTGGCTACTCGTAAATTTGGCTGAAGGGTAAGTTACTGAAGAAGTCAGAGCAGTCCAGTAATTATTTTAGGGGCAAATAAATCAGGAAGAATAGGTGGGATTTAGATCAAGGTGAGGCACATTGAGTAGAAGGTTCATATTTGTGGGCATTAAACTGTTAAGCCCATGAAGGTTTGTAATAATAACTACAGAAATTCTGAGAATATATAGATGAGGTAAATGTTAATACATAATTAACTTTTATTGAGCTCAGTCATTTAAATTTTCTTTCTGGACACTTCGTAATTAAATTGTAAGCCATCCATGAATGGTAAACCCATGGCTGACTGTGTTCGTATTTAGCAGGGTGATATGCATGATTTTCACTCAATGGATAATCTTCTATTTATAAACATATACATAAACTGGTTTGTTCTAGGAACCAAACTATTTTCTATCATTCAGGCCAGGCAGAGCAACCACTAACCACTCACTATTAAATAAGACCTAAGGGTGTGTGTTAGGAACTTAGCACTTGGAGCTAGGGCTCCCTGCAAAATGGTCCAAGCCTTTTGGCCACTATGCCCTTCTTTCTGCCTCGGGCCAAATTCAGATCTGGTTCTCTATTCCAGAAGCTTTGCCCTTACCATTGTATCATGTGGTCATTGCCGACCAGGAATTGCTGTGAGCCTTTTCAAACCAGATCCCTCTTAGTTCTTGAAATACTGTATTCTTTCCCATAGCTCCATGTTTTTATCTGTAAAGCATATATTAGCTCAGTCCTTATTAGAATAGTTTTTATAACTCTGTCTTTAAGGCAAGCTTACATAAGAAAGTAATATTCAAAGTTGTATTTTTTTCTGTCGAATAATGGCTGGACACTAGACTGAAGTTTAGACAGTCTTGTATTCCAGCCTCATGCCCCTCTCTAGGAATCTTTTTGTGCTTTGCTTTTCCCATCTGTAAAATGCCAAAGTAACAAATATTACTGGAAGTTACCTAGAAGGCTCAGTAACCGGAACTTCCTTTCACTCTGCTTTTCTTTTTTCTTTTTCTTTTTTTTTTTTTTTTTTTTTTTTTTTTTTGAGACAGAGTCTGACTCTGTCTCCACCACACGTGGCTAATTTTTTTTTTACTGGTATTTTTTAGTAGAGCCGAGGTTTTACCATGGTGGCCAGGCTGGTCTCGAACTCCTGACCTCAGGTGATCCGCCTGCCTTGGGCCTCCCAAAGCACTAAGATTACAGGCGTGAGCCACCGTGCCTGGCCCACTCTGCTTTTATAATAGGAGGAAATTTTGCGTAAGTATTAAGTGAGCTAATATTTAACTTTTTTATTTTATTAACTACAAGTCATATTTACAAGATGTAGAACACTGAACTAAGCACTGTGAGAGAGAGGAAAATTATAAGAGTACTCTAGATGTCAGAAATTTATTCTAAATAAGAAATTCAGGAGGAGGTCCTAGAGTGAACTTAGAGTAAATTCTATCTCAGGCATCTCTACAGTGCTGCAGAATGTGGTTCTCAAGATACCTGGTCTCAGGACTCCCTTGCAGTCTTAAAATTATTAAGGACCCCAGAGAGATTTCTCGTTTATATGGTTTACATCCATCAGTGTTTTGCCATATTAGAAACTGAAACTGAGGCTAGGCGTGGGAGATCTTTAAAAGAGTGATTTAATTTGTTTAAAATAATAATAAAAAACCTATTCTGTTCAACATAGGTAACATCAAAAATGAAAACTACCTGTATTTTAAAAAATCATTTAGCAAGGAAAATGGATTGTTTTAAATTTTTACAACTCTCTTTAATGGCTGTCTCCCTGACTTAATGGACACGTGGATTTTCATATCTGCCTCTACATTCAGTCTCTCTTGATACATTGTTTTAATTGAAGTATGTAATGAAAATCTAACCTGCTACAGACATGTAATTACAAAAAGAAGGAGTATTTTAGTTGCCTTTTTATTTATAACACTGTACATCATTTATAACACTGCACATCATTTATAACACTGCACATCATTTATAACAGTGCACATCATTTATAACACTGCACATCATTTATAACACTGCACATCATTTATAACGGTGCACATCATTTATAACACTGCACATCATTTATAACAGTGCACATCATTTATAACACTGCACATCATTTATAACAGTGCACATCATTTATAACACTGCACATCATTTATAACAGTGCACATCATTTATAACACTGCACATCATTTATAACAGTGCACATCATTTATAACACTGCACATCATTTATAACAGTGCACATCATTTATAACACTGCACATCATTTATAACACTGCACATCATTTATAACAGTGCACATCATTTATAACACTGCACATCATTTATAACAGTGCACATCATTTATAACACTGCACATCATTTATAACAGTGCACATCATTTATAACACTGCACATCATTTATAACAGTGCACATCATTTATAACAGTGCACATCATTTATAACACTGCACATCATTTATAACAGTGCACATCATTTATAACACTGCACATCATTTATAACAGTGCACATCATTTATAACACTGCACATCATTTATAACACTGCACATCATTTATAACAGTGCACATCATTTATAACACTGCACATCATTTATAACAGTGCACATCATTTATAACACTGCACATCATTTATAACAGTGCACATCATTTATAACACTGCACATCATTTATAACAGTGCACATCATTTATAACACTGCACATCATTTATAACAGTGCACATCATTTATAACACTGCACATCATTTATAACACTGCACATCAGTCATTTGGAAAATATTGGTGCACAGAGACATGCAGACCTTACAAATGTTGCCACAGTTCACTATGCACTATCCACAAATGAATCATACTCACCACCAGGCTCATCAGGAAACTCTTGAAGTATTGGGAAGCTGTCAGGCTCACAAGGGTGAATACAAATTATCCAAAATCCTAAATGTTGCTCGAAAGCTTGAATTTTATTGGAAACAAATACTTCAGTAGGCTCACTTATTTCTATGAAAATATCTGCCAGATACCCACGTCTGAATAACCTTTGGCTGTCAGTCATTCTTTCAGACAAACGGTGTTCCAAGAGAAAAGCAGCTAGTTCAGGAGTTCAGCTTCCATCTCAAACAGCTTTGCCAAACAACGTGGTAGCCGTAGAAACACTTTTTACATACTTCCCATCGTGTCCCACAGAATGTTAAAGACGTGCTCCAAGGTTGACGTTTTTACGGCATCACCAAGGACTTTTTTTTTTTTAACTACAGATGCATGACACTGAAGAACACAATGGCTGCTAGGGAAGTTTGATGCCACTGCCTTGATGCATGCTAAGGGGTCAGCAGTTTTACCCTCCGTAGCTTTTGCTGACTGTTAGGGCAGATGCCAGCAGAGTGAAAAAGACAACATTAATCGGTATCATTATGAAAATAGTTTTGACATTGTGGTGGACACTCTGACAGGATTCCTGAGATCCCCTGGGGTCCAAGGTCACTTTTGGAGAACCTCCACTGTGAAATTACTAAGGTCCTGAATGGTGTGCGGGAGGCATCGCAACATCTTAAAGTTCTCCCCAAATCATGAGAGTTTACATTAGCTACTGTTTTCTGGGAATATATGTATAGTACATCATTGTGTCCATCAGTTACTCAGAGTAGTTTATTTAAAAGGGAACTTACCAACCATCTTGAAGCAGTTGGAATATTCCCTTGTCTCAGTGGACTTGGACAGAAAGGAAAAAAATAACAGTTAACATTTGAACAACACAGACTTGGACTGTGCTGTTTCATGCATACTTTTTTTTAGTCAAGCGCAGATGGAAAATACAGTTCTCAGGATGCAAAACGGCATATATGGAGAGCCCTACTTTTTGTATAGGTACATTCCACAGTGGCCAACTGCGACCTGAAAATGCGCAGACTTGGTTATGCCCGGGCTCCTGGAAACAATCTCTGGCGTGTACAGAGACAACCATATTTACCTCAGAAGCAAGAATTAAAAGTAGTGTGCTTCATAAAGTCTGACTCTAAGTTAATGTTTGTGGACTCATGCTGAAGCAAGTAGCTAGATCTGTATGTGTGAAACACACACCGAGCTACGCCAGGGGGAGTAGAAAACAATACAGAATTCACCCTCCTTCCATGTCAGCGGAAGCCGTAAAGAACTGGTGGATGTTTATAGCCAAGTGT
The DNA here is from genome assembly GCF_047675955.1 of Chlorocebus sabaeus. Taxonomy (NCBI): domain Eukaryota; kingdom Metazoa; phylum Chordata; class Mammalia; order Primates; family Cercopithecidae; genus Chlorocebus; species Chlorocebus sabaeus. The sequence continues at coordinate 98,536,981 of NC_132917.1, read as the reverse complement.
TGACAACCCTTCCCTCAAAAAAGTTTACGCTTAATGTTGCTTAAAAACCAGAACAGTATATCCTTATATGTGACCTGTGACTGTTTTTGTAAATAAACAAGCAAATTTTCTTAACCTTAACTATAACTGGCTGTCAAAAAGTCGTATTTTGAATATTAAACTAAGCTATGCTTTAAACTTTAAATCATCAGGAGTTTATGAAACAGTAATCGTGTGTAACCTTCAAAATAAGATTCAAGGAGAAATTTATAGGAATTGGAAATCTTTTTACCTGTAAACGTACAGTGCAGCCTGAACACCCTTCAGCTGGCCCCCTTCCGAGGGGAGGAGTGGCGTGGCAGTGGCAGGAGGCCTGAGGTGTTGGCCTTGGTCCTCTTTAGAGGGGTGCAGTGGTGGGAAGCAGCAGGAGGCCTGGGGTGCTGGCATTGGTTCCACAAGTGTTTGCTTTGTGCTAATGTGTCTAGGCGATCATCTTAGGTTTCTGTCCTTTTTTGTGTGTGTAATATTTTGAAATTTTAGAAGGTTAAAAACAAAAGAGATACGTATCCAAAAACAAATGCCTTGTGCAAACATTGAGGACTTTGTTTGGTGACCTGGGGAACAAAGCCCCTTTTTGGACTTAATGCGAGTGTGCATCTCATCTTTGGTTCCTCTGCGCTGCTTTCCAGCTAACCCGCATCTAAACATGACAGATAAAGTTGTTTACGCATTGGATCAGTTTGAGAACCTCTGCTGGGCTGCAGATGGGGTGTAAAGGAAGAAACTTCTTCCAGAGAATATCTTCATGACTCCTCTTTGTTTACCCAATGATTCCAGGCTCATCCACTGCAGAGTTCAACGGGATTTATGGAGGGCCTCTCTCGACATTTAATTTTAAACCTAATTTTAAAACCCGGAGAAAAGAAATCTGTCAAAGTAAAGTTTACACCAGTTCACAACAGAACTGTTTCTTCACTTATCATCGTCAGGTAGGTTCTGTGACACAGTGTGGGTTCATTTTTACTACTCACTTAGAAGGCCTCACTTGTTTTAAGATGAATTTACGTGTCTAACTTACGAAATAGTTTGAATTCACTTTGTCCAAAACATGCACACATACTCCATGCCTGATGAAACATACCTTTGTTATCAAATGCATAGTTCAAAACCATGAATAGTGTCTTACTGTGATATGTGTCTCTTAAAAATAAAAACTCTTGCTCTTCTCTGTGTATTTTTGCATTAAATTATAAATTCTCACCATTTAATTTCTACGTGGTGCTCTGTAAAATAATAGTAGAAATTGCTAATCAAAAGATTGTGCAAATTTAGTGAGAGGAAAATCTGTAATTCTTGTTCTTGCATAGAAATAACCTGACTGTGATGGATGCTGTGATGGTCCAAGGACAAGGAACAACTGAGAACTTGAGGGTGGCAGGCAAGCTTCCAGGTCCAGGAAGTTCCTTACGCTTTAAAATCACGGAAGCCTTGTTAAAAGATTGTACAGATAGTAAGTCTTCCTAACAGTTCCAAGGACGCTAATTTCAGAATTTGCTTTCAACAGTAAATAATTTCAAAAACAACATTATTTCTATATGTGCACACGTGTATATTAGTTATGAATGCTTAAGATCTTAAGGAAATTCCATGTCTTATGTTTAGAGTTGTTTGATTTGGGTCATAAGAGATTTAAAGTGTTTGCACTCGTTGCATACCTTAGCTGATTTACTCTCAGTATGAAATGTAAAATATAATAAACCTTTGCCATCTAAAATGATGTGTCAAAGTAGATTACCACATGATGAACTCTGAGGAACAGCTGATCTCTCTGACGTGCAGGGATGGTTTATAACCTGTGACACATAGTAATTCATGAATTAGTGTGTTTATCGTTTGGACTGGGAACACATGATGGCAAGATTTAGTCTTATTCCTGATTTTTTATCCTTTAGGTTTAAAACTAAGAGAACCAAATTTCACATTGAAAAGAACATTTAAGGTAGAGAATACAGGACAACTTCAAATTCACATAGAAACCATTGAAATCAGTGGATACTCCTGTGAAGGATATGGCTTTAAAGTGGTTAATTGTCAGGAGTTTGCCCTAAGTGCCAATGCCTCTAGAGATATAATCATATTGTAAGTATTTTATTTTCAGGTATAATGAATCACTGACTTTCTATACTAAAGTTGCTCAAACTCTATGCAAAGATATGTTTTCATGTTTACCAAAAGTCTTTATCCACAAATGTATTCGTTTGATTTTTTTTTTCTTCCACTTAATCTTTGGCTAAGGTATTTCTTCATTATCTCAGTTTTCAAAGTTGTAAATTTTTTTTCACTTAATCTTTGGTTGAGGCATTTCTTCATATCTCAGTTTTCAAAAGTCGTAAAACTTTATCTCTGAAGTGAATCAGATAATCTTAGAAATCAATTTAAAAATTATTTTCAGGGTTATGTTAAAGCAAAAGATGTTGGTGTAAATTCACAGTCCCTCAGCAACAGAGATTTGTTTCATATGTGTACAGTTTTTTCATGTTTTGCAGTATGAAGATATGTAATATTTTGGTTAGAAGACAGTTTTAATGCCCATCTCAGTAATAGCTGCAGCATATTTGAACAATTAATTGATAACTTGTTTTGTTATAAAGTTTATGCAATAAAATGCAACTTCTGTCCCTTAATTGAATATTGAATTTTGTGCTCTTTAATGGATGTTTACTTAATAAGTAGCTACATTGTTGTATATAAGGCATAATGTGTGACACCTAAAGACGCAGTGAGGAATAAGACACCTTTCCTCAAGGTGCATACAGTCAGCAAAAAATACGAATGAAATAATTGCAGCAGTAATCCATACTGCAGGAGATGATGGGAAATCACTGGGCCCCTGACGGTTTGTTTGTGTTTTTAAAAGACATTATTGGGACTGTAGCCTGGGAGAAGAGCATGGATTTAGATAAAGAAGAAAGGAGGAGAGAAGGACACAGAGCTCAGGACCATTTTCTGAATTAATAATTACAGGAAACTGATTATTGTTATTTTTTAGTGTAAATTCTCTAATTATTCACAGAATACAGTTGTTCCTATTATTGACCATGGGACAATACTTTTTTCATCCTAAAATGAGGAAGTTGAGTAAAAGCATCAAACTCAAATTCTGTTATATGTCAAAGGCTTATGGGACTGGTATTATATGTAGACTGCTTGTGAGATATTTTTAAAACTTAGCCTTACTACCATCATTGTGTTTTAGGTTTACTCCTGATTTTACAGCTTCTAGAGTTATCCGGGAACTGAAGTTTATAACAACCAGTGGCTCTGAGTTTGTGTTTGTATTGAATGCATCCCTTCCTTACCATATGTTAGCAGCCTGTGCAGAAGCCCTACCCAGACCCAACTGGGAACTGGCTCTGTATATCATCATCTCAGGAATAATGAGGTACTTGTGTCTTGTTTCAAGGTTCATGTTCATTCAGCATGTAACACTGTTGATCGAGTTCCCGCTGTGCGCCAGCCACTGTTCTGAGTTCTAGGATATGCCAGCGAACAAGATAGAACTCTGCCTTTATCAGGCTCACAGACTGGTGGGAACAGTGAAAACTGAGCCCTTCCTGGGTGGCATATATAATAAACAGTCTTCTTTACCTCTGAAATTGGTTACACAAATTAAGTACATTTTGACGTCTTTTTAAAATGCTCAGATAAAGTTACTTGACTGGGGCGTATATATAATATACTTAATAGTACTTAGGCCACATGAAACTGATGAGAAATATTTTTTAAATTCTCAGTGTCTTCATCTGTTCTCAGTATATTACTTTGTGTTTCAAGAATCAGATAGAGTCACCTCTAAACTAATTTACATATTTATATCAGACATCCTTTAGAGGAAACAGGTTGGAGAGTTGAAACTAAAATTCTTCTTAGTAAAAGAAAAATCAGATTCCAGGCATTTCTTCTAATACACGTAATTATTGCCTCCATATAAAACCTCCATGTAAGATGGCATTCTATAAAAATTGATGAGCAGGCAGGGCACGGCGGCTCACACCTGTAATCCCTGCACTTTGGGAGACCGAGGCGGGCAGATCACCGGAGGTCAGGAGTGCAAGACCAGCCTGGCCAACATGGCAAAACCCCGTCTCTACTAAAAATACAAAAAATTAGCCGGGTGTGGTGGTGCATCTCTGTAAGTCCAGCTACTCAGGAGGCTGAGGCAGGAGAGTCGCTTGAACCTGGGAGGCTGAGGTTGCAGTGAGCTGAGATCGCCCCATTGCACTCCAGTCGGGGCAATAAGAGTGAAACTTCGTCTCAAAAAAAAAAAAAAAGAGAGAGAAAGAATAACTGATGTGCAAACTTTTGTCCATAAAACTGTGGGTTTTGTCTGTTAAAAGTTGTCACAGACAACTTGGTTTTCTATTATATCATTTTGTACTTTACCAAGAAACTCTGCCTTTAACATCGAATTTTGTTGCTTGTTCACTAACAATCCTGATTTTCCAATTTTTTTACCCCTGCAGTGCACTGTTTCTTTTGGTCATTGGAACAGCCTATTTGGAAGCTCAAGGAATATGGGAGCCATTTCGAAGGCGGCTATCCTTTGAGGCCTCGAACCCGCCCTTCGATGTGGGAAGGCCATTTGATCTCAGGAGAATCGTTGGTATTTCATCTGAAGGAAAGTATGTTCACATGCTGGCAATAAATTCCCTCGTGTACATAGATTTGGCTGATAAAATTACAAGAAAAAATAAGTTGCTTTTCATCTTTGCTCAGGAGAAAAAAAATCTTAATTCTGATTACTTAATAGCACCCTGTATGGAACTCTGGGTGACTTAGAGCTCGTACTGGATACTGTGTTTTTATTATATTGGTAAGGGTTAAAATACTTTTAGTTAGATCACTGACGGTAAATTATCCATGTTCAGATAAAACAGATTTTAGAGAGTAGTAGAAATTCTCCCTATTTCTTGCTCTTTTTTCCCAAGTGTAGTTTATGTTTATGGTGGCTGTACTGATGAAGTAAGTTTTTTTTAATATTAGATTTTGTAGGTTGCTATTTACTGATCTGCAGTTGGTCCCTTTTTCAGCTTGAACACACTCAGCTGTGACCCCAGTCACAGTAGGGGGTTCTGTGGAGCAGGCGGTTCATCATCCCGACCCAGTGCCGGGAGTCATAAGCAGTGTGGCCCATCGGTCCACCCACACAGCAGTCACAGCAATAGAAACTCAGCTGACGTGGAAAACGTCAGAGCCAAAAACAGTTCAAGTACCTCTAGTAGGACTTCTGCTCAAGCAGCTTCTTCACAGTCTGCTAACAAAGCAAGCCCCCTTGTCTTAGATTCGAACACAGTGACTCAAGGTCATACAGCAGGCAGAAAGTCCAAAGGGGCAAAGCAGAGCCAGCACAGCAGCCAGCACCATGCCCACAGCCCGCTGGAGCAGCACCCTCAGCCGCCTCCGCCACCGCCAGTGCCTCAGCCCCAGGAGCCGCAGCCCGAACGGCTGTCTCCCGCCCCCCTCGCACACCCTTCCCACCCAGAACGTGCCAGCAGCACGAGGCACAGTTCCGAGGACTCGGACATCACCAGTCTCATAGAAGCCATGGACAAAGACTTCGACCACCATGACTCCCCAGCCCTAGAAGTGTTTACAGAGCAGCCTCCATCGCCATTGCCAAAAAGCAAAGGTAATCCTCTGCTCCCACTGCTGGAGATCCGTGATGTGGGAGGGAAAAGCCAGTGCATGCTTCAGGAGCTATTAAGATTATAGTTGTGGTAACCAGCTAATTTAGTAGGTTCCTCTGGCTCAGATTTATCTCCAGTGTTGGACTTCAACTTTTCCGTCAAAATGCAATTAGAGGTATCTGTCATAAAAGATATATTTGTATTTCTTAGATTGTTTACCAAAATCAGAAATTCCGTGAACATCTACTGTTTTTCTTTTCAGCTGCCTGTGATTGTGTTATTGTGATAGATTTAGCTTTTTTTCATTGTTAAGATAATTTTGAGTGCAGGAGTAAAATGGAGATCAGCTGCCTTTTAACTCCAAATTAGGATTTCTTTACTTTCGAGCAGGGGTTGGCAGACTAAATTAGCAGGCCAAATCACCACCTGGTTTTATGAATGAAGTTTTATTGGAATAGAACCATGCTCATTTGTTGGTATATCCTCAGCTTTCCTGCTTCTATGGCAGAGTCAAGTAAGTGTGACCAAAACAGTATGGCCCACAAAGCTGAAAATGTTTGCTATCGGGCCCTTCACAAAAAAAGCTTGCCAACCCTGCTTTAGAGTTCTGCTTACTGGATTAGTTACCTACCTATCTCTGAGTAACAGATTACCCCAAAACCCAGGTGCTTAAAAGAACGTATACTCTTGTCTCACAGCTTCTGTGGTCAGGGACATGAGTACAGCTTAGCTGGGTCCCATGGTCCTCACAAGACTGCAGCCAAGGTGTTGGCCAAGGCTGATGTCATCTTCAGGTTCCGCTGAAGGTGGACCTGCCTGCATGTTCACACAGGCAGTTGATGGCGGGATTCAGTTCTTCATGGGCTGTTCGACGGAGGGCCCCAGCTCCTTGCTGGCTGTGGCCAGAGGTCTGTCGTGGTTCCTATCCACAGGGCAGGTCACAGCTTGGCAGTTGGCTCCCCCAGAACAAACAAGAGGGCAAGGAGGAAGCAGGATGGAAGTCACTGTTTCTTATGATCTAATCTGGGAAGTGACATCCCATCAACATTGTAGTATTCTGCTCATTCGAAGTGTGGTCCAGCCCACACTCCAGGAGAGAGAACCACACAAGGGCATAAATACCAAGAGGTAGACACCACTGGGAGCTTGGAAGTCTGCACCACACACAAATAGGTAGACCAGTTTGTGAGCTCCAGAATCAAGAGGTTAAAACCAGTAAATAGCCTCTAGTTGTATTGCAATTTCATCCCTTTACAGCCTGAGCTTTTTTGCATCTTCCTTTCTCTCTCATGGCAGCATGCTAATATACTTGATTCCAAGCCTATATCAGTCCCTTCCAGAATGGTTTACCAAGGAGTTTTTGGCTTCAGTTTATACAGAAAACAGGGATCTTGGCAGCCCTAAGAGGCCAGAAGAAACTTGACATCCCAGAGTCTAGGAGTTTTAGATAATTTTTTAGTCCCAGTAATATGAAAACTAGCTCTGTTGAGTCCTCTTGGAATTACACGCACTCGGATTTGTAAAGCAGTAAGACGTCTTGAATATGATTGGTTAACCTTCTACAGAAATCCTTTTTTGGCTAACCCATTATTAACTGAGCTTACATATTTTAGGGTAATTTTTAGAATAATCTTAAGTGAATACTTAAAAGTTCTTTTTTAATTAGATCAAGTTACATAGCATTTTTTCCCACATTTAAAGCATGAATAAAAAATCTGTGTTATCCTTTCTTATCACAAAGAAGGAGTTGGGCAGTCAAACTGACTCCCTCATTCCTGTGTCTAACACAGTCTTCCAACATCAGCGTGATGGGTCCAGTTCTATTTTCAGGATCACTCATTGAGAACCTAAATTTTAAAGTGAAATACTTTTTAATTTTCAGTGGTCCTAGAGTCAGCCTACTAAAAGACACTCAGTGAGGGAGCATGGATGCCACATTATTGGTGACTCTTGAGCCTGTGAGGAGACAGTGGTTACAGGCTTCACAGGAGCGGCTTCTCTACTCACTATGCTTCCCACTGATGCTGTTTGGTAAAAAGGAAGGAGCCTGTATCTATATTTTTTTTCTTCTTCAGTGTTTTTATTGAAGTATAGCATACTTATAGAAAGACAGTCTTTAAAATGAACTTTAAAAGGTGGGCATTGACCTTGGGGTTGCAAACTAGTGGTGTGTTGTGAAACTGTAGGCTTCCAGCTGGACAGAACCTTTATAATCTTTCGGAAGCTTACCCCCACACCCCTGCAAATAGCAGATTTACATTACATATGAACATTCTCTTTTTAGAGGCCACACGTTCTTTTTTTTTCTCCCCCTGGTATCTGATACTAAAATTATTTCTTGTAATGAGCTTATGTAGTTTCTGGCTTTTGGAAGCTGCTCCGAATGACCTCTTCGAGTGAATGTGTTGATCTTCCTGGATCTTGCCTTCAGCGGTTGAATGGCTTGCAAGCCGCCCAGGCAGCCATGCTGTGCCATCTCTCCAGTCCCTGCTTCCGGTGGCAGGTGATGCCCAGAAATGCCGCCTCTTCGTGGTTGGCCTGAGCAGGGACTCGTGTTGCCGACTAAGATTCTGAATTAGATTCTGTACTTCTTTGGTTTCTCCCACCTGTAACACTTAAACCCCATGGACTGGACAGCAGCCATTGCAGGATTGAAGGCTAAAACCCAAGAAAACCATGAGTCTGGCACAGTTGGGTCTCAGTGTCTGCATTACCCAGAGAAATGGTGGCGTCTGTGGCCATTCTCGTTTCTGGCTTTGGCTTTATTGAGGGTAGGGAGAGGCAGAGAGTTGTGGCGTCCAGAGGCCAGGCTCTGCCGTTAGGCAGGTGCAGATTATATCTTGACCCCGCCCCCTTACTAACTGTGTGACTTTGGAAAAAATGACTCCCCTGAGCCTCCACTTGTTATTTTTAAAGTGAAGAGAAGAGTTACTCCCCACATCATAGGGTGTCACCACCGCCATGGTTATTATTGGGGCAGGAAGTGGCACGTGCCATCTGTAGCCTGCTGCGTTGAAGGTGGCTGTGGAGCATCCCAGCAGAAGCATGTGTTTGGAACTTGGTCTCGAGGGTAAGAATTGGGACAAGCAGAGAATCCTGAGAGCAAGGCCAAACAAGAAGGCAGCCAGCAGATAGCATGACAGAAAGCAGTGGAAGGTGTGGTTAGCACATCCCAGCAGGCAGGGCCCAGCGGAGCAGAGGCTGAAGAGCGCGCGGAGCCTGGACTTGAGGACATTATTTGTGACCTTGGAAAGAACAGTTTGTGTGAAGCGCGATCACCTCTGAGACCAAGTCACCGTGGCTTAGAGTAACTTTCACATCAGACTGTTAAGAGTGGCCACTAACTAGTGAGTGTGTTGGGGGCTTTTACTCTTTAACCTGTATTTTTTTTTTTTTTTTTTTGAGACGGAGTCTCGCTTTGTCGCCCAGGCTGGAGTGCAGTGGCCGGATCTCAACTCAGTGCAAGCTCCACCTCCCGGGTTTACGCCATTCTCCTGCCTCAGCCTCCCGAGTAGCTGGGACTACAGGCTCCCGCCACTTTGCCCAGCTAGTTTTTTGTATTTTTTAGTAGAGGCGGGATTTCACCGTGTTAGCCAGGATGGTCCCGATCTCCTGACCTAGTGATCCGCGAGTCTCGGCCTCCCAAAGTGCTAGGATTACAGGCTTGAGCCACCGCGCCCGGCCCCCTGTTTAATTTTTAACAAGAAAAAAGTATGCATGTATTGTATAATAGGTTTTTTTTTTTTAAAGACATATAGAGTTGCAACCAAGAAGACAGTATTTTTTATGAAAAATGAAAAATACATGGAAACGTGGTGCTTGAAAATATCTCTGGGTCAAGGTCAGAAGCCCATAGGGCTGAGACAGCAGTGCTGATCCACACTTGCCAAGGTTTCAGACGTGACCACAATGTCTCGTGCGCCCTGGTGATTGGCACTGCTTGCTACAGTTTTCCAGTAAAGCAACACTGGGCAGAACAGGAGCAAGACCCAGTTTGTGTGATTCTAACTCCTACACTGTGCTGCCTCCTCAAAGAAAAAGAGGGAGGGGGAAGAAAATGAGATAATTGGTGAAACCGTGTGCCCAGGTGGTGGAGTGGGCCGAGGCCCAGTTTGGTAGATGATAAAAGGATGGACACTCCGCAGGTGTGCCGGTGCGGGTGAGTTGGTAGAGATGGAGAGGCAGGATACAGGTTTTCACTTGAACTTGAGTCAACTTGAGGCAGCATGTGGGTTTAGGGAGGTTTTTACTTGAACAAGTCATTCTCTGAGACTGCTTGGAGTGAGTGGTAGGGTAGAAACACAAAATAGACAAAGTCTGGAATAGTCAAATTCCACGTGGCTGAGAACATTGTAGGCTGGGGGAGTCAGCAGGGGCGGGAAACTTGAATTGCACACGGCCCCTTCAGCAACGTTGGAGGCCCCGCCGAGGGCCACTGAGGCACTGCCTGCGGCTCGTGTCACTTTCTCAGTTGTACCCTGCAGCCCAGTGGTGAAGAACGAAAACTGGGTAGTTGGTGGAGTAGGACAGTGCTGGAGTTCTGTGGGGCAGGGACAGCAAAAAGACAGCAAGAGAGGACGTCCCAGGAGTGCTGGCAGGAGAGCGGTGGGGTGCCGTGCCGGCAGTGTGGAATTAGCAGTGTGGGGGAGGACCTTTAGCCAGAAGGAACTTCACAGATGGAGAACATGGATGAGTCAAGGGATGGGAAATCCAAGAGGTTGAATTTTGAGGATGGTGGGAGCAAGGAATGTTAGGGGACTAGGTCTGAAAAGGAGGTGTGAGTGTAGGGTTTCAGAGGAAAAGCAGTTCTGGGCAATACCAGGTTCATAGGTGCAGCCTTGGAAATGGGATGTCAGTGAGCTAGAGGTGAGGTCCACAGTCCTTAGGCAACACTGAGTGCCTCATGTTTGGGAATTCAGAATTTTGGAAAGGTATGCAGTGCATTCCAAGACTGTAAAAGTAGGTGAACACCAGATCAGCCACCAAAAATAGTCATATTAAGTTTTGTTTCTAAATGAGTTTGGGAAACAAAGCTTTGAGAGTTTTTTGGACTTTAGATTTACAGATAAGAGATTGTCGACCTGTATAAGGCCTGGGATCCAGACAGTGGGAGGTCGAGGGTAAGAGGAAGTCCTTAAGTGTGATGCCAGCACCCCTGAAGCCTGGGGAGATTCTTTCTAGAGGTCACCGTTGGTGATTCTCTGGAGATTTTCCAAAGATGTCCCTCTCAGGTGCTGTCACTGATATGACAGGGCCTGACGTGGAACCACACACGTTCAGAAAATCCATTTGCTAGTGATTGAAACTTCCCTGAAGTAATTCTTTTGGGTGGCAATTAAATGAAAGGATTTAAAGTGGGAGAGGGGCAACTAACTAGCTCAGACTAGCGATTTATTCAGAGCAAGTAGCTCAGACAAATTCATTATACAGCATTTGGTGACAATAAAGACGAAGTAAATGTCTCGGACATGCTTTTTACATAGATAATTCATAGTTTGCCTATATTTAAAACAGATTAGAGATAGTTTAAATTATCAAAGCACATGTAAAACAATGAGTGAAAGTCAGAAATGGTTTTCGGTGTTTCATCTGTTTTTTAGTTATGGTACTATCAGCAGAAACCTAGAATAAAGTGAGTTGTTACCATTAAGTGTTAAATGGAGCTGCAAATTTTCTGGCAGTTATGGTTGAGGAAGAATGTCACATAGTTGTCCTGAAGGAAAAGGGGGCATAGGAGTTCATCTGAAAACAGAGTTTGCTGGCATTAAATTCCTGCCTGAATCTGAGGACATCGAATAGTAGAACGGATATCGTGTCTCTGTTACAGAGACTATGGCAGTGTTCTTCACAAAGATCCTTTCTGTTGGTCCCCTGTCAAACCCAACATCGTCACATTGAATGAGAGCTCCTCACCTACACCGTGCCTCTCAGATGCACACTCAGCCTCCCTCCCCGCCACACACAGCATTTACGGTGACCGTGGGTAAGTATAGCTAGTGGCTGGTTCTCCACGCTAAATGTTTAGCAGCCTAAGTGTTCTTCCACACACTGAGGTTAGCCCCAAGGTACCCCGCAGTCAGAGACAAATGTTTTTTGTCAATAAAGAGTTTTGGTTTTTGGTTTTGGGGAGGTTGGTTGAGACAGAGTCTCACTCTGCCACCCAGGCTGGAGCGCAGTGGTGTGATCTCAGCCCAGTGCAGCCTCCCAGGCTCAAGGGATTCTTCTACCTCAGCCTCCCAAGTAGCTGGAACCAGAGGCATGCACCACCATGCCTAATTTTTTTTTTTTTATTTTTTTTGGAGAGACAGGGTCTCCCTATGTTGCCCATGCTGGGCTCAAGCAGTCCCCCCGCCTCAGCCTCCCAAAGTGCTGGGATTACAAGCATGAGCCACTTTGTATCTGGCCAGTTACTTGTTTTTTTAGCTTTTTATTTTGAGATAATTGTAGATTCACATGCAAATAATAAATTCAGAGATCCCATATACCTTTTACCCAGTTTCCCCCAATGGGAACACATTGCAAAACCACTGTACAGTATTGCACCCAGGATAGTGATGCTGATACAGCCAAGACAGAACATTTGCAAGGCCACAGGAATCCTCATGGGCTGTTTTCTAGCCACACTCACTTCCCTCCTTCTTCACTTACCCCTTAGTCTGGCAGCTGTGATTGCATTTATGTAACATTCTTGAAATGACAAAATTGTGGAAATGGAGGAGATTAATAATTGCCAGACTAAGGAGAACTTTTTCCCGAAAGGAATGTGCCGTTTTGGTTTTTCTGAGTCAGTTTAATTCTCTGGAGATTCGCCAGTTTGTTGCTTTTTATTGCTGAATAGTAGTCCATCGTATGGGTGTACCGCAGGTTTTTCAGTCATTTGCTCATTGAAGAACGTTTGGATTATGTCTGATTTAGGGCTATTATGTATAAAGATGCTGCAAGTATTTGTGTACAAGTTTTTGTACGAACACAGAGCTTCATTTCTCTGGGATATGTGCCCAGGAGTGAATTTGTTGGGTCTCATGATAGTTGCATATTTCATTTTTTTTAAAGAAACTGCCAAAACGTTTTCTCTAATGACCGTGCTGTTGGTGTGGCAGTGATCCAGGTTCTCCACGTCCTCAGCAGCATCTCCATTTTTTCTGTTGAAGCCATTCTGATAAGTGTGTAGTGATAACCTCTTTGTGGTTTTTCTTTGCAGTCATTTTCTAATGGATAATGATGTTGAACATATTTTCATGTGCTTATTTGCCATCTGTCTGTTTTCCTTGGTAAATTTCTTCTTCATGTCTTTTGCCCATTTTTTTAATTGGATTGTTTGGAGGTTTTTTTACTATTGATTTTGAGAGTCGTTGACATATTCTAGATACTAGTACTTTGTCGGATATGTGGTTTGCAAATATTTTTCACTTGTCCATAGTGTGTCTCTTTATCCTTTTATAGTCCATGATTCATTTTGAGTTCAGTTTGTATGAAGTGTGAAACTTAGTTTGGAGTTCACTTTAAGTAGGGGGAAGATGTTAATTTTTCACTCGCTTTCCTAATAGTTACAGGGCTGGTCACAGCATCTGTTTCATATTCGGTGAGTTGTGGTGGTCCATCATTTCAATCAGGTGGTCCATCATTTCATCAGAGTTATCACAGTTATGTGAATAGAGTTGTTTATAGTATTCCCTTACCACCATGTTGATGTCTTTAGGGTCTATAGGAATATTCTGTTTCATCTCTGTTATTGGTAATTTGTGTCTTCTTTTTTAGTTATTTTTGGGTTTTTTTTTTGCGGGGGGGCGGGGTTTGGTCAGTCATCCTAGGTTTGTCAGTTTTATTGATCTCATCAAAGAACAGCTCTGTGTTTCATTGATTTGCCTCCATTGCTTATCTGTTTCATCCCAGTGCCTTCTGTTCTTACCTCTGTTATTACCTTCCTCCTGCTTGCTTTAGGTTTATTTTTCTGCTCTTTTTTTAGTTACGTAAGGTGGGAGCTTAAATTGTTAATACAGGACTTTTCCCCCCTTATGTATGCTTTTAGTGCTATAAATTTCCTTCTCACCCCTGCTTTTTTGCTGTCCCACAAATTTTGATACATGGAACTTTCAGTTTTATTCCCTTCCATTTTTTTTTCTTTTGAGACTTTCTGTAACCCATGAATAATTTAGAAGTGTGTTGCTTAGTTTCCAGTCTTCCAAGATTGGAGATTTGGCCTATCTTTCTGTTATTGCTTTCTACTTTGAATCCACTATATTGGAGAATACACTACAAATGATTTCACTTATTTTAAATGTGTTGAGGTTTGTTTTATGGCCCAGGATATGGTCTGTCTTGGCTTATGACCCACGGGCACTTGAATGTATATTCTCCTGTTTCGTGTGGACTAGTTTATAAATGTTCATTAGAGCCTGTTGGTTGATAATGGTGTTAAGTTCTTTCCTTTCTGATTTTTCTGTCTAGTTGTTATACTGTTGAGAGAAAGTTGTTGACATTTCCAAATGTAATTGTGGATTTCTCTTTTAGGTGTTCCTGCTTTACATAGTTTGCAGTGTTTTTGTTTGATGCGTTTACATTTAAGATTGCTATAATTTCTTGGTGGATGAACTGTTTTATCATTATATAATGTCCTTCTTTGTTTCTAGTAATTTTCTTTCCTCTCAAGTTCATCTAGTGTTAATATAGCCATTCCTGCTTTACTTTAATTAATGTTCCCATGATTTTTTTTCCATCCTTTTACTTCAACCTGCCTATATCATTACATTTCAAGCACGTTTCTTATAGACAGCATATAATTAGATCATGATCTTTAATCCAGTCTGCCAGTCTCTGTATTTGTTATATAAGTAGACTGTCTACTTTTAATGTACTTATTGATATGTTCGGACTTAAATCTGCCATTTTATTTCGTTCTTCTCTATTTTCTTTTTCCTGCCTTTTTGTGGGTTACTTGTATATTTTTTAGAATTGTTTCATCTGTAGCATTTTTTAATGTATCTCTTCATACAGCTTTTTTTTTTTTTAGAGGTTGCTTTAGATATACATTATATGTACCTAACTTCTCATGGTCCTGGCGTCATCATTTTACCCTCACAAGTGAACTGTAGAAACCTCATCTCCCTTATGTGTCTTTGCTTTAGTTGTCTTAAATATTTCCTCTACATACATTTAGATCCAAATCAGATAGTGTTTGAATGTTTACATCAGTCATCAAACATAATTTAGAAAACTTAAGATATGAAGGAAATCTTGTTTTGTTTATATATTTTTTCCTAATCCTCCAAGGTTCCTTCTTTGATCATTTCCTTTCTGTTTTAGTCACTTTCTTCAGCCATTTTCTTAGGGTAGGTCTGTTGGATTTGAATTCTCTGAGTTTTCTTTCATCTAAGAATGTCCGAATATTCCTGAAGGATATTTTCATGTGAGTATAGGATTCTGGAATGACACTTGCTTTCTTTGAGAACTTGAAAAATGCTTCCTTTTAGCCTCCGTGGTTTCTCATGAGAACTCTGTCATTCTAATTGTGTTTTCCCTGTAGGTCATGTGTCATTTTCTCCAGCTGAGTTCAAGGTTTTTTTGGTCTTTAGTTTTCACAGATTTGATTATAATGCATCTCGATGTGGATTCCTTTCTGTTTACCCTTTTTGAGGTTTGCTCTTTTTTTTTTTTTAATCTATATAGGTTTAGTCTCGCCAAATTTAGGACGTTTTTACCCATTGTTTCTTTAGGTACTTCTTCAGCCCTCCCTTTTTCTCCTTTCCTTCTGAGACTTTGATAACACAAATGTTAGATCTTTTGTTGTAATTGCACAGACAGGTCCCTGAAGCTCTGTTCTTTTTTGTAGTCCGTTTTCTCTCATAATTTCTAATTGTCTATATTTGTTTACTGATTATTTCCTGTCTCATCTGTTCTGAGCCCATGCAGTGAGCTTTTTACTTCAGTTATTATATTTTTCAGTTCTGAAATTTCCATTTTGTTCTTCTTTAGCTTCTATTTCTTTGCTGAGGCTGTTTTTTCAGTTGTTTCAAGCATGTTCATAATTGCTCATTGAACAAGCATTTTTATGATGGCTTTGTCAGCTAATTTCAACATCTCTCTCATCTTGGTGTTGGCATCTCTTTATTATTTTGTTTGTGTTTTCATTTGATTTGAGAAATTTCTGATTCTTGGTATGAAGAGTGGCTCTAGATTGAAACCTGGACCATTTGGGTGTTAATGTTCTGAGACTGGATCTTACCTAACTAAACCTTCTGTTTTAGCTGGCTTTGACTGCCCTGGCAGAGGAAGAGGAAGGGGTTGCACCCCCTTTTTATTGCCAGGCAGAGTTAGAAGTCCTGGTTTCCTGCTGTCCTCTGTTGACACGCAAGGGCAGGGAGGCTCCTCATTACTGCTGGGTAGGGCTGGGAGTTCTGGTTCCCATGTTGTCTTTGCTGACCCCGCTGGGCAGTGGTAGAAGTCCCGACTGTCCACTAGGCCTCCTCTGGAGTTGGCTCCTTAGTGCGTGGCCAGGAAGGGGTGCTCGTTACTGACTGTCGGGAATGAAAGGCTCAGCTCCCTGCTTAGCCCTCCCTGACAGCACCACCACCAGCGTGCTGGGATGTCTGGTTACAGCCTTGCAAAGGTGGAAGTCTTGGCTCCCACTTTGGCCTTTGTTGGCGTGGGTAGAGATGGCAGCCCAGTTCTTACTGTGGTGTTGGCCTGCAGCCTTTGTCTTGCTGGACTGCCTCTTTCCTGCCCCTTTGGCAAGAGAGAGCTGACTTGTTGAGGCTTTGTTTATCTGTGCACATTGGTGTTTCTGAGTAGATGTGTGTGGCAGAAAGAAAACCCGGGAACCATACCATCATGCCTGTCCTCAGACCCCAGTCTCCCTCCAGTCTGTCACCTTCTCTGCCTTTCAGAGTCATCTTCTTTGCTTTTTGTTCACTGCCTAGAGTTTTCAGTTGTGCTTGGCAGGAAGAATAAGGAAAAGATCTGCTCCATCTTCCCAAACGTATAAATCTCCAGGTGTTTGGTTGGTGTGTTTGTTTAAATGAGATTTATGTTTCCCAATTAGGGAAAATCTTGGGCTCCACTAAGTGTAGAGACTGAAATGGGATTAGAAAGTCATTTGTAGAAATTCGCACTGTAAAGCCACAGATTGGTACTAATCTCACAAAAACCAAACTCATTGGTCATAAGCACTCATCCCAGAAGAGCATTACAGTCTACTTATTGATGGGATAAGTGACTTATAAAGGATTGAGATGGGATAAGCATTTGGACTTGGGTTAGTGAGTCTCAGAGCAGGTCACACAGCGTTGGTACACTTCACTGTTGAGAAGGCGAAACACTGACTCGTGCAGCCTGGCAGATGCTGCTGGGCACCTGCCACGTGCTGGGTGCTGTGCAAGGCACTGTGGCTGGAGAGATCAGTAAGGCCTTATCCCTGCGCTTAGGTGCTTAGGCTGTATGGCAAATAGAGTCAAGGGGGTCCATGCCAGGAGCCTGGAAAGGGACGATCTCAGGGAGAATGTCGCAGAAGAGCTTCATGTCCAGAGACAGACCTGAATGACTACATGACCTCAGTAGGTGAGGAGTCTGTGTGGAGATCGTGGGAGCAGACATGCAGGGTGACCAGCCTCAGGGACGCTTCATCCAGGAGACATCCTGTCTTCTCCACTGTTCATTGAGTTCATTCATTCATCTTTGAGAGGACAGTCTCCCTCTGAATTCTGTTTTTTTAATTGGTAAATAATAATTATATGTGTTATACAACAATTGGCCCTGATAGGTCAAGGGTGGAGCATGTGGAAGAGAGGGATAGGCTGGAGCAGACACTGGTAAGGTAGGTGAATCCAAATTTGAACTTTATCCTATAGAAAATGAGGGACAGGATAACATTTCTAAGCTTTAAAAATGTTTCAAAAGGAAGTCAGGCTATTGACAGTGTATAAAACGGAGTGGGGTGGGAGAGTGGGGCAGGAAGAGACGCTCCGCAGGGAGACAAGGCCATTGTGGGTGGCCAGGCAACATTTGAGGAAGGCCTGGGCTTAGGGAGTGGCAGTGGGGGTGCATGAGAAAGGAATTTGAGGTTTTAGAAGTAGAATCCAATCCTACTGATGGATTGATGGCAAAATTGCATTGTTTAGATCATTTCTCCCAGGTGACTCAGAATTCCCCCAATTCTGCTCCGAATGACGGCACCTACCCACCACAGAGTCCCAGGGGACAGAGAAATAGGAAATGAGGCCCTGCATTTTCACCAGCAATTCCCCCAACAGGTCTCTGATAAACCTGGATAAAGTTTATACCTAAAAACCAGGGAGTTCTTCTGTTTTTGTTTTTGTGTTTGCTTTTGTTTTGTTTTGTTTTTTGTTTTGTTTTGGTTTTGATTTTTTGGAGAAAAGGTCTCACTCTGTGACCCAGGATGGAGTGCAGTGGTGCAGTCATGACTGACTGTAACGTCAAACTCCTGGCCCAAGAGATCCTCCTGCCTCCGCCCTCTGAGTAGAGCTACAGGTGTGTGCCACCGCACCCGGCTAGTTTGATTTTAAAATTTTTTGTAGAGATCAGGTCTCACTATGTTACCCAGGCTGGTCTGGAACACCTGGCCTCAAGTGATCTTCCTGCTTTGGGTTCCCAAACCTTTGGGGATTACAGGCCACTGCTGCGCCCAGCCCAGGGATTCCTAAATGGACCATGCATTATTACTGTCACCTGGAGGTCTTGTTAAACAGATTGCTGTGCCTACCCGCAGAGTTCTGGTTCTGTAGGTCTGGAATGGCCATAGAATTTGCATTTCTAACAAGGTCCCAGGTGATGCGGACTCTGGGGCAACGGGGGACACTTTAAGAACTACTGACCTAACAAAAGATTTGGAGGAGTCTCTCCTTTCCCTGAAGCCCCGTCTTTCTCCTGGAACCCAGCCCTGAGGAAGAGACGAGACCCTTAGGAACACTCTTGCCCTGAGCGTCAGCTTCCTTCTCCAGCCCACCCAGGGGCAAGCAGGAGGCACAGGCCACTCCCTGCACGGCCTCTGGGGACAGGGACTGCCTGCAGCCAGACGTTGGCCATCCAGTCTAATCAGGTTAGGGAAGGCACATTGTCTCCCCTTCCACTAACATTTGAACTTGGGAATCCAAACAGCAGAAGAAATCATACATGGCCCTGAGGTAGCTCCTAGTCTGGGTGGTTGGATGGATGTTGATGCCATGGACCAGTGGCTCTCAGCCTGGTGCCCAGGAGAATCCCTAGGTTCTGGGTGGTTGATGTTGATGCCGTGGACCCCGGGGACTCTCAGCCTGGTGCCCAGGAGAATCTCTAGGTTCTGGGTGGTTGGATGGAGGTTGATGCCATGGACCAGTGGCTCTCAGCCTGGTGCCCAGGAGAATCTCTAGGTTCTGGGTGGTTGGATGGATGTTGATGCCATGGACCAGTGGCTCTCAGCCTGGTGCCCAGGAGAATCCCTAGGTTCTGGGTGGGTGATGTTGATGCCATGGACTGGGGGCTTTCAGCCTGGTGCCCAGGAGAATCCCTCGGTTCCATCCAGAACTGTTGAGTCAGAACCTCTCTGAGGGGTGGCCCCTAGACCCTGAGTAGTTGGGCCCAGACTGCAGTATTTTCTTTTTAGCATTCCATGGGTTATTCCAAAGTGTGTCTGGTTAAGAACCAACATTACGAACTTGAGAACCCACGTGATGTTTTTAGCATCATTAACTCGGTTTCGGACATTTGGGGTTCGGATTGTTGATGTTAGTGAAATTGAGCCCTAGGGAGAATGTAAAGGAAAAAGCTCCAAGGGCAGATCTCTAGGGAATACCAGCAAAGACAGAGCCAGTCATGAAGTTGTCAGAAGAAGGGGTTCGTGGTGGGCCCCGGCAGGGGTACATTCTGCAGTGTGCAGTGGAACGGGAAGGTGGTGTGGAATGAGGAATGACGGGCGTCATGGGCTTCAACAGGTTAGAGATTCTTGTCAGCCTTTTCGAAATCACATCTGTTAAGATGCTAGGGACAGAAGTCCACGGGCTGCATATTGAGTTAATGTGATGATTTTAAGGTAAAAAGGGTAAATTACTCTTTCATGCAATAATTTTTTTTTTTTTTTTTTTTTTTTTTTTTTGAGACAGAGTCTCGCTCTGTCACCCAGGCTGGAGTGCAGTGGTACGATCTCGGCTCCCTGCAAGCCCCACCTCCTGAGTTCAAGCGATTCTCCTGCCTCAGCCTCCTGAGTAACTGGGATTATAGGCACTCGCCACCATGCCCAGCTAATTTTTATATTTTTAGTAGAGATGAGGTTTTGTCATATTAGCCAGGCTGGTCTCAAACTCCTGACCTCAAGTGATCCGCCCTCCTGGGCCTCCCGAAGTACTGTGATTACAGGCATGAGCCAAATTAACCTTTTGTTATTGAAGTTTTCAGCTTAACTGTTGATCTGTTAGGTATTTTTTGTCTATTCATAGCTTCACTTTTTGAGTTTAGTTTTTGAAAACTCATTTCCAGCCATTTTGTATTTATTATGGAAGTTTCAGGTTATTATAAATATGGATTATTTATACAGATTTACTGCTCCTCACCCAGTGAACCTAAGCATGATAAAATTGTATAATTGCAGGTGAGAAGTTTATTATATGGGGAACTGATCTTGATTGTATGGGAGATTTTGAGGTCTTCTCAGCCTGGGCTGTTGAACTCTCAGAATGTAAGAAATCCCAGAGCTCGTGGAGCAAAGCAGGACACTCCCCATCCTGTCTCCTGTGGTGGGGAGAAGCTCTGGCTCTTCGATGTAGGTCAGGGGCCTGTTTTTTGTTGGTGTGGTTTGGTTTGATTTGGTTTGGTTTGGTTTGGTTTGGTTTTTTGAGGCAGGGTCTTGCTCTGTTGTCCAGGCTGGGGCACAGTGGCACGATTATAATTAAACAAAATAGTCCATGCCCCTTCAGTTTTTGAGACTTACTATCCCAGTTTGGTTTCAAATCTAACACTTCTTGGAATCAGTGTGCAATAAATGATGAAATGACATTCCTGGAAATCACTAAGAGATTTATTTACTCTTTTTCTAGCTCAGGCTCAGCAAACTTTTTCTATAAAGGTCCAAGTAGTAAATGTTTGAGGCTTTGTGGGCCACAGACTGTCTCTGTTGCCTCTTCTCATTTGTGTCTTTTTTTCGACCACTTCAAAAGTGTAAAAATCATTCTTAGCTCACAAGCCATACAAAACGGACTGCAGGCCAGATTTGGCCCATGGGCCACAGTTTGCCAACCCGTTTTAAACACTGAGGTTTGAGTCTCTGGCAGGCACCCATTAATGGTGATATTCTCTGAGGTAATGCATAAAACACTGGAGTTTTAATTAATTTGTATTAGGTCACCATTACTGAAGAGATATATTAGAAATTATGACCCGTACAGACTGGGTTAAAATGTGGCTTGTGTGGCTTCTGCAGCTTGCACCTGCCTGCCTGCCCAGGTGATTTCGCAGGCACAATCTGAGGTGCTAGAACCCGGGGCTTTCTCTGCCTCTGTCTAGTCCTGCTGGATTGTAAGCTCCATGAGGGCAGGGGTTATGTTGTTCACTGCTGTGTTCCCAGCACACACAACACCGCTGGGAAATACGTTCGGGGTTGGTTCTCGTTTGTCTTGATAGCATCCAGATTTTTAAAAGTAATTGGCGTTCTGTATGTCCATTTTACTCTCTGTCCATATATATACAGCATTACATAGCACCCACGTGCCAGTCACCGTTCCCAGGGATTGTGTAATTCCTCAGTACAGCCCTGGATGGTCTTGTCTCTCCATTGTCCAGATGAGAGGCCATGATCAGGCAGCTGGTTTGTAGAAAGCTGCCGGGGTTTGAACCCAGCCATTGTGGCTACACTGCGGGGACTCAGCACACCTAAAGGGAAGGACTTGGGTGCCTCGTTGTTCATGTCACTGTCAGGCTTCCATCTCCCGGCAGATGTCAGAGGATCTCTGGTTTCCACTTCTGTAACTTTTCTAAGCTCCATCACCCTCTGGAGAATATTACGAACATTCTGAGACAGACATACAGATTTGTCAGAACTGTCAGGTTTGTCCAGACTCACTGAACTGTACCCTTAAAATGGGTGTGTTCTATCGTATGTAAGTTGTATCTCAGTAAAGTTGATTTTTTAAATTGTTCTCATCACAAAGTCAAATGGATTTGGGAAGCTTTAATTAGAGAAGAAAAAAAAGAAACCTTTTTTAATCAGAAAAGAGTCCAGCCTCTTCAAAAAAAAGTTGTAATTGTTTTGTTTTCCAAGCTAGCTATTTAAAAATCAGGAGTTCTGGCCAGGCACAGTGGCTCACGCCTGTAATCCCAGCATTTTGGGAGGCCGAGGCGGGTGGATCACGAGGTCAGGAGATCGAGACCATCCTGGCTAACACGGTGAAACCCCGTCTCTACTAAAATTACAAAAAACTAGCCTGATGTGGTGACGGGCACCTGTAGTCCCAGCTACTCAGGAGGCTGAGGCAGGAGAATGGTGTGAACCCGGGAGGCAGAGCTTGCAGTGAGCCGAGAGCGCACTACTGCACTCCAGCCTGGGTGACAGAGCGAGACTCCGTCTCAAAAAAAAAAAAATCAAGAGTTTTTTTTACTTTAATTTTTATTCTCAGGGAAAGGAAAACCTCTTCAGCGCAAGGTGAAACCACCTAAGAAGCAAGAGGAGAAGGAGAAGAAGGGAAAGGGAAAGCCGCAGGAAGATGAGCTGAAGGACTCTTTGGCTGATGATGACAGCTCCTCCACCACCACAGAGACCTCCAACCCCGACACAGAGCCGCTCCTCAAGGAGGTACGGGCTGATCTCACAAAACAAAACACGAGGGAGAAAGAGAGGTCTCCTGCAGCGCACAAGACCTTCCATCTCCTAGATTCTGGTTTTAGTACAAAAGTAATGTTTAAATCTAGCATGAACACCCACTGAGGAACGGTTCGTGTGCCGGCCATGCCTCCAGAGTCATTCCCCTGCAGACAGCATTCACAGCTCTGGGGATGAGTGACTCCATGTCCTCCGGGGAGGAGCAGTTGGAAGCATGTTAATAAAGTAAGACGGTTAGAAACGGGAAACACTGCTTGAAAGCTAGGGACTGTCTGGAATAGTAACTGTTGTAGCTCATGAAACTTCTTTCAGAGTTTAAGGATCAGAAGAATGAGAAGGAACGCTACCATTTTAATTAGGTTGTGTTTTTCCTGTCATGTTGCTTACTCCCAAGCAGTAGAGTGGTGACTGCCCTGGAGGGAGCGTGGCCCCAGGAAAGACCCCAGGCTTTAATGGCCCTCGGGGACGAGGAGCCCAGCCCGGGATACATCAGCACGCCAAGAAGTTGCCTCGCCCGTTGGAGGCCTCGGCTCCCAGGGCTGTTACCACAGCAGGAAGAGCAGTGCAAAGTGTCGGGTCCAGTGGGCCTTAGTGACGGGGTCAGATAACTGCTGTGAGTAGTATGGGATGTGCAAGAAAGGGTAATCATCCCACTCTGGCGCTTTTATTTTTAGATAGATTTCAAATCTAAACTGATCCTAATATAGCCTTTAATGTTGTAGAACAGACTTTCTTTTTTAGTTTTAGTCTAGTGACCGAGGAATGACTTCTTACAGATTTCCAGCATCAATGTTTTGTTCACATTCGTTAATGTTTAAAATGAAATTTATATGTAACTTACTTTCAAGTCAGCCGCCTTCCCCTTTGCGTTCCCTTACCGTTACCGAGGTCCTCTGTCTACCCCTAGCCCAACTCCTAGCTAGTGCTGGAGCTCTGTGGTTTATAGCGCTTTAACAAATGACTTCAGAGAAGCAGAAAGCCCTGTGCTGAACTTTTGAGTAAAATCCCAGCAGTTGAAACCCTGTGCATCAGAGCTGGGAAGGCATTTTCAGCCCAGGCTTTCTGCACACCTTTCTGCCACCTCCCTTCCCACCTGCCGGCCTCTTCCTGCTCACCCCACTGTGGCCCCCTCTCCAGTGGCCCCCAGCGGCCAGTGTTCTGTGCTCAGCCATTGGTGTCATTCTTAGCTCCCTGTTGTTCATTCCCTCCTGTGGTCCCAGCTCCTTCCATGCTATTTGTGCAGCTCAGAACTGACATCCTTCATGAGACCTGCTTGTCTGGTTACTACCCTGTCACCTCCAGCGCATTGTCATTCCTCCTGCTTGTCTGGTTACTACCCTGTCACCTCCAGCGCGTTGTCATTCCTCCTGCTTGTCTGGTTACTACCCTGTCATCTCCAACGCGTTGTCATTCCTCCTGCTTGTCTGGTTACTACCCTGTCACCTCCAGCGCGTTGTCATTCCTCCTGCTTAGCAGTCTGCAGAGAGGCTGCGTTTATTTCTCTGCGACTGATCTCAGTCCGTCAGTTAATGTGTATTTTCTTCTCAGCTAAATCACAACTTGGATAGGTCATTTTCTCTTGCATGTCTTTTCCAATTCTGTTCTACTCATTCAGTCAACACATAGAAATTGAGCACCCACGCGCCAGGCCACGTGCTAGGTGCACAGGCACCAACAGTGGACAAAAGGCCACATCCCTTGTCCTTGAAAAGCTCGTGGCTTACGAAATACCCGATGGGCCAAGTATTCAGAGACTTCATGAGTAACTCAAAACGGTTTCAAACGATGTGTGAGCCAGGGAGATGTTTCAGCCCTAGCTCTGGTTATTTACTCTTGACAGTTAAATAGAGTCACTGGGTGACCTACTAAAATCCAAGCTGTCTTCATAATCATAAATTGTAAAGCTCTTGGGTAGACGCTAATTCACCACATGCTTATAGCTCCCCTGCACAGCCATCGCCGTCCCCCTTTGCTGACTCCGTCCTTCCCCATCGGTCCCCACCAGTGCTTCCATGAACAGTTTCACAGATTGTCTGGGGCGGAGAACCAGGTTGCCCTTAGTACACAGCCCACTCCACATGCAGCTCCCCAGGCGGGTTCAGCAATACCTGAGTGCAGCCTGGGCAACATGGTGAAACCCATTTCTCCAGAAAATACAAGAATTAGCTGGGCGTGGTAGCATGTACCTATAGTCCTAGCTACTCAGGAGGCTGAGGTGAGAGGATCGCTTGAGCCCAGGGGCAACAGAATGAGTACTTTGTCTCCAAAAAAAAAAAAAAAAAAAACCACACACACAATACATGAGTGATGTATACCCTCATCGGGAGACAGGTCCACTGATCTCACACTCAGATGCTGCAACAATGTCAGATTGCCACAGAAACACGTGAGGCAGGTTCTATACTTTCCTGGTCCTGGCTGTGCTGGGTAGCACAGCTTTAAGATGCATGTTGAGTGTGGCCACCCAGTCCAGATTCCACATTCAAGTGGGCAGGACAGCCCTTCTGTGCTGCTGCAATGGCCAGTAACATTTCCACAGCAGAGGTCCATGCTGGCGTCTTATCATGTGTCTCCCTCCCGCTAGACTTCACCATCCTTAGGAGGAGAAACTGGGCCCTCTTGGTAATCCCATAGCCTGGCTCCAAGTGGGTAACCTGTAAATGTGTGGATGAAGTGGACGAATAGCCCCTCCCATTGATGGAGCAGCTGTTAGCATTAAACCAGTCGGAATCCTGCCGCAGTCGCAGGCAGGCAAGCACGGCCCCTGTGTGCTGCCGGCACTGCTCTCTTGTCCTGACAGTTTGTGCTCAGGATGGGGTGCATGGCTGGAGTGCTTGACTTTATGCTGCAGTCTCTACTGAACTTTTCTTTTAAGGAAATACAATGTTTTACTCCCCAGTGCTTGAAAAGAAGCTACCAGTTTACTACTGTCACTGCCACCATCACCTCCAGTCAGGATATGAGTGTAAATTAAAATGATGTTCTTTATAACTCCAACTCACCAAAACATAGTCGAGACAAATTTTGCTTTGAGATGGAGTCTCGCTCTGTCTCCCAGGCTGGAGTTCAGTGGCATGATCTTGGCTCACTGCAACCCCCGCCTCTCCAGTTCAAGCGATTCTCCTGCCTCAGCCTCCTGAGTAGCTGGGATTACAGGCATGCACCAGCATGCCCAGCTAATTTTTTGGATTTTTAGAAGAGACGGGGTTTTACCATGTTGCCCAGACTGGTCTTGAACTCCTGAGCTCAGGCAATCCACCTGCCTTGGCCTTCCAGAGTGCTGGGATTACAGGCATGAGCCACCGCACCAGCCGAGACACATTAAAGGCGGGCGAAAAATGGACAGAACCACAATGAAGACAGATTTGAAGAAAGGGGTTTGTTTTTACATATATGATTTGTATATTTTTACATCTTTGATTTTGTGTCTGTATCTTAAAATGGAACTAATTTCAGTCATTTTATTAATCCTTCTCAGCAATTAAGTGTCCATTTTTTACAGGATACAGAAAAGCAAAAGGGAAAACAAGCCATGCCTGAAAAACATGAAAGTGAAATGTCTCAAGTGAAGCAAAAAAGCAAAAAGCTCTTAATTAAGAAAGAAATCCCAACAGATGTGAAACCCAGGTGAGAGAAATAAATGTACAGAGAAATCAGGTCTATAAAGAAGTTGCTGGCGAACGCCCTGTGCTGTTTTGATTTGGTTGGCTGCTTGGCTTTTAGGGGAGTTTATAGCAAAATCCAGGTGCGGCATCACATTCCTCTTGGGATTTTTCTGTCACCTGACATGTACTGTTGTTGACTCGGAACAGCCATATGGTTCTCAAGTCAGACGTGCAGAGGGCAGAGCTCACAACCTGTTATAAAAATGTAGAAGGAAAATTTCTGTTGGTGATTCAGTCGCAGGCTGAGATCCATTTTACTTCTGCACAAAGATGACCTTGAAGATTGAACCACAGGCCCAAGCATGACTTTCCTCCAAAAGAGTTCTGGATCTGTTGAATTGTTAAGCCAGTTGGGATCTAGAGTTCTCTGCCATGAAACTTGGAAAAGTTTATTCTTCCGTAAAAGTGGTTCAGGGCGGGCCAGGCACAGTGGCTCAAGCCTGTAATCCCAGCACTTTGGGAGGCCGAGACGGGCGGATCACGAGGTCAGGAGATCGAGACCATCCTGGCTAACACGGTGAAACCCCGTCTCTACTAAAAAATACAAAAATCTAGCCGGGCGAGGTGGTGGGCGCCTGTAGTCCCAGCTACTCGGGAGGCTGAGGCAGGAGAATGGCGTGAACCCGGGAGGCGGAGCTTGCAGTGAGCTGAGATCCGGCCACTGCACTCCAGCCTGGGCGACAGAGTGAGACTCGGTCTCAAAAAAAAAAAAAAAAAAGTGGTTCAGGGCAGATGTCAGCAGTCAGACAGTTCTACCATTAAATAACTCCAGTTCCTCCCCATGGGATGGGATTCAGTGGCCCCCACGGGGAGGGCTCGTGCAGGCTGTTTCCCCAGGGAGATGTGAGTGAGTTGAACTGTTGGGTTGTTAACTGAAGTTACTTCACATTTTCATTTAACCTTGGTTCAGCGTCTACTTCATAATTTTAATGTTGGTGCGTCAGTAATACCTTTCCTGGTTCATCGTATGGAACCGTCATCAGCATGGGAGCTGCTGTCTGCCCGCATGTGGGTTATGATCAGTGGGAAGTGATAGAGGAAGTCGAATAAATTAGGTGTGAATTTAAAAGGAAGACATGGCTTGTCTGTCATCGGAAGTGTTGAACCTTAGATCTGTGGAAGGTCTGTTGTTACTCTCATCCTGGGAAACGTACTTGAGTTTTGCAAAAGCACCACTGACCTAGACTCTGTCCTTAGATTTTACGGCTTCAGGCAGGGCCAGTCCTGTCCTGTAGAACCCAAAAGCTAGTAAGAAATTAGTGGTTACTGCAGTAAAATGTAACCTTGTCCCTGAATTTATGAAATAATACAGTATATGGTGGTGATTAGTAATGAAGTATTTGTGCCTAAAATTTACTCTTCTGTGGAAATTGTTAGTTCAAGTGACCAGGTCCCACAGTTTGAGAGCAGTCTGGCCCAGGTAGAAGGCACGTCTAGCAGAATGCTGTCAGGTGGTTGGTCATTTGAGGGGAGAAGGAAGAAGAGACCACCTCTTCTGAAGTGGAGGTTCACATGCTTGGATCTCTCCTGAGAGAAACCCACCTGAGACACCATTATCCTGGCACCCCAGGACAGGAATAACACTGGGCTACTGGCTAGAGATTCTGCTTCTAGGCCTTTTACAGGCTTAGGTGAGTGATCAGATATTTTAAAGTAAATGAGGCTAATAAGTCCAAATAATGAAAATCCTCATTTTTACATTTGCACAAATCTTGTAAGGTAGACAGACATACAATAAGTCCTATGATGATAAATTTTAAAATCAGGGCTTCTAAGAATTACCTTAGAGATACCATTCCATAGGTGACTGTCACCAAATTGGCCCTGTTGATTAGCCCTAATGCCTGAGCTCGGTATTGTGAAGCAGATAGAACACGCTAATCCTAACCCCCATTCCTGTTCCACTGACTTCTGTTGTATTCTGATTTTTTTTTTTTACAAGTTGACCATTAGCAAATTTGCATTTGAAAAGTTAGAGACATCGCTTGAGTGTCACTACCTTTGCAAGGGTTTTTAGTTCTCTGGTAAACCAAAAAGCGTAGGGTGGTCAGTCCTGAACCGCCCAGTCAAGGGGCAGTTATGGCAATAACCCATGCTCTCTCAATAGGTAGTTAAAAGATAAATCGACCGGGCGCGGTGGCTCCCGCCTGTAATCCCAGCACTTTGGGAGGCCGAGGCGGGCGGATCACAAGGTCAGGAAATTGAGACCATTCTGGCTAACATGGTGAAACCCCGTCTCTACTAAAAATACAAAAAAATTAGCCGGGTGTGGTGGCGGGCGCCTGTAGTCCCAGCTACTTGGGAGGCTGAGGCAGGAGAATGGCGTGACCCCGGGAGGCAGAGCTTGCAGTGAGCCGAGATCGTGCCACTGAACTCCAGCCTGGGCGACAGAGCGAGACTCTGTCTCAAAAATAAAAAAGATAAATCATCACCAGAACACAATACAAGCCGTGTACTTAAAACTGTCTTTTGTAACTGAAGAAATCTGTCTTCTAACCTGTCTTCTAACCTCCTTTATCTAATCTCTTTAAACTCACTGATCTCTTGTTTTTCTGAACTCGGGGATGAAAGTATTGAGAGTCAGAATGTATTAGTTCATCAGTCATTTAATCAGATAAAGACTGGTTTTTTTTAATAACCAGAGAAGGTTGACTTTCTGAACAGAGCCATTCTCTGACTCCACTGCATTCTGATAGTAAATGTCAAACACTGTCCCCCAGATAGAATCACGGCCAGTCCTAGCTTTAGTGGTTCCTGAAATTCCTGTCACCTTTTAGTGTGTTAATATATGATCCCACATATCTGAAGGACAGGTACACATCTTTTCATAAGCTATGTCATTAATAAGGCATATATCATTGCTTTCTTTTGGAAGCTTTATAAGAGGTGATAAAGCCAAAGGAACGGCTCACTCCCCTCCATCCACACTCCCAAGAGCTGACCTCAAAAAAATCCCTTCTAGGAAATGGGAGCGTGGGGCTGCAGCAGCAGTCTGATCTCACCGTGTTTTCCAGCTGTGGCAACATAGAAACGGGCCTGCAGACCTCCAGAAGACTATAGTCTATGTCAGAGATGCCAGGGAATGGGAATCAGATCTCAGGCCCTGAAGGTTTCCGCAGAACCAGGAAGGACCCAGGGCATCCCCGGTTTAGGATCCTGAATATTCACTGATCCTTTTGTTTTTCCGTTTATTTATCAACAGTATATGTTGACATAAATGTAATAATCTAAAATAAGCAAAAGAAGTTAAGTAGATAAACTAATCATATTATCTCTAAAAATCTGCTTAAATAACACGCTCAACTCAGGGCCAGGGCCGTGAACACCACACTGCGCACGCCAGCCCCAGACCTGTCAGCACTGGGAAAACCCTGCCTCCACAGCCGGTCACGTCCCCAGCTGTGTCCTCAGGTCCGCTTCTCTCCTCCCCAGACAGAGGTGTGTACTGTGTATTACAGGAATAAAAACAGGCCAGGCCCCAGTCAGGTGTAACATTGTGAAAAGCAAAAATAAAAATACGAAATCTCAGAATATTAAGAAAAAGAAAAACATTATTATTAAAAAATGGGGGAAAATATATTATAAAAATAGGCCAGGTGTGGTAGCTCACACCTATAATCCCAGCACTTTGGGAGGTCAAGGCAGGAGGATTGCTTGAGCCCAGGAGTTCAAGACCAGCCTGGACAGTATAGCAAGACCTCATCTTACAAAAATTTTTTCTTTTAAATTAGCCAGGTGTGATGGCACACACCTGTAGTCCCAACTACTAGGGAGGTTGAGGCAGGAGGATTGCTTGAGCCCAGGAGTTAGAGACTGCAGAGAGCCGTGATTATGCCACTGCACTCTAGCCTGGGCAACAGAGTGAGACCCTGTCAATAAATAAATCAGTCCTGGCATCTGAACCACCTTTGTTTTTCCTTTTTAAAAAGTATCACTTGAGTCTGGGCACGGTGGCTCACGCCTGTAATCCCACTGTAATCCCAGCACTTTGGGAGGCCAAGGAGGGCAGATCACCTGAGGTCAGGACTTCGAGACCAGCGGCTACAACATGGTGAAACCCCATCTCTGTTAAAAATACAAACATTAACCAAGCGTGGGGGCACACACCTGTAATTCCAGCTACTCAGGAGGCTGAGGCAGGAGAATCACTTGAGCCTGGGAGGCAGAGGTTGCAGTGAGCCAAGATCGTGCCACTGCACTCCAGCCTGGGTGACAGAGTGAGACTCTGTCTCAAAAAAATAAATAAAAAGAATTGCTTCAATTAAGTTGGCCATTACCCATTTTATTCAGAAGCCTTAAAAAAGGTTTCTTGATAGAGGTCACTGGCTTAATTTAGGAAAGTATGAATCAGCAAAAATAACAGAAGTCTGGCACCTTTCTTCTTAAAAACCAGTTACTTTTACAATGGCACAGAATTTAGTTTTGTATAGATACCCACACACACTTAAATCACACCCACACCACCTCCACCACCAGAGGGCTGGTGTCTACTATGGGAGCCTTTGGGGTTATTTTTAGAAGATGGGGTTTTTAAATAACCCTGTCGGTTAGAAGTGGAAGAGATACAAAAGATTTTATAATACTGTAGCATTCATCATCTGGTCCATAAACCAGATGATGGATTTTTCACTTCAGTTTGTTATCCTACCTAAAATTCTACTCATTTGGGCTAATGGAAACCCTCTGGCTTTTTGGTTTACTCTTACTAATTCCAGATATAATACCTACTTACTATGGAAAATGTGAAATACAGAGCAACAAAAGAGTGAAAAGAAAATGTCCTTTCACCCTACCACCTTATAAAATGTTTGTAAACAGCCTTCTTAAATGTATTTGTTCATTTATGAGCTCACACTTGACACTGAGGATGTTGGGGAGCGAGGGTGTTGTGGCGCCATTAGATCTGGAAAATTGGAACCCTTCTCACACTGTATCCTGTGGGTCGGGAGGACAGAAGGCAACATGGTGCATGAAGAACTTGGAGGACGGGGCCGGGAGGCCTGAGTGGTATTGCACACCTGAGGGGTGGGGGCAGAAAGCACGCTGAAGTGTGGAAAATGCCGGAGATGCATCGGTTTTATACCGTCTGTGTCGACTTTGCAAATTTGTGATGAAAAGCTAGCTGTCAGCTCAGCCCTGAACTGACAGCTGTCACCAGGAGCTCCGTGGAGATCCCTGAGGATTCTTGGAAGATTTCTCCAAAGGGGCCACTGGGCTCTCTGAGCTGCATCTCAGCCTTTGCTGGAAAAGGTCCTTCTTGGACCACATTAGCTAAGCTCCTTCCGGAGGTCCTCCCAGTCCCAGACATGGTCTTGGCGGGCATTAGAGATGCAGCTTCGTAAAGAATGCCTTTGTAGCCCACACAGGTACTCCACTCACCATGCTGTCTTCCGTGGGCCGGCTACCCAGTTCTCTTCTCTGAGATTCATTCTTTCCAGCTGCTGTCCCAGCAGGTTTTCCTGTCTCGCTCACTGAGCTTTGGAAATTTAAGATCGCTCATCACGCTTCCTATTTTGTGTGGCTGACAGGAAGTTGAGAGTCAATTAATTGTCCTATTTATACATGCTTATTATCTTAAGCTTACCTCAAAATCTTTCAGAAAGCATGTCACTCTAAAGAAATCAATAAAAAGAATATTTAAATTTTTTGCCTAAGATTAACCCCGAGCTCAAGAATAAGGAAGAAAGTTCATCCCAGCGCACGCCCTGCAGTAACCAGGAACATAGCTCTGGGTCACCTCATAATTTTCTATGAGGAAAATGTGTTCAGTTTTGAATAGCGGAGCCTCTGATGTTGCAGATCTGAGATCTTTCACAGTCTTCGTGTTCAGGAATCCCAGTGGTGGGAGTCTAGATGCTGGGAGAGACTCGCTCACGGGCAGAATGACTGCACTTCAGCCCTGAGCAGCAAGTTGGTGCTAAGGGTTTTCTGTGCCTTATCTGAGACAGAGCCTCCCTCCCAGTACATGTTACTAAATAATGGACCTCAGTTCATTGTCAGCACTTGGAATAGCAAAGGTTCAGTCTGCAAGTGCTGACTGACTGCTGGGCAGTCTTAGCAACAGAGTTGGGCACGCAGCCGGTGCTGAGTGAGGACCAAGGGTAGATAACCCCCCAGGAAGCTACATTAGCTTCCTGCATGCAGTTGTATCGTAGAAGAATTACAATCTTAATGACTTCCGTCCTCCAAGACAAAGGAATACATTCGTATTTTCCATCCATGTTTGTCTTTCAGTTCATTAGAACTACCATATACTCCCCCTTTGGAAAGTAAGCAACGTAGAAATCTTCCAAGCAAGATTCCTCTTCCAACTGCAATGACAAGTGGATCCAAATCACGAAATGCCCAGAAAACAAGAGGTATTGTCATTTTGTTCTCTGTGATCATGTCTGACGGATCTTTCCGTAGTGTTAACGGTTGTTGTGCATTATCAGGACGCAGTCAGTAGTTATTAGTCGTGTAAGGCTAAGGCTGTGTTCTTGTCCTCATTAGAAGGTTCATTGAAATAGACCTGAAAGAAAGGAATTATCCTCCATTAACCATGTTCTTTTCTGATTTTTGTGCAGGTACAAATAAGTTAGTGGATAACAGACCACCTGCCCTAGCAAAATTCCTCCCGAATAGTCAAGAATTAGGCAACACCAGTAGCTCAGAGGGTGAAAAAGACTCGCCCCCACCGGAGTGGGATTCTGTTCCAGTTCACAAACCCGGCAGCTGTAAGTACAGTGGCTGAGAAACCACAGGGCTCCACTTACCCGCAGTCCACCCCACTCTGGGCGTGGAACTCTTCAGGGGCATGTTGCTTTAAAATACCCATTGGCAGCGCTTTGCCAGCTAAGAGCCCATTGTTAACTAGCTTAATCAGTGGCTAAACTGCTGTAGGTTGAAATCAGTCCTGGTAAGATTATTTACATCAGGGGAATCATTCAAAAATTCACATCAGGGCTTTTTTTTTTTTCAGGGAGCTGGTATACTAGTACACCACTGCCCAGTGTGCAAAATGGAATGGTCTGTTTGGAGTGGTTAATCTTCTAAAGAATTGTTTGCCTTATAAAAGCATTGACTCAGCAGTCCTTTACCTGACGAATTCAATTCCATTTCCTCTCAGCTTTACCCATGTCTTTTTATATAAGCAACCTACACAATGGTTTCGTTATTTTTCTTACTACCTTCTTGACCTTGTTTCTGCAGTTTGGCCTGCAGTAAATCAAGACAGTAGGCAGAGTCAACCAAAATAGAAGTCCTCACCCTGTAGACACTTGACCTGAAATAGGGGACAAGAGAGACCAGCAAAGGGAGGGGCTGACAGCAGGGATTTGGGACCAAGAGAGGTCCTGGCCTTAGGACTGACTGGTCCGCGCTCACCACTGTGTTGGAGTGTGCCAGAGGGTGAGTGAGGAAGACCAGAGATGCAGTCAGGTTTGAGCAACAGTTGGGTCATTGAAGGTGAAAGGGTCAGACAAAGGGCAGGCTCATTGGGCTGAATGAGGGCAGAGCCTGGAGGCTCGGCTGGGGCGTCCACGCTCTCGCCAGGATGTGTAGATACATCCTGGAAAGGACGCTCTCTGAGATGCATCCTGTAGCCCTATTTGCCATGAGACTTTGTGGCACCTCTTAATACTACTTTTTGCCCGGGGTGAGATACAATCCTAAATCCCTCACTCAGCAAATCTTGAAGAAGACCGTGGGTGGACCGTGTGTCCAGGCGGGATGCTTCTGCTTCCTGGAGCCCCCTGAGGTTTCTGCTGGCCATTGGCCCTCGGCTTGACACTCCTTGATTTAGGCAGTTCCCCATTAAACAGATGCCACTTTCAGCAGCAGAACACAGCCCCTGGAGCCAGTTTCACAGGGGTGTTCTGAGGCCCAGTGAGGTGACATGAGCCGTGCTGGTGACATAACAACACAGGCATCATGCTGCCGGGAGAGCGGGCGACAGCCAGACACGGCCACAAGCTGGCGGGCAGCATCCCCAGCCGGTGGCACCTGAGCCACGTGTTGGCATCACTCCCTCTGTGGATGGGAAAGGATGACAGGACCCGACCCCAGGCAGGAGATTCTGGTGCCACCCCTCGGGGGGGAAGTGGGAAATGGCAGGCCAGCCCTCTGGAGGAGGAACTGTGAAGAGCCCGGTGCCACAGGCCTCAGTTTCCCGCCTGGCTCTTCTGCAGAGGCCAGCTGGTGCATCTGAGCATGGTGCCTCGGGGCAGAGCTCCCAGTGTGCAGCGGGGGAGAGATGCAGAGCTTATCTCCTCAGCCCACGTCTGTGCAGTCCTTTTGTTTTTCTAGCTGAGCAATCCCTTACACTGGTTCCAAGCCCTGTGACCTCTCTGCTCTGCCAGCTTTACTAAAATGTTCCAGCAGAGCTCCACTCGATAGAGAATATGGGTGCAGGAAACCCAGGAGAGTCGGTCCCACATGCTCCCCATCACTTTTACCTTCCTGCTCTGCCCCCGCTTTCTCATCCCCTTTCCTCCCTTCGCCTCCCTTGGTGTTTCGTCTTGCTTAGACCTGAAGTTCTGCGAGCGCTGTCAGCAGTGCCAAGCTTAGCGCAGTTCCTTGGGGTGAAAGCGTTGGTCCCACCCAAGACTGTGCAGCCAGCGTGTGGCAGTAGTTACTGGTGGAGTTGTGCAGCCTCTGTGTAAAGATCTCTCCATCCCAAGTAGCACCCTTAGCATGGTGCCCTGTACCATATGAGTTGCAGAGAAAATTCTCCTTGAATAATTTCATGATTTAAAAAGGCAAAAAATACAAAGGGTTAATAAAAGGCAAATCAGAAGACACAAAGGAAAATTTTAATAATATTTGAATCAAAACATTCTCTAATTACACCCCCCGTACTGTTCTGAGTCTCCCCTTCACTCCTACCTCAAGCACTGTTCCGTAGGGGCTTTTCCTAGCTTCCCTTTGCTTTTCCTGTTTCATTTCATCATCACAGTCTTGGGAGCATCTGCAGCACTGGGCCCTGTGAAACACATTCCATCCACAGGAGCTGCCCACACCTTTCCCCAGGACTGGCACCTGGGAGGATCCAGCGCACACCATGGGGCACAGCGGCTCCAAGTGTGGGCGCTGCCCGAGGGGATGAGTCGCTGCAGGGGCGGAGGGAGGCCAGAGAAGGTGGCTAGGGAAGGGTCAGGACAGTTGTGCAGATAGCAAGCTGACAGTGTAGACGTGGTGTCAGATGGGAGGCCTCAGAGAAGCGTGAGGGGGACATAGAGATTCGAGCAGGGCTCATACAGGAGAGCAGTGTGAGACACGTCCTGAGTGTGGGCATCAGGCCAGCAGATCCACAGAGCCAGCGAGGAGGGGCCCACATCAAGGGGTGAGAGTGGGCGGGTGGGAGTCTGGCACCAGCACCGGCAACACTGGGGAAGGTGAGAGAGAAGGCAGCAGGCGGCCCTGAGGATGGGGGAGTGGGGAGTGGAGAGCACGGGCTTCCAAGGGATGGCTGCTTTACTCGGCAGGGCCACACTAGAGCCTTGACCTAGCCAAGCCCTGGGGAGCCTTGAGCCCTGAGCCCTGAGCCCTGGGGGTGGGGGAGAAGTAGCTTGTGCTAGAGAGTATGACCAGGGAAGCAGTGGCCGCAGGCAGAGCGGCTGCAGTGTGGCAGCGAGGGGACGGGAGAAGCGGAGCGGGGGTTACTCAGGGTACGCAGAAATCTCACAAGGCAGGAGGGGCCAGCCAGGGAGCCAGGGGAAGGACGCCCAGCTGGGCAGACCTGGACTGGGGATTGTGCCCTGTGGTGACGGGAATTCACAGCTCTCCCCTCACCTTCTTCCTCTTGCAGTAGCTACAGCAGTACCACGTTGCACACAATAGATGTGCAAAATGATTCATTTTTTGATAAAAGCTATATATATTTCCATGTACTGAGAATGTTATTTTATGACTGAAATTTTTTGTTTTAATTTTAGAGGCGGGGTCAGGCTGGAGTGCAGTGGTGTGATTATAGCTCACTGCAGCCTCAAACTCCTGGCTGAAGCAGGCCTCCCACCCCAGCCTCCCAAAGTGCTGAGGTTACCGGTCCGAGCCACTGTGCCCAGCCTGTTTTAGATTTTTAAAACAGCTGTGTAGACATTACCTTAAAGGACACAGGAATATACCAGGAGCTGCACATTCCCGTCCCGTCAGGGATCAGAGCTGCACATTCCCGTCACGTCAACAGAGAGGCTTTACTGAACTTGGGGATTCAGCCTGGAACGCTGCACCTCCCACAGCTGTAAACCTGCGTGTAGGCACGAGGCTTTTCCGGGTCCCCAGGCAGCGGCCTCAGCTCTCCACCCCTGGAGGACGTGGAAGACCCTCCCCCCCGCCTGAGGTGGGGGAGTGAAGACATTGTCGCCACGCAACACAGCAGGGACAGGGCACGCTCTTGCTCCCCTCAGATCCCCAGTACAGAGAGATGTGGCTGCTTTCCCTTTAAAACCTGTGAAACAGACAGAACACATCGAAGAGCTTTCGTTTGTTCTCCTCTTTGTAGAAGAGCTTGAGTTCTGCATCGTCTAGAGAACATTCAGAGTGATTGGAAGACTGCTCATCAAAACACCACACTAACAAGCCCTTTGTTTTTAATTTCCAGCTACCGATAGTCTTTATAAACTTTCTCTGCAAACCCTCAACGCAGACATTTTCTTAAAACAACGCCAGACCTCACCGACACCTGCCTCCCCGTCTCCCCCGGCCGCCCCCTGCCCCTTCGTGGCCCGGGGCAGCTACAGCAGCATCGTCAACAGCAGCTCCAGCAGGTAGGTCTGCTGCTTCCTTTCCAGTCCTCAGCTCGAAACATGCCTGAAACCCAGTGTCACACCCTTTACATAGAAACACCGGCCAGAGACCACTGTCTGGTGTTACTTCTGACGACTGCCGGCTTGTGTGGGCCCCTTTACATGGGGTCCACCCCCTCTTCTGCTGCTGTGCTGGTGCCCAGCTCCAACAGGAACCCCGTTCCCATTCTAATGCAGTCATTCTTCCCACCCGTGGACCGAGAAATGCACCGTTTAACTCACTAGAGGGATATTTTCATTGAAGAGCCAATGAACATTTACTAAGCATTACATGAAGACCTAAAGGGGATTCCTGTGAGTTGGGAATATGGGTTTATATTTTGGCCTTTGGACAATTTGGCTTAGGACTTAGAAGGGCAGGATCTGGTCCAAGACTGTTGTGCTGGGTGAGGTGCTGCAGTAGGGGATGTGTGCACCCGGGACGGCAGCCTCCTGACCACACAGACGGTCAGGATGCAGGATCCATGGATGCAGGAACCATGCTGTTCTCCGAGGCACAGAGCCTCGCTTGTGTCCTCCTGCCACAGTGTAGCGCAAGCCTGACGGTCACAGATGGCGTTCTCACCGTGTGCCTCGCCGTGGCATGGGTTTCTGTGCACCGCATCACCGGCCAGCCTGGGGTCAGGTTCGCCCCCCATTGCCTAAGAGGCAGTAACCACTGAGGCTGGGGGAGCCACCCCGCTTAGGGGCCTTGCCACAGGAGCACCTCGCCGTGTCCTGGCAGGGAAGGGGACTCCCTGAGGCCCAGCCCTTCCCGGTGTCAGTGCCTGCCCTGTGCATGTCCTGCTGGGTGGCTCAAGCGTTCTTCACAAAAGTGTGGTCAAAGCCTCTGCCAGTCCCTAAATTGTGATCCCGCCCTGGTCTCTTTCATAGCGATCTTTCGTTTTCTTACCTTTCTCCAGATTGCCCTCTATCTCTGATTAAGCGGTCTGAGGCCCCAGAGCATGTGACATGAGGCTGAGCGATGCTCTGTGAGCTGCCCCGCTGCAGAGAAGCCCACTTGGGGCTCAGTCCTGCCAGCCCCACACCTCTTCGAGGCAGGGCACTGCTGAGGAATGAGTTCTCTCTTTGCTTCTTTTTCAAGTGACCCTAAAATAAAGCAGCCAAATGGAAGCAAACACAAGTTGACAAAGGCAGCCTCACTCCCGGGCAAGAACGGCAACCCCACTTTCGCTGCAGTCACGGCCGGCTACGACAAGAGCCCAGGTCAGTGCCTTTGCTTCAGAGACCTGCCACGCCGGGCGCCGGGCCCGGTGGAATGACCTCTGCCCTGATGTACCTTCCATTGATTGAGCGTCCATTGTTACAGGTGGGAATGGCTTTGCTAAAGTTTCTTCAAACAAAACAGGTTTCTCCAGCACCCTTGGCATTTCACATGCTCCTGTTGACAGCGATGGCTCAGACAGGTACGGTAGACCACCACTAACTGCTAGAAAGACGGAAGGCTTCTCAAGTTGGGTCAGCACCTTTTACCCATAGTGGGTTTCAGGGCATTCTTCGCCTGATTTACAAGGAGGTGTTTGTCAGAAGTGGTCAGGTGCCTCTAAGAAATCATGTCTGCTGGGTGGAAGCAGAAAGCCGGCTGTGGTGCCTTCCCCGGGCGGGGTCCAGATAGAGAAAGGGGCACCCACGCCTGTCTCAGCCCAGCAGACACGCATGTTAAACCTGTTCTCACTCTCCTCCGTCCCCTGGTCTGTGGTGAGATGGGATCTGATCGTTAAAAACAGAAGAGCAAAAGTTACTTGGGAGAAGGGAAATTTGGAGCGAATACTAGACAGTTTGTAGTAAATCATTGGCCACGCCTCTTTCGTGAGCCAGGCTTGTTTTCCATGCAGCAGTCACCTTGGTTGACTTTTCCTGACAAGCAACAGTAGAGCCCCAATTTACCTACTTTGCACTAATGGGAAATGAGTCCTAGATTTGAAATTTTTTTTTTTTTTTTGAGACGGAGTCTTGCTCTGTCGCCCAGGCTGGAGTGCAGTGGCGCGATCTCAGCTCACTGCAAGCTCCGCCTCCCGGGTTTACGCCATTCTCCTGCCTCAGCCTCCCGAGTAGCTGGGACTACAGGCGCCCGCCACCTCGCCTGGCTAGTTTTTTGGATTTTTTAGTAGAGACGGGGTTTCGCCGTATTAGCCAGGATGGTCTCGATCTCCTGACCTCGTGATCCGCCCACCTCGGCCTCCCAAAGTGCTGGGATTACAGGCTTGAGCCACCGTGCCCGGCCTGAAATAGTTTTTAAATAAACCTTCCATTACCAAAAAGCAAACAGAAGGAAAAAAATGTCTGTTTCTCTGCAAAACACTTGCTTTAAACTGGGCTGTGGGCTAGTGATAGGTCATCCGGAGCTCGGAGGCTCCCTCCGGCTCAGTCCTTGTGGGAAGCAGCCATTGTTCAGCTCCTCCTTTTGTCTTTGTTTTTCATATTTGAGTACCCCCAGTTGAAGCAGTGTCTCCTGTTTGTGAAGCTGTGCACTATGGATCCGTTTTCACTAACCACCATACATTTCTGTGTGTTGCGTTTTCCTCTTGTAACATTTAGCTCGGGTTTGTGGAGTCCCGTCAGCAACCCAAGCAGCCCTGACTTCACTCCCCTCAATTCGTTCTCCGCCTTTGGAAATTCTTTTAATCTAACTGGTGGTGAGTGTTTAACACTAGATGTGTAACTAATAAGCCTGTGGACAGAGGAAGGGAGAGGAGGTGTGGTTTTGTGTGTTGGAGAACACGGCACAGCAGCGCTGTGGAAGGAGGCCCCGCAGGAAGCTCCCTGGGAAGGGTCCCCTCCCCTCCTCCTCCCTCACCCGCACCAGCAGCCCAAAGGGGCAGAGGACCGGGCTTGACACGGTGCGTGCACCAGTTGGTGTGAGTTCCACGGCGGGTACTGAAGGGCTTCACAGAAGGGTTCCGGTCTGAAATGGGGCCCTGAGCATGCCAGGGGTCCTCTTCTTGCTGTCCAGAACTGGAGGTCACCACAGAAGCTTCGCATTAGCTATCATGTGAGAGTGGGGAATGTCTGCATTTGGATGTCATCAGTGGCACATCAGCTCGTGCACTGTGCGTTCGAGTTCTGGAGGACATCCCTGCCCCTGCTTCCGCTGGGCTGTGGTGGGGCTGGGGCAGTGGGTGTGGTGGCTCCAGGAGCAGTGGTGGGAGGTGTGCCGTTGAGTGGAGCCCCCTGCCGTGGTGATCATGGCAAAACCAAATATGGACTTGACGACTGTTGCTTTATTTCCAGAAGTTTTCAGCAAACTCGGATTATCTCGATCGTGCAATCAGGCCTCACAGAGGAGCTGGAGCGAGTTTAATAGTGGCCCTTCATACCTTTGGGACTCGCCAGCCACAGATCCCAGTCCTTCCTGGCCCGCCAGTTCCGGCTCCCCGACCCACACAGCCACAGTGAGTACTTGGGGCTGGGGCTGAGGCCTGGCCCTGGCCCACTCACTCGCCACCTGCCATTGCTGTCACATGGATGGCACTGACACAGTTATAAACAACCAACAGCAGCATCAGAGGGGTGGGTTAGTCCTTCTGTTATCTTCACTGCTTTGTCTTCGTATTCTGTCAAAATGATCAATCGATGTTCTTCAGAGTCATTACAATCAGGAAGTTTTAGGAAGAACAACTGAACTGCTGTGAGGTTGGTCTCTAGAGTCCCTCCTAATAGATCAAGGGCATTTTCTGCGTCTTCCCCACCTGTAAATGGACCCCAAGGGTGGCCACAGGCCTGTGGCAGGTTCAGATGGCTGAGGGAAGCCTTTAGCATCTGTGCAGTGCAGGCACTGGGCTCCAGGAGCAAGCTCGATACTGCATTTACTTCGTTGCTGAGAAGCCCCTGTGTCTCAGCTTAGATTTTCTAGAGCGCATTTGTTTGCTGCTTGGCCGAAGTCGTCTGCAAAGATCATGCACCAAAAGAGTATTCTTGCCAAGGAAAATAATTAGTGGTCCTGGCTTCCACAAAATTATGGCAAAAATATGACCCCACTGCGTTTGCCTCTTTATTCTCAGAAAAACTAAATTAGACATGCAAGGT
This sequence comes from Chlorocebus sabaeus, assembly GCF_047675955.1. NCBI lineage: Eukaryota > Metazoa > Chordata > Mammalia > Primates > Cercopithecidae > Chlorocebus > Chlorocebus sabaeus. The sequence continues at coordinate 98,496,042 of NC_132917.1, read as the reverse complement.
TTTATAATAGATATTTCAACTTTACAGATTCCAAAGTTTGTCTTCATGTGTAATTATTCAACCTTCTGTTTTAAAACCACCTGAACCACTCTTTAAAAGAGAAGTCAGCAAACTTTGTATAGAGTCAGATAGTGACTATTATAGGCTCTGAAGGCCGTGCTTCACCGCTGCCATGGCAGTGCACAGGCCGATGGGCACAGCTGTGTTCCAATACCAAGTCTGTTTACAAAAGTAGGCAGAGCTGGATTGGTCCACGGGCTGTCCTTTCTTAAAATATCACAACCAGCCGGCACGGTGGCTAATGCCTGTAATCCCAGCACTTTGGGAGGCTGAGGTGGGAAGATCGCTTGAGCCCAGGAGTTTGAGGCTGCAGTGAGCCATGATCACACCACTGCACTCCAGCCTGAGTGATGGAGCAAGACCCTGTCTCAAAAAGATCAGAATCATCTGCCATCTGCTCATAAATATATGTATAAAACATTTGTTCCAAAGTGAGCAAAGTGAGAGGAACGTGTGCCCCAGCCTCATCTTTTCTGTAGCCTTACCCCCTTACCCCTACCCCCTTACCCACTTGACCCCCTGCCTGCCGGGCTCAGTGCTGGACGCTTTGTTTTGTCACAGTCGGTCCTCGGTAACACCAGCGGCCTGTGGTCCACCACTCCATTCAGCAACTCCATTTGGTCCAGCAACCTTAGCAGCGCCCTTCCCTTCACAACTCCAGCAAACACGCTGGCAAGCATCGGCCTCATGGGCACGGAAAACTCCCCTGCTCCCCACGCCCCCTCTGCCTCCAGCCCAGCTGACGACTTGGGACAGACCTACAACCCGTGGCGGATATGGAGCCCCACGATTGGAAGAAGAAGCTCGGACCCTTGGTCTAATTCGCACTTTCCTCACGAGAATTAAATTAGGCAAAAAACAAACAAACAAACAAACCTAGTGGGCCCTCATCTAGATCATGATGTGCCAGTTTCTGAGACATCTGTTTAAGGCTCTTACTGCAGCTCCCCCTCCCCACCCTCCTCATCTTTGCAAAACAGACCCAAGCAGGGCAGGCTCAGACCACTCGCTTCTTTCAGATCTTTCTTGCAATTATGATAACATGAGATTTGCTGTTGTGCTTTTAGAGAAAAGTCTGGACTCAGCCACAAACTCTAATAAGACCTGTACATCTGAGGACCTTTCCCGTTAACTGCGTTTTGACCACCTGTCTTCCCCATGCTTTATTTATCTGTATGAACACATTTGACATTACAGCTAAGGAAATAATTTGAGTTGATTCAGAAGTCCTGGCATGTGACAATTTTGTTAAATTACCAAGTTTGGTTTTTAATAATTTCGCAATATTATGCGCCAAGATCTAATTTTAAAACTGTATGAGGACTTTGTGCTGAAAATACAGAGTATTTTTTTAAAGTAAGGCTGTCTTGGTTTAAAAGCAGATTACAGAAATGTAAGTCAACTTAAGAACAGTGAATGAATGTAAAAACATTCAGTTGAGACCATATGCATTTTCTGTGCTGTTTGTACTTGAGGTATGTAACATTTGTATACCTGAACTTATTTTAAAGATGAACTGAAATGCACATAGCCAAGTCTTGAGATACAAGATTGAATGTGTATTTCTTAAAAATACAACTTTGTGTTGTACTTTGAAATAAATGATGCTTTTTTCAAAAGCCTTGACTTGTTTTGTGGTTTTTTACACACAAGGTGTATTTGTTAGGATTTTCTCACACCGGAGTAAACCCCCTTATCCTTGGCTTGCTCGGTGGCGCGGACAGGTTAAGATGGGGCTTGCTCTGTCATTGCTGGAACTTCCTGCAGTCTGATGGAGTTCTGTGTGCTCCCGTGGCAGTCATGGAGGGTCCTTGATCGAAAACGACTTGAAAGCCTGTTTGGATTCATCCAGTAAGTGTTTTCCCTCTGCCACTATCCTAAAAGGCCTCATAAAAAGCAGCCATTGCTACCATGTATTGAGTACTGACTCTGCGTCAGGTACCTGGCTAACACTCGACGTGCTGGGTTACTCCGTTACACTTGAGGAACCCGGCTGGGCCATGCTGGCTCAGAAGCCCCAGGTCAGGCTGGCCGCAGAGTCACACGGCACCCACTGTGCCGCCTTCCCTCTGGTCACAGCCACCATTCTCAGGAACAGTCTGTGTCCAACTCACCCCTGTGTGTTCTAACACTGGCCAACCTCTACCCGCCTTCAGTCTAAGGAAGTTGTGTGGTGAGAGGAAGACAGACGGAGAAGGAGAGAAGTGGGGCACAGAGGGAAGACAGCAGGGACTCAGGGGCGGCCTGGGGGAGGGCCCTGAGGGCCACCTGTGGGAGCTCACCAGCCGCAGCACAGCGTGCAGTGCCCCTGTGCCCTTTCATTTCTAAACAGTGGCTTGGAGACAAGGCGGGATGCCTTGGGCTGTGGCACAGGGGCTGGGGGTACTAGAAACCACTGTTTACCCACTGGTATTAATTAGATTTAGCAGTTTACCAGCTGATACAGCTATACCCCAAAGCCAGGCTGGATGGAAAGCAACCTCTGTGACGCTGAGACATGGAGCCACAGGTGACAGTGACACAGGGTGCCACGTAGAAATACCAGCTGGGGCTGCTGGAAACGGAGCCTCGGTACAGACTAGAAATGACTTAGCCAAGTCTGTTAGGTGCAGTAGTAAAGGCTACACATCTAAACTGTATTTTTTTCTTTTAACTAGAAATGTGTAGACCCTTTTCCAATGTTAAGACTCTCAGCTCCTCCATGGTCCCTGTGGAGCCCACACAGACACGAGGTGAGTCTCAGTAGCCACAGCACATGCGTTGGTTTCATCTTGCCTGCTCCAACTTGCTTTTCTCAGCGTCTTCCCTGTGTTAAAGCCAGCCTTTGTAGGAGATGCTGCACATCAGTGTTCTGTTGGAGGCTAGTTACATCATGAAATCAAAACCATCCCCATGAAGGTGGGAGTGATTTAGTCAGAATGTTGTTTGGCGTGATTGTGAATCTGACCTTTTCTCTGCTTTGTACCAAAGGTCAGTAGAACAAGCCACATTATTTTTACAACCTGTGATGTGTCCCTCGGGGACACCAGATTTCCTGTGCAACCGGAGCTGTGGTGTGTAGGCTGACATCAGGCCTTGTACAATGCTCGCAGGTACATGCACTTGCACGGTCAGGACAAATTCAGGGCTTGGGTTTCTCTTTCTACACCAAAGCAGATAATGAGGTGGAAAGCTCTGCATACAGGTGAACATCCTAGAAACCCTCACTTAAACAAAAGAAAAACTGGGTCAGGCGCCGGGGCCCCACCTGTCATCCCAGCACTTTGGGAGGCCGAGGTGGGCGGATCAGTGGAAGTCAGGAGTTCTAGACTACCCTGGCCAACATGGTGAAATCCCGTCTCTACTAAAAATACAAAAATTAGCTGGGTGTGGTGGCGCACACCTATAATCCCAGCTACTCAGGAGGCTGAGGCAGGAGAATTACTTGAACCCAGGAGGCGGAGGTTGCAGTGAGCCAAGATTGTACCACCGCACTCCAGCCTGGCGACAGAGCAAGACTCCATCTCAAAAAAACAAAAAAAAAAAGAAAAAACTTGTATTGGCAGACTTTCCCTCAGAAAGAGTATCTCAAGAATCGATCCTAAACTTGCTTCATCAGAACAACCTCCTGAGACCCCCTAGACTCCTTTTTTAAGTTCTCATTTCACCCCATGAGCCTCACCAGCAGGCTTGAGAGAAACACTACGGACTTGGGAGGAGATACACACAAGGGTCTCTTCTGTTACTTGTGCTTTCGAAATAATAACAACTGGGTCTGTTTACAGTGGACGCTCGTCACATGACAGTCGCTTTGGACTAGGCCAAGGCTGAATTTAAAAAGGTTATATATAAAGAATTGTACTTACATGAAATAATAATGGATGTCTTTATGGGTTTGTCTTGAGACAGGGTCTTGCTCTGTCACCTAGGCTGAAGTGGCACAATCATAGGCTCACTGCAGCCTTGAACTCCCAGGCCCAAGCAAGTTCTCCCTCCTCAGTCTCCCAAGTAGCTGGGACAACAGGCACGGACCACCACATCCGGCTAATTTTTTTATTTTTTGTAGGGACAAAGTCTTGCTTTGTTGCCCAGTCTGGTCTCAAACTCCTGAGTGCAAGCGATCCTCCTGCCTCAGCCTCCCAAAGTGCTGGGATTACAGACGTGAGCCACTATGCCCAGGTATCTTATATGTTTATATAAATACACATGTAAATAAAGGTATAATCTTTTTTAAATGTTTTTTACCTAAACTGTGTATCAGAGGAGTGAAAAAAGAATTTGGATTTTTAATGACAACCTGAAATAATTTAAAGGATCAGAATCTCATTTAAAAAGGCTGTCTTTAAGGAAAAAGCCGAGGATAGGCATCTGGGAAACACAGACTCCAAAGGAATGGGGTCAGTGCTCCAAAGCTAAAAAGTTAAGGTCTCTTTTATACAGGCAGAAAACAAATTTAGTGGAATCACAGCATTTTCCGTATGAGTCTGGTTTATGAGTAACAGCAACTTGATTAGTTACAGCTTGATGTTTTTTCTTTCCAATTGAAAGACTATATTTAACATTGTGATTTAGACAGTGTAGTCGTCGTGAAGTCCTTGTGTAAGAGAAGAAAGAGGGAAATTATAATGAGCATCAACAGGAGAGAAGGGGTCCTTCCCTGCTGCCCCTGAGTTTTTTATAACATTTTACAAAACGGTGTGTCATGCGCGTCTGTGTGAAGAGATCACCAAACAGGCTTTGCATGAGCAGTAAAGCTTTTTAATCACCTGGGTGCGGGCGAGCTGAGTCCGAAAAGAGAGTCAGCGAAGGGAGATAAGGGTGGGGCCGTTTTATAGGATTTGAGTAGGTAAAGGAAGACCTTCCCACCTCTATACAGTCTGATAACGGACCAGCCTCTACTAGTCAAATCACCCAAGCAGTTTCTCAGGCTCTTGATAGTCAGTGGAACCTTCATACCCCTTTCCCATCCTCAGTCTTCAGGAAAGGCAGAACGGACTAATGGTCTTTTAAAAACACACCTCACCCAGCTCAGTCACCAACTTAAAAAGGACTGGACAATACTTTTACCACTTGCCCTTCTCAGAATTCAGGCCTGTCCGCGGAATGCTACAGGTTCCAGCCCATTTGAGCTCCTGTGTGGACACTCCTTTCTATTAGGTCCCAGTCTCATTCCAGACACCAGACCAACTTGGACTGCACCCCGAAAAGCTTGTCATCCCTACTGTCTTCTCTCTAGTCGTACTCCTAGTCACCGTTCTCAACTACTCATAAATGCCCTGCTCGTGTTTACACTGTTTCTCCAAAGCCATCACAGCTGATACATCCTGGTGCTATCCCAAACCGCCACTCTAAATTCCCTCTTAACGTAAATAATATTTGCTGGCAGGGCTATGCTGAGCCTCCTTGGGTACTCTCCAATTAGATGTCCTACGTCCTCCCAATTCTTAGTCCTTTAACACCTGTCTTCTCTCCTCTCATTCAGACCTTGTGGCTTCTGTTTAGTTTTTCAATTTATACAAAACTGCATCCAGCCCATCACCAATCATTCTATATGGCAAATGCTCCTTCTAACAACCCCACAATATCGCCTCTTACCACAAAATCTTCCTTCAGCTTCATCTCTCCCACTCTAGGTTCCCACGCCGCCCCTAATCCCGCTTGAAGCAGCCCTGAGAAACATCGCCCATTCTCTCTCCATAACAACCCCCCCAAAATTTTCGCCACCCCAACACTTCAACACTATTTTCTTTTATTTTTCTTATTAATATAAGGCGGCAAAAATGTCAGGCCTCTGAGCCCAAACCAAGCCATCGCGTCCCCTGTGACTGGCACGTGTACGCCCAGATGGCCTGAAGTAACTGAAGAATCACGAAAGAAGTGAAAATGCCCTGCCCCGCCTTAACCGATGACATTCCACCACACTTTTAAAGAAGTGAAAATGGCCAGTCCTTGACTTGAGTGATGACATTACCTTGTGAAAGTCCTTTTCCTGGCTCATCCTGGCTCAAAAAGCTCCCCCACTGAGCACCTTGTGACCCCCCCCACCCCTGCCTCCCAGAGAACAACCCCCCTTTGACTGTAATTTTCCTTTACCTACCCAAATCCTACAAACCGGCCCCACCCTTACCTCCCTTCTCTGACTCTCTTTTCGGACTCAGCCCGCTGCCCCCAGGTGATTAAAAAGCTTTATTGCTCACACAAAGCCTGTTTGGTGGTCTCTTCACACAGACACGCATGACACAGTGTAGGCAAAGAAAAAGGATAATCTATAATCAGAGAAACAGGTTACAGGTGCCTGTTACATGACTCAGGCCTCATAATCACATTCCTTTAAGGCTGTAAATAAAATTCCAACAGCTTTGATTTTGAATTATTTTCACACATGTAAAGTGACTAAGTGATGCTATATTTGAAGGAAGATTCCTTTCTGTCACCAAATTGTTAACTCTCACTGTAAAAAATACATACCGTTTAGTAATTTTGTTAGAGATGCCTTGAGTAGCTTTGTCCTAATTTTACTTGTTCCTATTTCAAAATGCTACCACAGAGTTAAATTCACCCTTAAAATACAGACCGATCCCAGAAATTAGGTCATTGCAGATGACTCAAACATTTGCTCCCACGTGGGCAGGTTGGAAAAAATGACGAACAAACGTTTAGACTGATAGTATAAAGAAATGTGACTGGGGTCGTCCACAAAGTTTGAATGCTTTAGAAACAGGCTTCTAACCCTGACAGATGCCTCTAAAAGTTGAGTAACAGACATTTTAGATGCTTTGCTATCTTAGCTATAGAAGCGGTAAAAGGTCATTCAAATACAAAGACTCAGATCCTAATGGCAATGTCTGGGCTGACCACTACGCTAAAGAAACAAGATCAGCCCATACGAACACTCCTGTGATCTCACCGGTCTTGAGAAATTCAGAGGCTGCTGTTAGCGTCAGAACAAGCCCCTGATTTGCAAAAAGAAAATGAGGAAAGTTCTGATGCCTATTACATCTTAGGAGAGCCGGCTAATGTCATCAGAAAGGTGATAGTGGACTCTAACAAAAATTCTTTATGATATTACCCCAAATTGGATGCCTGTAAAGATAAATTGGCAACAATATTAAACCAGGTAATTTTAGAGGTATTGCCAAGAACAGTTACAAAACATCCCCCAGTGAACGAAATCCTGATAAAACGTTTAAAATGTAGACGTGAGCAGGAACTAGAGAGCTTGAAGGCCCTTCAGACCCCTCCAGGTGGACTCCATACCGATGCCTTCTGCGGTGGATTATCAATACATTCTGGTTATTGTTTGTTGATATTCACTGTGGATTGAAATTTTCCCTGCCAGAGAGTGACAAAAAGGGCTTGATTTTGTTTTCCAACCTGGAAAATCCCCACTTACTTCTAATGACAGAGATACTCCTTTTTCCAGACCAGTGCAGTGGTTGGTTTGGTCCTGCTGAGTCTCTTGTTGAACTATGATCCCCAGTGTGAAAGATGGGGCCTGGTGGAGCGGGTGGAGCCCTCATGAATGACTTGGTGCCATTCTCACTCGAGTAAGTGTTTACCCTTAGTTCCCACAAGAACTAGTTGTTGAAAAGAGCTTGGCACCTTCCCCCACCTCCTGCTTCCTCCCTTTCTCACCGTGTGGTCTGCACAGGGCTCTCCTTCGCCTCCACCAGGAGTGCACCCGTCCTGAGGCCCTCAACAGAAGAAGATGCTACGCCATGCTTCCTGTACAGCCTGCAGAACCCTGAACCAAATAAACCTCTTCACACGCCACTCAGCCTCAGGTGTTCCTTTACAGCAACACAAAGGGACTAAAACATACTGTTATTAAGAAACACTGAAAATGTGCCTTCAATCCAGAGATTTCACTGTCCTTGTTTTCTCCAGTCGTCTAGAAAGACAGAACTAATGGAATTTTTTTTTAGATAGCATACCTCTCAGAAACCTCCAAAATTCTACATCTTAAGAGATTACCGTTAGCGTTGTAAGATCAACCACCTCTAGGTCCCATGTTGCCTCCTTATGGATTCATAACATGCCACTGTATACAGCTCGAAGCTTCATCCCAGCTTAGATTCTACATGATTGTGTCAGGTCTCTGAGCCAAAGCTAAGCCATCATATCCCCTGTGACCTGCACGTAACACATCCAGATGGCCGGTTCCTGCCTTAACTGATGGCATTCCACCACAAAAGAAGTGAAAATGAGGCCGGGCGCGGTGGCTCAAGCCTGTAATCCCAGCACTTTGGGAGGCCGAGACAGGCGGATCACGAGGTCAGGAGATCAAGACCATCCTGGCTAACACAGTGAAACCCCGTCTCTACTAAAAAATACAAAAAAAACTAGCCGGGCGAGGTGGTGGGCGCCTGTAGTCCCAGCTACTCGGGAGGCTGAGGCAGGAGAATGGAGTAAATCCGGGAGGCGGAGCTTGCAGTGAGCAGAGATCTGGCCACTGCACTCCAGCCTGGGCCACAGAGCGAGAGTCCGCCTCAAAAAAAAAAAAAAAAAAAAAAAAGAAGTGAAAATGGCCTGTTCCTGCCTTAACAGTTGTCATTACCTTGTGAAATTCCTTTTCCTGGCTCATCCTGGCTCAAAAGCTCCCCCACTGAGCACCTTGTGACCCCAACCCCTGCCTGCCAGAGAACCTCCTTTAACTGTAATTTTCCTTTACCTACCAAAATCCTACAGAACGACCCCACCCCACCTCCCCCTTCACTGACTCTTTTCGGACTCAGCCTGCTGCACCCAGGTGATTAAAAAGCTTTATGGCTCACACAAAGCCTGTTTGGTGGTCTCTTCACACGGACGCGCATGACATTTTGGTGCCGTGACTCGGATGGGGGACCTCCCTTGGGAGATCAATCCCCTGTGCTCCTGCTCTTTGCTCCGTGAGAAAGATCCACCTACGACCTCAGGTCCTCAGACTGACCAGCCCAAGGAACATCTCATCGATTTTAAATCCGGTAAGCGGCCTCTTTTTACTCTGTTCTTCAACCTCTCTCACTATCCCTCAACCTCCTTCTCCTTTCAATCTTGGCGCCGCTCTTCAATCTCTCCCTTCTCTTAATTTCAATTCCTTTCATTTTCTGGTAGAGACAAAGGAGACGCATTTTATCCGTGGACCCAAAACTCCGGCGCCGGTCACGGACTCGGGAAGGCAGCCTTCCCTCTGTGTTTAATCATTGCGGGGACGCCTCTCTGATTATTCACCCACGTTCCATTGGTGTCCGATCTCCAGGGGGACGCCTGCTTTGGCTGCTCACCCCGCCTTTCTCTGTGTCTCTCCCTTCTCTTTAAACTTCCCTCCTTCACTATGGGCAGCTTTCCATCCTCCATTCCTCCCTCTTCTCCCTTAGCCTGTGTTCTCCAGAACTGAAAACCTCTTCAACTCTCACCTGACCTAAAATCTAAGTGTCTTATTTTCTTCTCAATACTGTTTGGCCCCAGTACAAACTCGACAGGGGTTCTAAACAGCCAGAAAACGGCACTTTCAATTTTTCTATCCTACAAGATCTAGATAATTCTTGTCATAAAATGGACAAACGTTCTGAGGTGCCTGAGGTCCTGGCATTCTTTTACACATTGTTCCCTGGTCCCAATGCGACCGGCATGCCTGTCCCCTCTGTCCCAACCCCAAGCGTCGCTGAGTCTTTCTAGTCTTCCTTTTCTACAGACCCATCTGACCTCTCCCCTTCTCCCCAGGCTGCTCCTCGCCAGGCCGAGCCAGGCCCCAGTTCTTCCTCAGCCTCTGCTCCCCCACCCTATCATCTTTGTATCACCTCCTCTCCTCACACCCAGTCTGGTTTCCATGACTAGCCCTCCCCAACCTGCCCAACAATTTCCTCTTAAAGAGGCGGCTGGAGCTAAAGGCAGAGTCAAGGTTAATGCTCCTCTTTTCTTTATCCGACCTCTCCCACATCAGCTGGCATTTAGGCTCTTTTTCATCAAATATAAAAACCCAGCCCAGTTCATGGCCTGCTTCGCAGCAACCCTTAGACGCTTTACCGCCCTAGACCCAGAGGGGCCAGAAGGCCGCCTTATTCTTCATATGCATTTTATCACCCAGTCAGCTCCCGACATTAGAAAAAGCTCCAAAAATTAGATTCCGGCCCTCAAACCCCACAACAGGACTTAATTAACCTCACCTTCAAGGTGTACAGTAATAGAGTAGAGGCAGCCAAGTAGCGATTATTTCTGAGTTGCAGTTCCTTGCCTCTACTGTGAGACAAACCCCAGCCACATCTCCAGCACACAAGAACTTCCAAACACCTGAACTACAGCTGCCAGGGGTTCCTCCAGGACCGCCTCCCCCAGGAGCTTGTTTCAAGTGCCAGAAATCTGGTCACTGGGCCAAGGAATTCCCGCAGCCCAGGATTCCTCCTAAGCCGTGTCCCATCTGTGCGGGACCCCACTGAAAACTGGACTATCCAACTGGCCCAAGGCTCCTCTGACTCCTTCCCACATCTTCTCAGCTTAGCGGCTGAAGACTGACGCTGCCAGATCGCCTCGGAAGCCTCCTGGACCATCACAGACGCTTTAGGTAACTCTTACAGTGGAGGGTAAGTCCGTCCCCTTCTTAATACAGAGGCTATCCACTCCACATTACCTTTTTTTCGAGGGCCTGTTTGCCTTGCCTCCATAACTGTTGTGGGTATTGATGGTCAGGCTTCTAAACCTCTTAAAACTCCCCAACTCTGGTGCCAACTTGGACAACATTCTTTTATGCACTCCTTTTTAGTTATCCCCACCTGCCCAGCTCCCTTATCAGGCCAAGACATTTTAACTAAATTATCTGCTTCCCTGACTATTCCTAGGCTGCAGCCACACCTCATTGCCACCTTTTCCCCCTGTTCAAAGCCTCCTTCACATCCTCCCCTCATATCCCCCCACCTTAACCCACAAGTATAGGACGCCTCTACTCCCTCCTTGGCGACCGATCAGTCACCCCTTACATCCCATTAAAACCTAATCACCCACCCCTTACCATCCCATTAAAACCTAATCACCCTTACCCCGCTCAATGCCAATATCCCATCCCACAGCACGCTTTAAAAGGATTAAAGCCTATTACCACTCACCTCCTACAGCATGGCCTTTTAAAGCCTGTAAACTCCCCTAACAATTCCCCCATTTTACCTGTCCTTAAACCAGACAAGCCTTACACGTTAGTTCAGGATCTGCGCCTTATCAACCAAATTGTCTTGCCTGTTCACCCCGTGGTGCCAAACCCATATACTCTCCTATCCTCAATACCTCCCTCCACAACCCAGTATTCTGTTCTGGATCTCAAACATACTTTCTTTATTATTCCTTTGCACTCTTCATCCCAGCCTCTCTTTGCTTTCACTTGGACTGACCCTGACACCCATCAGGCCAGCAAATTACCTGGACTGTACGGCCACAAGGCTTCACGGACAGCCCCCATTACTTCATTCAAGCCCAAATTTCTTCCTCATCTGTTACCTATCTCGGCATAATTCTCATAAAAATGCACGTGCTCTCCCTGCTGATGGTGTTCGGCTAATCTCCCAAACCCCAATCCCTTCTACAAAACAACAATTCCTTTCCTTCCTAGGCATGGTTAGTGCAGTCAGAATTCTTACACAAGAGCCAAGACGGTGACCTGTAGCCTTTCTGTCCAAACAACTTGACCTTACTATTTTAGCCCAGCCCTCATGCCTGTGTGCAGCGGCTGCCACTGCCTTAATACTTTTAGAGGCCCTAAAAATCACAAACTATGCTCAACTCACTCTCTACAGTTCTCATAACTTCCAGAATCTATTTTCTTCCTCCCACCTGACACATATACTTTCTGCTCCCCAGCTCCTTCTGCTATACTCACTCTCTGCTGAGTCTCCCACAATTACCATTGTTCCTGGCCCAGACTTCAATCCGGCCTCCCACATTATTCCAGATACCACACCTGACCCCCATGACTGTATCTCTCTGAAACACCTGACATTCACTCCATTTCCCCATATTCTTTCGTGTTCCTCACCCTGATCACACTTGGTTTATTGATGGCAGTTCCACCAGGCCTAATCGCCACTCACCAGCAAAGGCGGGCTGTGCTATAGTATCTTCCACATCTATCATTGAGGCCACCGCTCTGCCCCCCTCCACTACCTCTCAGCAAGCCGAACTAGTTGCCTTAACTCAGGCCCTCACTCTTGCAAAAGGATTACGCGTCAATATTTATACTGACTCTAAATATGCCTTCCATATCCTGCACCACCATGCTGGTATATGGGCTGAAAGAGGTGTCCTCACTACACAGGTGTCCTCCATCATTAATGCCTCTTTAATAAAAATGCTTCTCAAAGCCGCTTTACTGCCAAAGGAAGCTGGAGTCATTCACTGCAAAGGCCATCAAAAGGCATCAGATCCCATCACTCAAGACAACACTTATGCTGATAAAGAAGCTAAAAAAGCAGCTAGTGTTCCAGCTTCTATCCCTCACGGCAATTTTCCTCCTTCTTATCTAGTCACTCCCACCTATTCCTCCACTGAAACTTCCACCTATCAATCTCTTCCCACACAAGGGGAATGGTTCTTAGACCAAGGAAAATATCTCCTTCCAGCCTCACAGGCCCATTCTATTCTGTCGTCGTTTCATAACCTTTTCCATGTAAGTTACAAGCCGCTAGCCCTCCTCTTAAAACCTCTCATTTCCTTTCCATCATGGAAATATATCCTCAAGAAAATCACTTCTCAGTGTTCCATCTGCTATTCTACTGCCCCTCAGGGATTGTTCAGACCCCCTCTCTTCCCTACACATCAAGCTCAAGGATTTGCCCCTGCCCAGGACTGACAAATTGACTTTACTCACATGCCCAGAGTCAGAAAACTAAAATGCCTCTTGGTCTGGGTAGACACTTTCACTGGATGGGTAGAGGGTCTGAGAAGGCCACCGCGGTCATTTCTTTCCTTCTGTCAGACGTAATTCCTCGGTTTGGCCTTCCCACCTCTATGCAGTCTGATAATGGACCAGTCTTTACTAGTCAAATCACCCAAGCCGTTTCTCAGGCTCTTGGTATTCAGTAAAACCTTCATACCCCTTACGGTCCTCAATCTTCAAGAAAAGTAGAATAGAGTAATAGTCTTTTAAAAACACACCTCACCCAGCTCAGCCACCAACTTAAAAAGGACTGGACAATACTTTTACCACTTGCCCTTCTCAGAATTCAGGCCTGTCCTCGGAATGCTACAGGGTACAGCCCATTTGAGCTCCTGTATAGACGCTCCTTTTTATTAAGCCCCAGTCTCATTCCAGACACCAGACCAACTTGGACTGTGCCCAAAAAAACTAGTCATCCCTACTGTCTTCTATCTAGTCATACTCCTATTCACCATTCTCAACTACTCATAAATGCCCTGCTCGTGTTTACACTGCCGGTTTGCACTGTTTCTCCAAGCCATCACAGCTGATATCTCCTGGTGCTATCCCAAACCGCCACTCTTAACTCCCTCTTAAAGTAAATAAATAATCTTTGCTGGCAAGGCTATGCTGAACCTCCTTAGGCACTCTCTAATTAGATGTCCTAGGTCCTCCCAATTCTTAGTCCTTTAACACCTGTTTTCTCTCCTCTTATTCAGATCTTGTCTCTTCCGTTTAGTTTTTTAATTCATACAAAACTGCATCCAGGCCATCACCAATCATTCTATATGGCAAATGCTCCTTCTAATATCCCCACAATATCGCCTCTTACCACAAAATCTTCCTTCAGCTTCATCTCTCCCACTCTAGGTTCCCACGCCGCCCCTAATCCCGCTTGAAGCAGCCCTGAGAAACATCGCCCATTCTCTCTCCATACCACCCCCAAAAAAATTTTCGCCACCCCTTCAACACTATTTTGATTTTTCCTATTAATATAAGAAAACAGGAATGTCAGGCCTCTGAGCCAAAGCTAAGCCATCACATCCCCTGTGACCTGTGCGTACACATCCAGATGGCCGGTTCCTGCCTTAACTGATGACATTACCTTGTGAAATTCCTTTTCCTGGCTCATCCTGGCTCAAAAGCTCCTCCACTGAGCACCTTGTGATCCCACACCCCTGTCCGCCAGAGAACAACCCCCCTTTGACTGTAATTTTCCTTTACCTACCCAAATCCTACACAACGGCCCCACCCCTATCTCCCTTCGCTGACTCTCTTTTCGGACTCAGCCTGCTGCACCCAGGTGATTAAAAAGCTTTATTGCTCACACAAAGCCTGTTTGGTGGTCTCTTCACATGGATGCGCATGACAGGTTACATTTTATTTCCAGCTTTATCTCAACATGAACATGAACTGTACAGTGCATCCAAAACACACCCGCCTCTACATGATCTGCAGCTTCTATACAAAAGGCACACAAAGACGCGAAATGTATTCCTGTTACAATAATAGGCTCCCCATACAGTCCGCGCATCAGCGGGACACTACGTCTTATCAGTCCGTGTCAGGCTTATATTGGCCTGCCACACGCTCACGTATATTCAGAGTGGTTAGATATGTTCAGATATTTACAACAACCACGTCTCCAGTAATGCATTCTTTGAAAGAGTACCCAGCAATCCAGCGTAATATTATCATAGAGGATTCCAAAACCTTCCAGTAGTGATCCTTGATTTGCTCTTCAGGCATACCCTGCAAACTACAGTTCCCACCAAGGGAATAAAACGACTAGAGACAGAGTTCAAAACCCGTTGGTAATTTTAGCTACAGCCACAAACAAGACCACTCTGCTCTGAAAGTCCAACCGACTAAGTCCATTCGTTAGAGTTATCAAGGACAGTCATATAAGCTTTATTTTCCTCTTAGCCAGCAAAGGGACAGGCCATGCCACAGCAAATACTTCTTTTTAAACCTAGAAAAACACCACAGGGGAACAGGACAGCTTATGACTATTAGAAAAAGCCCTTGACCTCTAAGGCCAACCCAGCTGGCTTCTGGAACATGCTCCCATTACCTGGAGGCGCTCCAGGCCCTTGTCTTGCAGACCAGTTAGGAGAACTAACAGTCATTGCGTTTCTCATAATAACCTATAAATGGTCGGCTAGCATCTCCTGTCTAGAGTTTCAGATGCTACTGCACAACAGTTCTTACGTCATGCGGTTCAACAACTCGCTTTACAACAGAGAGGAAAAAGCTGTTAACTCTGGTGTAACTGTAGACTATGTTCAACAGACACTCTTGAACCAGCCTGTACTCTAAAGCAAGCCCTGACTCCATAGACCCACCCCCCAAATAAGCTCATAACCAAGGCCCACATCCTACAACTGCTACTTGCTAACACCCTCTTATGAGACACCCCAGCTCGCTGTTGTGGGGGCCCCCCTTGCTGCAGGGAGCAACAAGTCCAGCTGCTTTCACTGCAGGCCGTTGCTGCTGCTCTTCCGGGAAAGGCGTTGACAATTTGGGTGCACACATGGGCGAAGGGGCATGGAGGGGTGTGGCCTGGGTTCCAGTCCTGGCTCTGCCATTTACTGGTCATGGCCCTTGGGCACTCTCTGCCCCTCCCAGAACCTCGGTTTCCCCATTCGCAAAACAAACACCCTATCTCAGGAGGATGGTGTGAAGCATGAGGCCAAATAAATAAATGGTAGCACTTGCTATTCTTGTCTTGTTACTGTGGTGTTCCAAAGATGTTTCGAGTGTTAAGCCCCTAGAAATGGCAGCTTCCTGATAGGGATGGAACTCATCTGGCAGGGGGCAGAAGGCCACCAATCTGGAGGCTCCTGAGCTCCTTGCCACCTCCTGGGGCCCCTCCTCCCACACCCTCATCCATCCCACCCTCACCACTGGGTCCACCGCCACCCTGGGCAGCCGTTTGCCTCAGCCCCGCCTCAGCACACCTGTGGCAGCAACTCCAGGGACAAGGTTCTTAGAGGGACTGGATTTGGACCATTCCTCCCAGCCAGATGTTTTGCAGCAGGGAGAGGAGGATGCGTCAGATTCCTGTGCCCACCAAGCACCACCTCCTTTTCCAGTTAAGCCAGTGTGGGGCTGCAAGTTTGCAGGCATTCAGGATCCTTCTGCAACTTAATTGCTTTGCCCTCAGTCCGCCTCCCACTTCTCCAGAATGCACGCTCCCAGCAGCTTTCACAGACCTGAGCCCTGACGGTGCCTCGTCCACCCAGAACTCCACAGCCAGCAGGGCTTGCTGCTGCCTAGAAGGGCCTATTGCCGGCCAGACAGGCGGATCACGAGGTCAGGAGATCGAGACCATCCTGGCTACCACGGTGAAACCCCACCGCTACTAAAAATACAAAAAATTAGCCGGGCGAGGTGGCGGGCGCCTGTAATCCCACCTACTCGGGAGGCTGAGGCAGGAGAAAGGCGTGAACCCGGGAGGCAGAGCTTGCAGTGAGCCGAGATCGCGCCACTGCACTCCAGCCTGGGCGACAGAGCGAGACTCCATCTCAAAAAAAAAAAAAAAAAAAAAAAAAAAACCTATTGCTATCATCCCCTTGTCCCTGCTCTATAAATGTCCTTTTGGGAAAAGTGCTCCCATCTCCCTCCTTTGCCACACAGAGAGCACACTGTGCATGCTATTAGTCAGCCCCTTTTGTAAGAAACGGGAGGTGTCACATCCCCTATAAGCAATACTCCCTCTACGAATGCACTCCCGGACTAAACCATCACGGACCTAAGGAGAGCGTATGAGATCGGGGATCAGCCCCGGGCTCATGGGCTCCCACTGGAGGGGAAGCCTGTGGCTCTGCTTTCAGGAGCAATGTCATGGGAAGCTATATAGAGAAACTAAAATTTGGCCTTACAGAGCTACGGTGCTGTATGTTTTATAAAATTAGAATCCAGTGTCTTTTAGAGGTGGTGTGAACCTTGGAGACTGCAGGCTGGGGTGGCGCCCCACTGAGCACACCCTGAGTGGGAGGGAACCCCGCCTAGCTGCCGCATGGCATTGAACACGGAATGAGGAGATGGCCCAGAACCCACACCAGGCCTCACGCACCAGTCACAGCACAGAGGCCACCAGGGGTCAGTCTAGCAGCATCACACATGAGAAAGACACTGGTTCTTCTGCTCCATGGAGAGCACGCCTGCCGTTCACTAGCCCAGCCCATGGCCCGCAGGGAAGCAGAACTGACTATTCATGGCCACCAGCCTGTTGCCTCCTCACCTGATGAAAATCAGACCGATACGAAATTACAGAGAGAAGGAAGAGCCACGACTTCTTAAAAAAACACAGTTGAGCGTCTTCTTGATCAAAAAAAACCTGCTTTAAACTTGCCAAGTGGATTAACAGTTTTCAATCATTTGTTATAAATCCTGCACCAACACATCGATTATAAGGAACTGGTTTTCCCCCAGCCATGACTGAGCTGGGTTGAGCCCATCATCAACATTGTGAATAAATGCTCCTAACGTTGCCCTTGCCCTGTGCTCATAAACTTTCAACAGGTGAGAAACATGGCCCCAGGTGAGATATTTTACACCACACAGACGTGGAGAGTCAGGCAGGGCAGCCATTGCCTGCCGCTCTCTCCTTGTGGATTGGGTACAGACCACACAGGACTTGGGAAATTTCACTGTCAGTGTCTCCCACACCTGGGGTGTTAAAATCTAGGCGCTTGGCTCCAAGATGCATTACAAGGACTAATCGTCATTAGTTCCTGGCAAGTGTCTGCATTCGAGTTGGCAGACACGTCCTGCCCAGAGCCTTCCACACCTACAAAGCAGCCGTCTTCACAACAGATGGTTCAGCCAGTCACCAACAGCTTTAAAAAAAAAACCACAGCCCTGGTGCCAGGACAGGCCAGGTCCAATAGACACTCTTCTGACAGCAGGATTTTTTCACACTGAGATAAAATTCACATCAAATACATGCAATTTAACCATTTCAGAGTATACAGCTCACTGCTTTTTAGTATATTCACAATGTTGGGCAACCATCACCTCTCTCTCATTCCAGAACATTTCATCAACTCTGCCACCTCCCCCACCTCCAAAACCAACTTCCATGCCCATGGGCAGTCACTACCCACTGTCCTGCCCCCAGCCCCGGCAACCACTATCTCCCTTCTGTCTCTCTGCATTTGCCTGTACTTAACACTTCACAGACATAGAATCACACAACATGTGGCTTCTTGTGTCTGGATCTGTCACCTAGGTAATGTCTTTGAGGTTAGCGGCTGCCGCGTCAGGCATCACGACTTCATTCCTTCCTATGGCTGAATAAGGCTTCCTCGGATGTGTATACCCCACATCTGTCTACTCATCTGTTGATGGACATTTGAGTTACTTCCACTTTTTGGCTGCTGTGAATAATGCCACTGTCTACATAATGCCTTCATGTACAAGTTTTTGTGTGAACATGTTTTCCAGTCTCCTGAGTATTACCTGGGAGTAGAATTGCTGGGTCAGATGGTTCATCTATGTTTAAATTTATTTTTCTTTTTTTTTTTTTTTTTTTTGAGACGGAGTCTCGCTCTGTCGCCCAGGCTGGAGTGCAGTGGCCGGATCTCAGCTCACTGCAAGCTCCACCTCCCAGGTTCCCGCCATTCTCCTGCCTCAGCCTCCCGAGTAGCGGGGACTACAGGCGCCGCCACCACGCCCGGCTCATTTTTTGTATTTTTAGTAGAGACAGGGTTTCACTGTGTTAGCCAGGATGGTCTCTATCTCCTGACCTCGTGATCTGCCCGCCTCAGCCTCCCAAAGTGCTGGGATTATAGGCGTGAGCCACCACGCCCGGCCCATCTATGTTTAAATTTCTAAAGAAGTGCCAACGTGTTTTACAAAGCAGCTGCACTTTGTGACATCCCCACCAGCGATGCATGAGTGATCTGATTTCTCCACATCCTCTCCCACACTTGTTTCTGCCCATTTTTCCTTTACCTTTTTTTTTTTTTGAAGTACTATCTCATTTGCATTTCCCTAGTGATTCATAATGTTGAGAATCTTTTCATGCAGTCATTAGTCATTGGTATGTCTTAAAGAAATGTTTGTTCATATCCTTTGTCCATTTTTTACTTAGATTGTCTTTTTATTGTTGATTTACACAAAGGTCTTTCTACAGTTTGGATGTTAGATTCTTACCCAATATATGATTTGCAAGTACTCAGCCCATTCTGTGAGTTCTCTTTTCAATTTCTTGATATACTTTTCTTGTACAAAGAGTTTCAGTTTCACGAAGTCCACCTTCTCTGTTGTTTTCTGTTGTTGCTGGTGCTCTTGTGTCTTAGTCTGTGTGTGCTGCTGTAACAAAATGCCTTAGACGGGGTCATTCATCAACAACAGAAATGTATTGCTCCCAGCTCTGGAGGCTGGGAAAACCAAGATCAAGGCTACTCCTGTACGGGTGTGTCACCAGCAAAATCTGCCAAGCCCTTAACCTCCTCTGAAAGTTCTGTTTACCTCCTTGCTGAAGCCAAAACACAAAAACACAGGTCTATGAATTGTGGCACAGACAACGTTGGGTGTGCTTGAGCAAGAGACCTTCTGCTGTATCTTAATCCTCACTGGACTTACAGAGAGTAACTGTATATTTTGTGGCAGTGGTGGGCTTTTTAGGCTAGTTTTTAAAATATGGTAAAACATATTTAACATATTTAACAATATTTGTCATTTTAACTCTTTTTAGGTACACAACCCAGTGTCATCAATTACATTCACAGTGTTGTGCGACCATCACCCCATCTATTTCCGAAACTTTTCCATCACCCCCAATAGAAACTCTGTAAACGTCAATCAATGATTCCTCATTGCCTACTCCCCCCAGCTCCTGGTATCCTCTATCGGCTTCCTGTCTGTCTGAATTTGCCTGTTCTAGATATTTCCTGTAAGTGGAATCATACGATATTTGTCCTTTTGTGTCTAGCTTCTTTCGCTAGCATATTTTCAAGGTTCCTCCACGTTGTAGAAGGCAACAGTTTCCCTCTTGTTTCAGCTGGATAATGTTCCATGGAACGTACACGCCTCATTTTGTTCATCCGTTCATCATTTGATGGACATTTGGGTTGTTTCAACCTTTTGGCTATCGTGAACGATGCTGCAATGAACATTAGCTTACTATTCTCTGAGACCTTGTTTTCAATTCGTTGGCCTGTATACTTAAAAGTGGAAGTGCCAGGTCGGATGGTCGGCCCATGTTTAGCCTTGTGGGGAAACATCAAACTGCTTTCCACAGAGGCTGCGCCATCTCACATCCCCGCCCGCAGCGTACGAGGGTTCCAACTTCGCCACACCCTCAGCAGCTATAGTTACGGTGTGTGCACTGCACACGGCCATCCTAGGAGGTGTGAGGTGTGGCTTATCACTGCGGTTTTTATTTTCATTTCTCTTATGATTAGTGAGGTTTGCATCTCATGTGTTTGTTAACCGTTTGTATAGCTTCTGTGGAGAAATATCTGTTCAAGTCTTTTGCCCAGTTAATTGGGTGGAATATCTTTTTGTTGTTGGATTGTAGGAATTCTTTGTACATTCTACACTTTAAATCCTTATCAGATAAATGATTTGCAAACATTTTTCCCATTCTCTGGGCTACCTTTTGATGATGTCCTTTAATCTAAAAATTAAAAGGTTTTTTGGCCAGGCACAGTGGCTCATGCCTGTAATCCCAGAACTTTGGGAGGTCGAGGCAGGCGGATCACCTGAGTCAGGAGTTCGAGACCAGCCTGGCCAACATGGTGAAACCCCATCTCTACTAACAATATGAAAATTGGCTGGTCATGGTGATGGGCGCCTGCAATCCCAGCTACTCAGGAGGCTGAGGCAGGAGAATTGCTTGAGCCTGGGAGGCAGAGGTTGGAGTGAGCCGAGATCATACCACTGCACCCCAGCCTGGGGCACAGAGCGAGACTCCATCTCAAAAAAAAAATAAAATAAATAAAAATTAAAAATTAAAATTAAAAGATTTTTATATTGGTCAAGTTCAGTTTGTCTATTTTTCTTTTATTGCTTGTGCTTTGAGTGTCATACCTGAGAATCCACTGCGAAATCCAAGAATAGTTACCCCTTTGTTTTAAGAGTTTTATGGTTTCGGTTCTTATATTTAATATTTAGGTCATTGATCCACTTTGGTTAGTTTTTGTGTATGCGTGAGGTAGAAGTGTTTTTGTTTGTTTTGTTTATGGAAATCCTTATGCACCATTTGTTGAAGTGATTATTCTTCCCCCCAGTGAACAGACTTAGCAGCTGTGTCGCCTTCCCTGGATCCTTCCATGTTATTCCCTGTTCTCCTTTTCAGACCATGGAGCAGCTCTCCTCCCTGTGGCCCATGAAACCTTTCAGGAATTTGATGGATCAGCTATCACATTCTCCTGGCCCCATCCCCAGTTGGCTTTCCTCCATGGAAGGAAGGAATATTTAATGAGCAGCTACTAAGTGCTAGACGAATGCATTTTTTCGCTTCATATCACTACCCAGAAAAGTAAATACAATTATTATCGCCATGTGACAAATGAGAAAAATGAGGCTCCCCAAGGTGAAGTAACCTCCCTGAGGTCACACAGCCAGACTGCAGAGTCCAGGGCCTTGTCAATATACCGAGTTAACCTGCCAGTTTTGGTTTTTTTCACTTCTTCCACCAGGACAAAATTGTGAGTTTGTTTAGCATGTCTACAGGGTAGAGGCCATTCTCCCAGCTCACTGAGGAAGAAGGTGTCCAGGGAACGCAGAGCTAGCAATGAGTCAGAGCTGAGGGGAGCACCAGGCCGGGGCCTGCCGAGGAGCGGGAGTGGATAGGGTTTCACTGGGTTCAAATTCTCCCTCCTAGCTGTGTGCACTGGGGCAAGTCAGGCCACCTCCCTGAACTTCCCGTGCCTCATCTGTGAAATGTTTACAGATGGTGAAACTGGACTTTCATTCAAGATGGCAGACCAAATACACACAAAAACCATTCTTCAAACACTTAGCAATGACAGGAAAACACCAGGTTCACAAGAGACCACTGCAGAGGTGCCCAGAGACAAGGGTTGAAGCTCCCCACCACCCACCCATTAGGAGGCTAGTACCAACACAGAGCCCCCTAATGCATGAAGCCAAGAGCACAGGCTCTCACATACGGCCCTGACCGGGTACATACGCAACAAATATTCTGAAGAGACAATGGATTCACAACCACTTCATGAAATTTCCACAAACTCCTCAACTGGAAGAATTTACATCTGAGGAAATAGAGAGTAATAGTGCAACCTTAAAAGGACTTTGCAACAAACATATTAAAAATTCAAACAGAAAAAGAAGAGAATAACAGCCATAAACAAGAACAGAGGGCCGGGTGCAGTGGCTCATGCCTGTAATCGCAACACTTTGGGAGGCTGAGGCAGGTGAATCACCTGAGGTCAGAAGTTCAAGACCAGCCTGACCAATATGGTGAAACCCCATTCTACTAAAAATACAAAAATTAGCTGGGCATGGTGGCGGGTGCCTGTAATCCCAGCTACCCGGGAGGCTGAGGCAGGAGAATTGCTTGAACCCGAGAGGTGAAGATAGCAGTGAGCCGAGATAGCGCCACTGCACTCCAGCCTGGGCAACGAGAGCAAAACTTTATCTCAAAGAAAAAAAATAACAGGAGACTACGAGACAAAAGGAGGCAGATATAAAAAAGAACCAGGAGCTTAGATGTGAAAAGTATCGTTGCTAGAATAAAAACTCCACAGAAGGGAAAGTAGAGAGCCAGAGGTGGGAGGGATTTAACAAGGCCACATGGAATTTGAGTGGCAGCCATGGAGCCAGAACCAAGGCCTAACTCAGGAGTTTGGTTCCGAGGAGGATGAATGTATGTGCTTTCTTCTGCCTTATTTTTCTTTTCCATTTCTCTCACTGAAATATAAGGTTGGTGCTGAGCTGAACACCACAGCCCCTTCCTAGATGAGAAACAGGCTTCCATGCCTTGATTGGAAAGGGCGGGACAAAGGGTTTCCCCTCAAGATGGAGAGCTAACAACCTCACTGCTCTAGAACGTGAATTAAACAGAACCTTAATGTCTACAGAAGAGTTTGTTAAATGAAGCCCAGAAAAGCTGCCAACAGAGTTGCCTCTTACATAGTGGCCATGGGATAGTGATAGTAGGCATGCTGGGTTTGTAACTTAAGTCCTCAGAGCCTCGGTTTCCTCAACTGTAAAATGGGCTCCAGAGTCCCCACCCCAGGCAGATGTTTTGAGAATTAAACAGGAAGTTGTGTGTTCGAGGCACACAGCACATCAGAGTTGCCTCCCACAAATACCTTCCTGGGGCTTCACAGCCCTCTAATCTGAGCTCAGAGATACCCTAGACAAGGACAAAGCTATGGGCACGTGGGA
Organism: Chlorocebus sabaeus; assembly: GCF_047675955.1. NCBI lineage: Eukaryota > Metazoa > Chordata > Mammalia > Primates > Cercopithecidae > Chlorocebus > Chlorocebus sabaeus. The sequence goes on along the minus strand of NC_132917.1, from coordinate 98,472,758 downwards.
CCCCAGCCTCCAACAGAGAAGAGAGAAATTTGAAACCCTGAAGGGACAAAAGGTGATGGAAGCAGAACAGGAAACTGATTCACCACGTCCTCACCCATGTGGCCACAGGGCAGCCCACACCCTTGGCCTTTTGCTCAGAGCAGAGGATGGGGCCTGAGAAAAGGCGAGCTCTGTGCTGGGTGTGAGGACAGCAAGAGGTGGCATCTGTCAAGCCGGCGCACATCTGAAAACTGCTCAACTTCGCCACTCACAAGAGAAATGCTAATTTGTCTTCATTTACACAATGAGATATTTTTCCCACCTAAAATTCAAAAATGTTTTTAAAATGGTAAAACCCAGTGCTAGGAAGCCATGGACCTGGTAGATGGGGATGTTAGTTGCTTCCTGGCCAAGCAATCAGGAAATATGAAACAAAGAGGATGTTACCCGCCTCCCACCTTGATCACGGCACCAGGCCTCCTGTTTTCCTCCCATGTCCAAACTCAGCCTTCCAGCCCCACAAAATCTGTTTGTTTCCAGAAGGACATTCTCTCCTGCTACACACCATTCCTGCTCCCTGGGATACTTTCCTTACCTCGTCCCCAACCAACGTCACTCACCCTTCAGAACTCAGCTAAGGCGTTCCCTCCTACAGGAACCCCACCAGATTGGCCCCTTTCAGCTGGCTCAGGAGCTTCTCTGGACCTCCAGGGCCCAGTGGGCTGCCACCATGCCAGTGGTTATCACCCTGGGCCCGTGGGCCTCATGACACACATGTCTGGAATAGGCACATGATTGACAGAGGAGGAGTGAGATATCTGGAGGAAGGGGTATGGTCTTGGAATGGTGAAGGGAATGGGGGTCCAGGTTGGTGTCAACAGTTGGAACACCTTTCTGAGAATTGTAACTCACTTACCAGCCCAGGCTGTCTTGAGAGACAATGGATGAGCTGCCCATCACAGGAGGTGTGCAAGCAGTGATCAGAAACTGCGTCCCTCCGTCCCTCTCCTTCGTACCCCGGGAGCCTGGGCGGGGAGGTTTCCCAGCGGACATCAGCCAGCAGGACAGGAGGTTTCCTAGTGGATATCACCGGAGGGGACGGGAGCTTTCCTAGCGCACATCACCCGGGGTGGGGGGGAGGGGGGGATGGGGAACTTTCCAGGCAGCCGCAGCAGTGAATGCAGAGGCCCAGAGGGGAGTCCCCACAGGGCGCTGGAAACCCTGGAGGAGGGCGAAGGGGCTTGGTCAGAGCCGCCAGGAGAAAAGATCCTGCAAGCACCTTGCAGGGGAGTGCTGGGAGGGAAACTGAGGCAGGGCTTGCAGGACTGAAATAATGGCCTCCGGAATGTGTCTAGACTTGCTGGCTCCTTGCTTCTAGCCCTCCCAGGCTCCTAGATCGATTGTATTCCCATTATCTCAAGTAGCAGAACATGTTCCCTATAAATGCTAAACCATCCCAGCTGTAAATCATGCGCTGAATGTAACGTGTCCTTTTGACCTCCACATTCTCACCACCTGTTTCTTTGTGGGATTATCAATAATACCGTGGGCTCCCAGAGCGCAGGGCCTTGGCAGCCTCCAGGATCGCGACGGCCCCCTGGTGTCCTATCTTTATCTCTCAGACTGTCTTTTTCTCAATTCTTTGACTCTGCCAGACTTTGTCACCCTCACGACCTGGCGTTGGGTCTGCCCACCCCAACAGAGGACAGGAATGGGGACCTGGAGGTGAGGGCCTGAGGTCGTGCTGCTGGCGGAAAAGGAGCCATCCACAGGTGAGGCAGGAGGTGAGGGCAGGATTGACCCGAGCTGGCCCCGGCCTGGGGGAACATCGCCTTCTGGAGGGTGCTCTGCGGAACTGCACCCTCTTTCATTGGTTCCTCACCAGACATTTCTGGGGGGTCCATAGCGTCCCCAGTGTACTTGACACCTAGAGGACCAGGTTTTAATGCCTCCTTCTTATAAAATAAAATTACTTTCAGCAATAATGATGACATGAAACAAATAATAATGATGACCATAAAAGAAAGTCACAATTTATTTGCTGTCCGATATATTCTACATAATAACGTAAGTCATTGTTCAGCGACTCACGAGTGAATTTTAATAAAACGGAACTGTCTGCAAACCAGATGATTTAAGAAACCACTAAATTAACTGATGTAAATTTTCTTCATTCATTCATTATTTTTTAAAACAATTTAAAAAGAATGTTTGCATTTTGGTATTTTTCAAATTCAGTAATACAGTTTATGTGGGAGCTAATACGTGCATTCACCAAGGAAAAACGATCTCTCTCAGGATTTGCAAGGCACCCCTGGGGTGGTGAAGACCCCATCTGGATGGGGGAGGGGGGTTAGCATCGGTTAAGATCGCTCCAGGTGATCCGAACGTGCACCTGGCATGGAGCACACCCGTCTCCACACAGGCAGGGGAGCTGGGCTCAGCCGGGCACGCAGCCCTTGGGCCCACACCCGCCTGGCCTCAGGTTCCCCACTCCACCCCAGCCCCTCACTCACATGAAGGTGCCCCGGGGTGGAGAGTGGGACCCAGCTCCATCTTCCCAGGGGTCCCTTCCAGGCTCAGTCCACACAAGAACAGTCACCTCCCTGCACTTTTCATAACCCACCCCTCCCCGGCACCTCCCCTCACCCCGGAAAAGATGCGGGCGCTCAGACAAGAGGGAAGTTGCGTTTATTCTGGTTATCTACACCTGACCACTGAGGACACCCAGGATCCAGGGTCAGGGCCCAGAGGAAGGCATCCGTGTAAGCAGCGCCCTCAGCTCAGGGCCCTCCGGGAGCCACCAGCCCAGGCTGCACTGCCCCACCCTCCGGGGCCTCCCTGCTCCGCAGCCAGACAGGACAGGGGCCAGGCAGGGGATGCAAGGCCAGCACGGCCTGAGACGCCCCTACCACAGCCCCGCTGTGTGTGGAGACAACCAAGCAGGGCTCAGCCAGGCTGCAGGGCCTGGGGTGGGGCCGAGGCAGGGGAAGAGCCGGCGTGGAGGGCTGCAGGCCCTGGGTGGTGGGAGCTCAGGCACAGGCAGCCTCGGCCTTCTGTGCGCAGCCCGGGGGCTCCTCCGCTTTGCTGGCCAGGCTGTAGTAACAGGCCCGCATGCGCTGCTCCACGGTCAGGAAGTCGGGGCGATCCTCCCACCTGTGGGGGTTGGGGGACATCCAGGCTGCTGACCACACCCCCCGGACCCAGCTTCACTACAGGGTGGGCATGCACAGTGCTTGGCTGAGGTAGACTTTCGGGGCTCAGAGAGTCAGCAGGGCTGTTAGGGTGGTGGGACACTGGGTGGTGGAGAGGCCTCTGGGGTGTGAGAGCGTTGGGCGATGCCACAGAGCCTAAGAGGCAGAGCTGCCCACACACAGGGTGCTGGGATGACCCTCTACTGAGCGTTAACCAGTGAGGACTCAGGGGACTGAGTGGACTTGGTGTCAGAGTGGCAGCTATTGACCATGGGGACCTGGGATACAGAAAGCTAATGCTTTGCGCGTGCACCTGGGGCCAGGGTATCCGTGGGCTGGGCGAGGGCTTAGACGAGAGGGAGCGCGAGGCTGGTGAGCAGCAGAAGCCTGGAGCACGGCAGTGGGTCTGGCCAGTGGGGAGCTGCAGTATTAATGGTACTGGGCATGGGGTATCCATGGACTGTGTTGGCGTGCTAGGTGCTAGCCTCTTTGGCTACTGGGGTGTGGTACCCTGGGTGTTTCCTGATGGAGGTGGAATTAACACGTGTCACAGGAGGGTGGACCGGCCAGAGAGGGTGTCTATCTGTTGGGCTGCTTGGGTATTTGGGTGTCAGTGTCCTAAGTGCTGGCCGGTGGGGAGTCGTGCTAAGTTAGAGTGTCCACACGTTGCATGGGCAGTCTAGGGCGTCCGCTTGTTTGGGTGTGTGTTGCCTGTTGTCTGATGGGAAGTTGGGATATTGACGGTGTTAGGAGTTGAGATGTTTGAAGGTTGGGCTTCAACCAGGCAGAGGTGGGGGCTGGAACAGATGAGAATTTGGTACCTGAGTGCTCGCCTGTCTGGTAGCTGGGTGCTGCGTGCTGGCTGGTGGGGACTGGAGTGTTGGGTACTGAAGAACCATCTCATGCCCCGAGTGTCAGTGTCATAGGTTGAGTAGCAGAGTATGGATGTGTTTGTGTGTTGCAGGGTCCATGTGTTGAGTGATGACTGAGGTTTTAGATGCTGAGGCACAGGCCCACAGGCGGGGTGGCAGGGCGGGGCACACTGGAGCAGGACAGCAAACCCTGGTGTGTCAGAGAGCTGGGTGGTGGAGGGGTAGGGGGTGGCTGCAAGGGCCATGAACTGCGTGAAGGGCTTTGGGTGGGATGGCATTATGTTGACATCAACTCATCCGGCACCAGGACGTCCCAGGGGTCAGCCCAGCCGCGTCCCCTCCCCACCGGCACTCACTTGTAGATCCAGCAGTCGCTCATGAGTTCGTACAGTTCAGGCGGACACTCTGATGGGCACTCCATCCGCTTGCCCTGCTCGATGAAGGCCATGACCTCCGGCCCCTTCATCTTCTGCTCAAACCAGGGCCGAGACACCTGTGAGTGACCAGGGTCCTCCTCCTCCTCCCCCTCCCCACCGCACCGCCCACCCGCCTCTGCCCGCGCCTGCCTTGTAGGGCTTCTGGCCGTAGGACAAGGCCTCCCACATGGTGACCCCGTAGCTCCAGACGTCGCTGCGGCTGGAGAACTTGCGGAAGTTGATGCACTCGGGTGCGTACCACTTGAGCGGCCACTTCCCTGCTGAGCGGGCCTGGGGAGGGGGAGATGCTGCCGGGTCAGGGCTCGGGGACCCTCTACCCACCCAGCCTATCCACACGGGCATCACAGGGCAGAGGCTCACAGTGTAATAACTGTCATCGGCGCCCAGTGCTTTGGAGAGGCCGAAATCGCTGATCTTGGCGTAGTGCCGGTTAACCAGCAGGACATTTCGGGCCGCCAGGTCACGGTGCACAAAATTCTTCTCCTCCAGGTACTTCATCCCCATGGACACCTGGTGCAGCAGCTCGGCCACATTGCTCACGGGGATCTCCTCCCTGGGGTGATGGGGAAGGCGGGGTCAGCTGGGAGACCAGCCAAGTTCCCAGGGGCAAAGCACGCTTCTCTGACCCAGCTGGGCATGAGCCAGGTGACCATGTGTTCAAAAACGCTTACTGAGTACCCGCCGGGGACACAGCGGTGAACAAAACAGGCAAAATGCCTGCCTTCATCCAGTCTCGAGGTTTTAGGGATCACCCACACGCCATGACTCCCAAGTCTAGACCTCTGCCTGCACCCCCGACGTGCTGAGGTCTCACGGGCATCTCAAAGATAATGTGGCCTGATTGTCCCCGTCCCCACGTGCACACCCACGTGGCTCCGCCACTGTCCTCTCCAGCAGCTCCTCTTCCTCTCACACCCAGTCGGTCAGCAAACCCTGGCAGTTCTGCCATCAGAATCTCCCCAGAACCCACCGCACTGCTCGCCTCTGCCTCTGCCACGAGGAGGCAGCCACGGCACCACTCACGTGGACCCCCAGGCAGGAACCGTCAGGTCCGCCCAGGCCCTTGCTCCCTCCTCGCTGCCCCTGAGCCAGGTCCTTCCCACACATGCATGCGTGCGGGTGTGTGTCCACCATGCCCAGGCGGAGCCCAGGCCCCACCCACCCGATGGCTGGGCCCACCCGGTGCTCACTTCTTGCCGGCCAGGAACTTGTGCAGCGGCCCGCTGCCAGCCATCTCCATGACCAGCATGAGGGCCTCAGCCTGGCAGACGCCAATGAGCCGCACGATGTAGGGGTTGTCCAGCTGGTGCATGATCTGTGCCTCGCGCATCATCTCCTCCGTGTCCGCCTTCTCCGTGCCCTGCTTCAACACCTTGATGGCCACGTCAATCTGCTTCCTGCTCAACCCAGCCACGGGAGGCGTGTGGGCAAGGGGCACGGGCCCTGCTCGGCCCCACACCCCCACCCACCCATCTCTCTTCTCCCTTGAGTTGTGCGGTAGACAACTGCGGTGGCCATCCAGGTTGGGACCCAGGCGCTCAATGTCCCTGTGGCCGGGAGTGTCTGCTGAGGACAGCTCCCAGCCGGGTTGCTCGCCGGGAACAGCCCATCACCAAAAGGAATCCAAAGTGACACCCTCCCCAGGGGCAGCCTGTCAGGGGCCAGCGGACTCACGGATCGGGGACCCCACTGCAGCTCCACTGGGTTGCGTAACTGCAGCTCAGCCACCTCCCCCTGCCCAGGCCCACATCCCACCCCGCTCAGGTGTCCCGAGCTCTCTCAGGGAATCCTCCAGTGTGCAATGTCCTGCCCCCGAGTCTGTTTCCCAGGCAAACTGCTGTGAGACAGACATCCCGGCTCCCACCCCACAGCCTGGTGAAGCCGCTCCCCTCTGCCGCATGCGGCGGAGCCCCCACCACGGCAGGGGCGGCCATACTTGCGCATGCGGTACACGCCCTGGCGCACTGAGCCAAAGTTGCCGCAGCCAAGTTCAATGTCGGCTATGAGGAGGTTATCGCGCTTCAGGAAGAGCTTCTTGTCCTTGAGCTCCTCTGGGTCGCTGTAGGGGCTCTCATACACGCTGGTGTCCATGGGCATCGGCCGCGGTTTCTCTGGGGACGTTACGCGTGCTGGGCACACACAGCCGTACACTCCCAGGTCAGGGGCAGGGGCGTGGGGAGCAGGGCAGCCTCAGCCCCCACAAGCACCAGCCCCAGACAAGGGTGCTGTCCCTGGAGCATGCACAGGCAGGTGGGTGCCCATGCGTGTTCCTGCACATCCACACGCAGGCACTGGCATACACTCCTGGCCACAGCTGCGGGTGCACCGTGCGGCCACAGGAGGCTGGACTCTAGGGGCAGGTGCATTGGTATCCACGTGGCACCGTTACTGTGCCAGCTGGGGTGTGCATGTGTGTGCATTCGTATGTGTACACCTATGGCCAGGCCTGTCCCTGTCCGTGTATGCAGCACACTACCACATTGAAAAGGCCTCCGAAGGTGAGCTTCTGGGTGCACATGTAACTATGTATCTTCTCTGTGCACACACATGTTCAGGTCTGCACCCACCCATGAGACCCAGGAGCACCCGCAGCATTTTAGGAATGTGAGCTCTGGGGTCCATCCTGGGTTCACATCCCGCCCCCACCACTGCCTCACATCCCGGTAGACAGAGCCCTCCCTCTCTCATCTGTAAAGTGAGGGTAATCACCATCGCCACTTCATAAGGCACGTCAGGAGGGCTCGGTGGCTCATACACACAGTGACCTCGGAACGTGACTGACACGTGGTAGGCGCTCAACAAACGTGTGTCTGGGGAGCCCCAGGCGGGGCCAGGTGTGCTCCCTGCATGTCAGTACGCACTGGGACGTACATGCGCACAGGCAGGCGTGATGGGCATGCGCATGTGTGTCACGGGTTAACCAAGCCAACTGCCACAGCCTGGCCCGGCCCACAGCGTCCCCGTGAAACCCCACAGCCCTGACGGGGACCCTGCTCTCGGCTTGGCACGAGCCCCAACCCACACCCCCACCTCTGCCCGCTCACCTGGCTCAGGGGTGTATCCATCTGAGTTGAGGGTGTCGATCCGTCTCTGAGGCTAAAGGCCACAGAGTCAGCAAGGCCTGAGCTGGGGACGTCCATCCCCTCTCATGAGACCCATGTCCACCGAGGACTCCCAGAGACAGCGGCGAGACAGCCTTTTCTGCTCCACAGGCACCCCAGCCTCCACCCCAACCTCCCCCACAGCCACCCCCCAGCTCTGTCCCCAAGGCCACACTCCAGGTGCCCCCAACTCACGTGAGTGAACGTGGATGGGTGGGCTGGGAGCGTGGGAGCAGCAGCCCCTGGGGGAGCAGAAGGGCCAGTGAGGGCTGGGGGCCAGGTCTCCCGCCGCCCCGCCCACCGCCCGCCCGCCCGCTGCAGGCACCTGAGGCGCTGCTGGCGCTGCTGTTGGGACAGGCCTCCTTCAGGCAGTAGATGAGCCCGTCTGCCTTCAGCTTCAGATACTCCACCAGCTGCAGGGAGCACGCAGCTGGCAGAGGCTCCTCTCCTCCCCGGAGCCCGGCACCCCATCGGAATACAGCATCTCCCAGAACAAGCTGCACGGGCGGCCTACCTGCCAGAGCGTGTCAAACTTGGTGCCCTCGGGAATGCAGTACTTGCCCGCCTTGTCTTGGCTGATGAGGTAGTGGTACACCGTCTTCCCATAGATGAGGGACAGGGCATACGTGCCCTGCTCCTTCCGCGGCCTCAGCCTGGCAGGGGAAGGGAAGGGATGTAACCCCTAGAGCCACCTGGGGGCCTCCTACCGTGCCCCAGTTCCCCCCACACACACCCTATGGGCTCCACACCCAGGAGCCTTGCAGAGAAGCTGCAGGGACTGGGGAAGCCAGGCCAGGCCCCCATCACCTCCAGATCTGCTGATGATGGGCTAAGTGACAGAGGGCGGTGAAGGGGCCATGGCTGTGTTCCCAGGAAAATGCACAGTCCTCCAAGAGCCAACAGATGGCCATTCACAGGGAATACCTGTCCACCTGCAGTGGACACTCAGCCATGGAGGAGGGGGACACTCATCCACTGGGGAACACCTGGTCCCCCATGGCTGAACACTTGGCCATCCATGGCCAGACACTTGCCATCCACAGGGAGAGAGCCATCCACAGGCACTCATTGAGGGTACACTTGGCCACACAGTCAGCCAACCATGGGGGGCACTTGGTCTTCTACGACAGACACAGAGCCTTCAACAGGTGGACCCAGCACCATTCTCCTGGGAAGAGAAAGCCTCTTCCAACTAGACCCACACAGGTAGGTGCAGCTTCATGACCAGCTCACAGGGCACCCTGTGCAAATCAGAACAAGTCACTTTCTCATCACAAGACTGACCAGTTCCATAACAGAGGGACCTTTCCTAGAATGAGACCCTCAATTGCTTTCTGCTGGAATTTTGTCACAATAAATATGTAAATCTTCCACGTCTGTGATGGGAATTGAGCCCCTCAAAGGTGGTGTGTTTGTGGGGTGAGAAACTGTCCCCCCATCCCCTCCAGCCCTGAGGACACACACATCCCCCATACACACAGACTAACTTAGTGTCAGACACTGGCACCCTCACATGAAGCCCCACAGTGACACCAATCAGCATCCCCCACAAAACAGTTTTGTCTGGGGTCACTGGCACAAGCCTCTACTGCAGGATCAGGTATAGCTTTCCAGTGAGGAGGGAGGGCAGCTGGCCCCTTGGAAGCTGTGGAGGGCAAAAGCACACAACTCCTGATCTCAGGGATTGCACTGCCCTACAGAAGAGCCCTTGGGATGGCCTGTGAGCTGCACCCTCCAAGGTGCAAATTCTCAGACCAGGCCTGGCCCTGCCTGTGGGTGTTCATTCACTGGACAAGTTTTTACGGACTATGGACCATAGGCCAGGCACTGTTCTGAGTGCAGGGATATGGCAGTGAGCAAGGCAGCCATGGGCCCACCTTGCAATGAGGCCCTTCCTTAGGAAATGTCCCCTGAGTGAGGCAGAGAGGTCCAGCTGTGACCATCCCCTCCATTCCTGGACAGCATGTTCCCCAAAGAACAGTGCAGTGAAGAGTGGGGCAGTTCCCAGGCTAGCCCACAACAGTCTGGAGACAACGTGGAGAGATGGGAAATCAAGGCAGGGGGCAATGAGGGCACACAAAAGGGCAAGGAAGAGAAGCCTGCCACAAATTAGGAAACAAACGTCCCACAGAGACATGAGGCGGGGACAGCAGATGCAACGCCATCACGTGAAACCCCACAGTGACACCAGTCAACATCTCCCACAAAACATTTCTATTCTGAGTCACTGGCACAAGCTCCTGTTAAGTGCAGCTTTCCAGCGAGGAGGGAGGGCTGTTGGCCCTGGGGGTCTCGGAGCTGTGGCAGTCAGAGGCAGCTGGCAGGCTGGCTGGGAGGCGATGGTCTCCAGGGACTGTGAGAAGTGAAAACACCTCCTAAGGGTCACAACCTGAAGTTTTAAACTGACAACGGAGACTCGATGCCAAGTCACTCACCAACAAACAGCAAACCTCCCCTCCCATCTCCCCTCCTCTGTCTCTTCGTTTTTTTTTTTTTTTTGGTTTTTGTTTTTGTTTTGCTTGTTTGTGTTTTTGAGATGGAGTCTCGCTCCGCCGCCCGGGCTGGAGTACGGTGGCACGATCTCGGCTCACTGCAAGCTCTGCCTCCCGGGTTCCGAGTAGCTGGGACTACAGGCGACTGCCACCACGCCCAGCTCATTTTTTGTATTTTTAGTAGAGATGGGGTTTCACCGTGTTAGCCAGGATGGTCTTGATCTCCTGACCTCGTGATCTGCCCACCTTGGCCTCCCAAAGTGCTGGGATTACAGGCATGAGCCACCGTGTCCGGCCCTCCGTCTGTCTCTTTCATTCTTTCTTCTGGAACTAATAATTTCCTGCTTGTTTATTTAAACTTCTATGTGGAATATTGGAGAAAAACAGCCACAATATTAGGGAGCTCTTTGCATCAATAGGTGGGGTCTCCTCCTCTGTCTCCTGAATCAGGGTTTGACTTGTGCCTTGCTAACAGGACATTAGCAAACATGACACAAGCAGAGACTTGAAAAGTAGTTGAGCACTGAGGTTGGCCTGCCCTCACTTGCTTTTCCTGGCAGCTCTCCAAACACCATGAGAATGAGTCTAAGCTAGCCTGCTAGAGAAGGCCCATGGAGGAGAACCAAAGTGCCCCACATGAGTGGCCAATAGCCATTCATGTGAGTGAGGCCATCCCAGAGACCATCCAGCTCCAGCCAATCTTCCAGCTGGCTGTGGCCACATGAGTAAGCTCAAAAACCCAGCAGAAGAGGCACCCAGCTGAACTCAACCCAAATTACCAAGGAAACCAGCCAAATTGTCAAGTAAAACAAGAGTGAATAAATGACTAGTGTTTGTTTGTTTGTTTGAGACAGAGTTTTGCTCTTGTCACTCAGGTTGGAGTGCAATGGTATGATCTTGGCTTACTGCAACCTCCACCTCCCGGATTCAAGCAATTCTCCAGCCTCAGCCTCCCGAGTAGCTGGGATCACAGGCATTCACCATCATACCCAGCTAATTTTTGTATTTTTAGTAGAGATAAGGTTTCACCATGTTGGCCAGGCTGGTCTCAAGCTCCTGACCTTAGGTGATCTGCCCACCTCAGCCTCCCAAAGTGCTGAGATTACAGGTGTGAGCCACCACACCCAGCTGTAAATGACCATTGTTTTAAGCCACTACATTTCAGGGTGTGAATACAGCACATTGTTACACAGCAAATGCTAACCAATACACTCTTTGGAAAGAGACACGTGAGTTCATAAAGAGCAGCTGCAAATTCCCAGATAATAACCACACAGGCTAAGACCTTGATGTTATCACCACATATATTTCAGTACCATAAGTTCTACTTTATTTACAAAAAAAAAAAAAAAAAAAAAAATGCTAGATAGTGGCAGTTCTTTGTTCTTGCAGTTGGAACTTGCACTTAAGCCAGAAGCACAGGCTAAAAAATCAACTTGTATCTCTGCTCTTAAAATAATACATAGAACCTTTAAGAGCTGCATCTGTCTCTGGTTCATGATTGTAAAAAAAAAAAAAAAAAAAAGAGCTACCATTTGGTTCTAAATTCATCACATATTTGTCCTATAATCACAGTACTCCCCACAAAGTAGGTAATATTGTTATCTCCATTTTGCAGATGAGGAAACTGAGGCACAAGATTATGTATCTTGCCTAAATTGCAGAGTTGGTAAGAGGTGGGAGGTGGAGCCAGGATTCAAATGCATTTCTCACTCTACAGTTAATTGCTACCTAGGACTAACACCCAGCTCTGTCACAGATTATCTGTGAAACCCTGAATAAACTGCTAATCCTCGCTGTGCTTCGGTTTCCTTATGTATAAAATGAGATAATTGGTCTAAATCATAACTTCTTAACCTGAAAAGTGTTCGAAGGACGAGGTTCAGGACCAACCATGATCTTGTATAACTATCTGCAAAGTCCTTGAGGTGAATATGTTTTGGGGGATTGTGAAAGGGGCAGTCAGTAGGATTCCAAAGAGGTCTGCAGTCCAGGAGAGGATAAGAAACACTTGACAGGCCAGGTGTGGTGGCTCACGCCTGTAATCCCAGCACTTTGGGAGGCCGAGGCGGGCGGATCACCTGAGATCAGGAGTTTGAGACCAGCCTGGCCAATATGGCAAAACCCTGTCTCTAACAAAAACACAAAAATTAGCCGGGCGTGGTGGTGCACACCTGTAGTCCCAGCTACTCAGGTAAGCTGAGGCAAGAGAATCACTGAACCCAGGGGGCAGAGGTTGCAGTGAGCTGAGATTGCACCAGTGCACTCCAGTCTGGGTGACACAGCAAGACTCCGACTCAAAAAAAGAAACACTGGACAATGTACTTTTTTTTTTTTTTTTTTTTTTTGAGATGGAGTCTCGCTCTGTCGCCCAGGCTGGAGTGCAGTGGCCGGATCTCAGCTCACTGCAAGCTCCGCCTCCTGGGTTCACGCCATTCTCCTGGCTCAGCCTCCGGAGTAGCTGGGACTACAGGCGCCCACCACCTCGCCCGGCTAGTTTTTTGTATTTTTTAGTAGAGACAGGGTTTCACCGGATTAGCCAGGATGGTCTCAATCTCCTGACCTTGTGATCCGCCCGTCTCGGCCTCCCAAAGTGCTAGGATTACAGGCTTCAGCCACCGCACCCGGCCGACAATGTACTCTCTTAAAGGCCCTTTCCAGGGCAAGTTTCTTTTCAAGTCAAATCAGCCAATTCCATAAAATGTTGCCAATAACACAGAAACAGGCCAGCATTGGCAGCGCACAGGCTTGGGTACAATTCCGTCCGTTCTTTGGCAACTATGAACTGTGCTCAACGGTAAGCATGGTCCTGGTCTTCACTCCAGGCCTGAGTGGCACGTGTTTTCCTCTCACACCCCGAACCCTGAGAAAGCTGTTATAGACTTCAGGAACCGCAAGAAGCAGCTCTCACAGTTTCTGCCCAAAGCGTGCCTTGCCTAATTTTCCAGGAGCCGGGTTCCTTGTAGCTGCTTCTGGTGTCTTGACATTTACCCAGAATGGTCACTGTCCCTCATACCACTGTGCCAGCTGTTTCTGGACCTCACTGCCAGCCATAGGCTCTATGTCATGCCCAGATGCTGGGCATCTCTCCTTCCTAGCCACTTCCTCCCACCGCCAACGCTGGTCCTATTTGCCTGGGAGATGGCACGCCAGTTTGACATGCAATGCACAGACAGCTGCTTAAAGCTGTTGACCCTGGCTCTCCTGAGACTCCTCTAATCTCAGTAGACTGGTTAACTCTAAGCCTGTCATGAGCTCTGCTGTGGTACACAAAAAGTGTTTGAACTTTTCCTTTGGGCAGTGAAACCTTTGCCACACAATACTGTATGTGGAAACCTAAGATAGCAAACAGATCAAAGCTGAGCTGCTGTTGTCATTCAAGTGGAATGGGGGCCCAAATCCCACCTGCTCAATCCTCCACTCACTCTCTCACCCCCTAGAATTCTCTGTCACTCTCAGGAGGCTTTAGGGAATCTGGGGGAAATTTTTAAGCCAATACAGTGGCAGAATCATGACCTGTATGTGTGTGTGTGAGTGCAGGATGAAGAAGAGAGATGGGGGTGGGGAGGGAAAGAGAACAAGAAAGGAAAACTAAGAAGAGAGGCAGAGACTGCGGGGATGAAAAGCTACATTGGGGATGTAGGGGGAAACCAGAGTAGAAACTCAGATTATAAAATCAAAGACAGATGAGTTTACATTTTATGAAGGAGAAAGCAGAGACGGGAGGAAAGAATCAGCTACATCAATAGGAAGGGCTTAGAGCCTTCTTTGTGTCCAGCCTGGGGAGAGCCCCTGGACTCTCAGGCACCTGGGGTAGCATGTCTGGACGAGGGGGATATGAGCACGGGAGACGTGTGAGCTAATGTTAGTAACCTCTTGGCGAGGGTCACACCTGGGGTGGGGTGATGCAACATCTGGAGGAAGGTGGGTAACACCTGGACCAGCCATCACCATGTACTGCAAGACGGAGCCCTCCAGATGCAGCCCCCGCCCTCAGGCTGACAGTCCAAAAGGAAAGAGAGACAGCCCCCAGCACCCATGTTCACAGTGCCCATAGCTTCACGACAACCCCCTTGGTCCAATCCTACAACCAACCTTTTGCAAAAAGGGCTCCCTGCATTCCTCTCCCTTAGGGAGTCCCTTCCCTACAGTGACTTTGGTTTTGGTCATGTGACTTGCTTTGGCCAATAGGACATCAGTGACATTACAGAAACAAAGGCTTGAACTTGCCCTCTCCTCTCTGACTGATCTTGGGAACCCTGCGCCACCACCACACGAACAAGCCCCAGCTCCTTGCTGGATGATGACTCCACTGGACCAGCTCATCCCCATCACCCAGGTGACACTGAGCCAATGGCCAGTCATGTGAGTGTAGCCATCCCAGCCTATTCAGGACCAGCCTAGATGACCCAAACCAGAACTGCTTAGTTAGCTCACAGAATCGGGAAGAGTAATAACTGTCATTTTGAGCCAATAAATCTTAGGGCTGTTTGTTACGTAGCAAAAGCTAACTGATACAAATGCAAAGGTTTCCTCTTAGAGAAAACAGCCCTGTCCTGAGCTGTTCAGAAGTTGTGCCAGCAGTTGAGTATTATCTGCAACATGTATCTAAGAACTCCCTCAGAAGCCTTGGAAACTCCACTCCAATTTACAGCCTAAATCTGAATCTGTATGGTAGGGTAAAAAGAGTTGTTTTATCAGCCCACAACAGAATTTTGGAGAGGGAGCTGCATCTTGCGAAGAAGCCTGCAGGCAATCTACAGAAACTTCACATGGGTGAGGAAAATCAAGGGATGTGGTCACTTCCTCCAAGTGGGTTGACCTCAGGAGAGGAAACAGCCCTGGGGGAAGCAGGTGACCCGAGGGATCTGCCGGGCAGGGGCTCAGGCCAAGAAGCACTCACGAGAAGGAAGGCCCAGGAATTGTCCCCACAGATTTCTTGGGGGAAAACACTGGGCTTCCTGAGGTCATGGGAAAGAGGCAGCACCAGTTTCTCTGTATTCTGAGGCCGGAGTGACCTCAGCTGCACCTGGACACCATCTGTTATAGAAAAGATCCCGTGTCCAAACCAGAACGAACACTCAGAGTTTTGAGAAGAGCTTTTGAGAGATTTTTTTCACATTAACAAATTCACAAACAGCCACACAGCCTCAGCTGCGGCTCAGACACGCACGTTCACCCACATATAAAAGCTAACATTTACCACATTTTTCCTATGTCAGTTACCATCCTCTCGCTTCACACATACTAATTCATGTAATCCTCCTAGAGGACCCCGGGGGGAGGTACTGCTGTCAACCACAGGACAGTTAGAGGGGGCTGCTTCATCACTCTCCCGGGGATCCCACCTCACTTAGGGGAAAAGCTGAAGTCCCTGCCCTGCCCATCACCTCCTCCCATTCTCCCCCTCACTCACGCAGCTCCAGGCACATGGCAGTGTTTCCGGAACACACCAGGTAGACTCCTGCTTCCTGATCTTTGCACCAGTCATTGCATTTTTCAGGAACACCTTTCCCCCTGAAAGCTGCACAGCTCACTCCTCAGCTTCTTTCCCTTACTCAAAAGCCACCTTCTCCGGAAGGCCTCTTCCGACCACCTAATCTCAAATTGCGACCCCTCCCCACCTGCACACATGGCACTGACTACCATCTGACAGGGTCTCTATTTTATTGACTCTTTTTCTTGTCCACCTGCCCCCATGAAGACAGGCACTGTGTCTGTCTGGCTCATCGCCGTGTCCTCAGTGTCTGATACACAGTAGGTATTCAGTAAATATTTGTTGATTGAAGGAGGGGAAACAGGCAGACAAACAAGGTCTGCTACTTGCCCAAGGGCCACAGCCAGCAGGTGGCAGAAGCGGGATTCCAAGCCAGGCCAAGGGACCGACTCTGGAAGCTTTCCTGGTCACTGCCTCTACTTCCCCATGCGCAAGCTGCTTTGCACATCAGAAACGCACAACCCACTTGCACACGGGAGCACAGGCACACCCTCACGGCCCACCTGCACGCTCAAGTCTGCCCCAGTCCCCAGGATCCCTGCCAACGAGCCCCAGTCCTCACCGCACCCAAACCCCGGGCCCCACATACAGGAACTTGCCGTCGGTCTGGGTCCCAGAGTAAAGTTTGCGCTCGGCCTCCTCCCGCGTCAGGCTGCTGTGGTACCAGGGCATCCGCTCGTGGGCCGTCGTAGCAATAAGTTTCTCCACCTGCGGTGCCTGGCTGATGATGGCCTGCTCCAGGGCCTCGCCCTATAAAAGCAGAGTCGAGGAGGTCTGTAGGTGTGGCCAAGTGCTCCCCACAGGAACCCCCTTCTGGGAGCCCCGTCCCAGAGGACTCCCCACCCCACCTCACCCAGGCGTCCCTAGCGCGTGTTATGCAGGTTGTCGAGGACCACTTCCTTGCCACCTCCATGGTCCCCTCCCCAGTCCAGCCAGGGAGGAACCACCCCCACCTTCCAGCACGGCCCCAAGCGTATCTCCAGCTTGAAGACCTAATTCAGGTGGTTGTGCACGGTGGCGTCACTCAGGCTGTGCAAGACTACAGCCCATCTTCCCAGACAGCGGCCCTACCCTAAAGGCTCACCCTAGCCCCGCGCACCCTCCTCTCAGCCCCGCCCCCAGTCTAAGCCTCGCCTTCGCCCGGCCCAGTGCATCCCTCCACCTTCCCATCTGGCACAGTAGCGCACCGTAACATCGCTCAGCCTGCGGAAGGCGACCGCCACCACGGAGCCCCTACCTCTGAGGCCTCCTTTCAGCTTCTTCCCCAACCAGTGCCCCACCTCTCCAGCTTCCAAAGGGGGCTGAATGGGGAAGACGACCTTGTCCTCCCTCCTATCCCCCAAAACCCCGCACTGCCCCCCTCGGGCCACGCCTCTCCAGACCCCGCGCCCCGGGCCACGCTCTCACCTCCAGCTTCCAGGTCTGGCGCACGTAGTCGCGCACCATGGCGTCGCGCAGGCAGTCGAAGACGCCCGGCTGCGGCTCCAGGCCCGACGGCCGGTTGCACGGCTTACGCAGGTTGCAGGGCAGCCCGTCGGGGTCGCGCGAGTAGAACTCGCAGAGCTCAGCTGGTCCGCAGTGAGCCTTGCCGCCCGCGATGGCGTAGGTGCCGTTGAGCTGGCGCTCGATGGGAAAGTGGTGGAAGCGCACGTCGTGCACGAGCGACAGCACATAGCCGCCCAGCGAGCGCAGGCACTGGCGCAGCAGGAAGAGCCCGTCCGCCATGCCCGCCAGCTTCAGGTGCTCCTCGGCCTCGGAGCGCGAGATGCTGCCGTAGAAGAAGGGCAGGTGCGCCGCGGGGTCTGGCATCGCCCCTGGGCCTCCCCAAACCTGCGGATTCACAGAGGGTCGGAGGCACATCAGGGCCTTCCTGAACCCGGTGCGTGGGGCCCAGAGACGGGGCAAGAGACTCTGCATGGAGGGCATCACTGCCGCAGGCTGAGCGCGCCAAGGGGGCAGAGCTGCTCTGTGCCCGTCAACCTGGAGAGAAGCTGCAGCCTGCTGGGCACAGATCCAGAAGTCCCAAACCCCCCTCTGACTTTCCAGAGACATCATGTGGACACTCAGGCACGCCAACTGGTCCCCAAGCACCAACACCTGTACCCATCCCTTCGTGTCCCACCCACGTGCTGAATTCTTGCGTTTCAGGCCCAGTGCTGGGGATATGCACGCTCGAGGCAGACGCGGTCCCACCCCGCCCTCCGGAACGCAACACTATGGAGGGAGAGCCTGAGATGGTTTTGAGAAAGAAACAAAAACAATCATTACAGACTGAGGTCGGCATTACAAAGGAAATAAGTAGAGTGACATGAAGAGAGTGAGGAGGTGGCTCTGGCTAGGACGGTCACCTTCTCCGAGGAGCTAGCATTTGAGTGGAGATCTGAAGGAGGAGGAGACAACTTTTCAAAAAGCGCGCGGGACAGCGCATCAGGCAGAGGGGACGACATGCACTGAAGCCCTGAGGCCGCACCCAGCTTTGTTCACCCAAGGGCCCTACCTCTCAGCCTCCCCTGTCCCTTCCGCTGACCCTTTCCCCTCGGCCTTAGCAGGCCCCCCTCGCCTTGTCCTCTGCCTTCCTTGGCAAGTTTCTACGGAGCATATGCTAATTTGAATATCCATCCCTAGGGGACTGGTTAAATACATTAGGGTTTAATCTCAAAGTGAACTTTGATACAGCTATTAAACAAACAAAACGTGTGATTGAGGGGAGGAGGAATTAAGGCTATTTAGACAGATGGACATCTGGTAAGGCAGATAACTTAAAACTGCCTGCCCTCAACTTTCTGGGGTGATGGTGACGTCCTGTATATTCACAGGGCTTGGGTTACACAAGGGTCTGATCTTGCCAAAACTAAGAGAATGTACACTTAAGATGTGTTCATTTAATTGTATTTGCCTCCCTCAATTAAAAAAGAAACATAAAATATTGAACCCTAGGTAACAATCTGCGTGCAGAAATGTTTAGGAGTGATGGGAACTGAGGACTGTAATCTAGTTTGAGAGCACCCCCCAAAATAACACTGATGGATGGACACACAGAGCGAGAGGGACGGATAAAAGGTTAGACATCCAGAGAGACGCAGTTGACTCCTGTTGTTCTCCGCAGTTCTATAAAGTCAACGTAAACACTGAACTAGCAAATATAGAACTATCCGTCCTAGGGGAAATGTAGAGTTAGATTCCTAGGAGCCTCTGTTTACATTTTCATCAACTGATCAAGACATAACCTTGTTTTTTTGCGAGTTTCTGCTTAAAGGTACCTTATTTAATATACCTGGTTGATTCACTAACATTGAACACTTAGCCAACAGCACTATAACGATAAGCTTATCTGACATGTTTTCTCCATAAGGCACACACAGCCTTCTGGCCCTTAGGAATGCTAGACAGCATTTCAGCACTATGGTT
This sequence comes from Chlorocebus sabaeus, assembly GCF_047675955.1. Classification (NCBI taxonomy): domain Eukaryota; kingdom Metazoa; phylum Chordata; class Mammalia; order Primates; family Cercopithecidae; genus Chlorocebus; species Chlorocebus sabaeus. The sequence continues at coordinate 98,453,778 of NC_132917.1, read as the reverse complement.
GGGGGCCATGTTAACCAGTGAAATCACCAACAAAAAGCACAAACATTCAAAATATGTGAGGCCAGGTGCGGCGGCTCATGCCTGTCATCCAGCACTTTGGGAGGCTGAGGCGGGTGGATCACTTGAGGTCAGGAGTTCAAGACAAGCCTGGCTAACATGGTGAAACCCTGTCTCCACTAAAAATACAAAACATTAGCTAGAGGTGGTGGCGGGCACCTGTAATCCTAGCTTCTTGGGACGCTGAGGCAGGAGAACCTCTTGAACCCAGGAGGTGGAGGTTGAAATGAGCCGAGATCAGGCCACTGCACTCCAGCCTGGGCAACAAGCATGAAACTCTGTCTTTAAAAAGATAAAATAGGCCAAGCGCGGTGGCTCACGCCTGTAATCCCAGCACTTTGGGAGGCCAAGGCGGGTGGATCACAAATTCAGGCGTTGGAGACCATCCTGGCCAACATAGTGAAACTCCGTCTCTACTAAAAATACAAAAAATTAGCTGGGCATGGTGGCGGGCACCTGTAATCCCAGCTACTCAGGAGGCTGAAGCAGAATTGCTTGAACCTGGGAGGCGGAGGGTTGCAGTGAGCCGAGATCACGCCACTGCCACTGCACTCCAGCCCAGGTCACAGTGCGAGACTCCAATCTCAAAAAAAAAAAAAAAAAAAAAAAAAAAGATAAAATAAAGAAACAAAATATGTGGCACCACCAAATAGAACATGAAAAAGATTGGCCAGGTGCGGTGGCTCACGCCTCTAATCCCAGCACTTTGGGAGGCTGAGGCGGGCAGATCACGAGGTCAGGAGATGGAGACCATCCTGGCTAACACGGTGAAACCCTGTCTCTACTAAAAATACAAAAAAAAAAAAAAAAAAAAAAAAAATCAGCCAGGTGTGGTGGCAGGCGCCTGTAGTCCCAGCTACTTGGGAGGCTGAGGCAGGAGAATGGCGTGAACCCAGGAGGCGGAGCTTGCAGTGAGCTGAGATCTCGCCATTGCACTCCAGCCTGGGTGACAGAGCGAGACTCCATCTCAAAAAGAAAGAAAGAAAAAAAAAAAAAGAACATGAAGAAGACACTTGTCTGTAGCGTGAGAGCATTTGCCTTGTGCATCCTCAGTGGGAACATACATATCGAGTGACTCATATTTTTGCCACTCTGTATGTCTGAGAATGACCACAAAAGTGCCACGTTGGTTTTAGGGTTTCAAACAATTGTTAACAAGTAGGTGAATTCACAAATAAGAACTCCACAAACAGTGTTGATCAACTGTATGTGATAAAACAATTATAGCAAATCATTAACTGTTCAATCTAGCAGGTGAGTCACTGGTGTACGGTTAATTCTATTTTCTGCATATTTGTAAGTTTTCATAGAATGTTGGGAAAAAATACCTTTCCATAGCGGTTATGAGGTGTTTCTCTGCTAAGAGAGGCCCAGCAAGGCTACTCAGGCGTAAGTGTGCACTGGAGAAGTGACCTTGGGTGCCCTTCTTAGTTATGCAAATGGAACCAAGGGGTAAAATGAATGCTTTTGTGAATCAGGAGAGGCTCCCTCTGCCCGGGGTGTCCAGGGATGGACTCTGGAGCTGAAAGGAAGGTACTGGAATGGGAATCAGGTGAGGTCTGGGTCAGAGTAGCTGGAGGAGGGGGCCAGGATCTGCATTGTAACCCCAATTAATTGTGATGGTGAGGTTGGGAGGACCAAACTTGAGGGGGGTCCTGGACAGGTGGGTGTTCCAGAGATTCATAAGGGACTGCATTTGTGGCTCCACCTGGAGAAACAGGTCACCATTCCACAAGAGTGTTTTTAAAAAGTCACGAAGTGGCTGGGTGAAGTGGCTCACGCTTGTAATCCCAGCACTTTGGGAGACCAAGGCGGGTGGATCACATGGGGCCAGTAGTTTGAGACCAGCCTGGCCAACATGGTGAAACCCCGTCTCCATTAAAATACAAAAATTAAGGGCCGGGTGTGGTGACTCACACCTGTAATCCCAGCACTTTGGGAGGCTGAGGCGAGCGGATCACGAGGTCAGGAGATCGAGACCATCCTGGCTAACACAGTGAAACCCTGTCTCTACTAAAAAAAAAAAAAAAGAAATTAGCCAGGCGTGGTGGCGGGCGCCTGTAGTCCCAGCTACTCGGGAGGCTGAGGCAGGAGAATGGCGTGAACCCGGGAGGCAGAGCTTGCAGCCAAGATGGTGCCACGGCACTCCAGCCGTGACAGAGCAAGACTCTGTCTCAAATAAATAAATAAATAAATAAAATAAAATACAAAAATTAGCCAGGCGTGGTGGCGGGCACCACGCTACTCAGTCCCAGCTACTCAGGAGGCTGAGGCAGGAGAATCGCGTGAACCCAGGAGTTGGAGGTTGCAGTGAGCTGAGATCATACCACCTCACTCCGGCCTGGGCAACAGAGCAAAACTCCATCTCAAAAAAAGAAAAAAAAAGTCATGAGGGCTCCTAGGTATTCACTCTAAAGAAATGGAAATTTACATTCACACAAAAACCTACCCAGGAACCTTTATAGCAGTTCTAGCCACAATTGCCAAAAATTAGGAATAACTTAAATGTGTCCCAGCAGATGAATGAGATACACCGTGGGACATGCCTACCATGGAATTCTACTGGCAGTAAGTGGAACGACATACGGAGACACACGATTCCACGGATACATCGCAAAGGCCTCCGGCTGTGTTAGAGAAGCCAGGCTTGAAGGGCTACTAACTGTGATTCCCCACAGAATTGCAGGGATAGAAAATGCGCCAGGGGTTGCTGGGTGCTGGGGGTCGGGGAAGGATTGATGACAGAGGGCAGGAGGGAATTCGGGGGAACAGTCTGTATTTTGATTGATGTGGTAGTCTCTGGGCTGTATGCATTTGTCAAATCTCAGAATTTTTCACTAAAATGATATAAAAATTTTATTGTATATAACTTATACCCCAAATTTTGATGAAGGGGGAAAGGAAGTGGAAGATACAAACACAATGGACACTAAAATGCTAATGAAAATAGGAAAAGTGATTAAGGGCTGTCTACACTCCCGTCCCCATGTCCCTGACTCCCAGCCTTCTCAGCCAGACCCACGGTCTGCGCCCACCCCCTAGGCTCTTCTCCAGCACTGAGAGCACCCCTGGCAGTCTGTGTGCACCAGACAAGCACTCCGTGACCTCCTCAATCCTGGGTCCCCTGAGTGGCCGACACCAATGACTCCTCCCTCCTGCTTGAGCCTCATAGACCTCTCTGGTCCTTCACAACCCCCTGGCTTGCCTCCACCCTCTGACCATCCTGCTCACTCTCCTTCCCCCAGCCCCGTCCCCTTACTTGGGTCATCCTGTCAGTAGCCATACATGCTGCCACACCCACCTCTCCCGGAGCCCAGATCTCTCGCCTGCCTGAGGTCGGTTGGTGCTGGCATCATTTCCTTTGATCGCCACCAACTGTTTCCATTAATACAACCAACTAAGATCCAGATGGCACGCTCATGCTGCCTGTGGCTGGCTGAACCCCACAGTCCATTTCCACAGAGCTGAGCTCCAGAGTCTGCAAGTTGCTCCTTGGCAATTCTTCCCCCAGGCCTCCCTTGCTCAAGACCCTACTGTCTACTGCATTGGATCTCCCCAGCCCGCTGCCCCAGCTGAGCTGTGCTACTTGCTTTCCTTCAAAGGACGTTCATACTTTTATCCACACAGCACCCTCCACCTAGTGCACCCTTCTGTCTCCCCTCCGTCTTCTCCAGCCCAGCCAGCCCTTCCTCGAAGACTCCTAGAGCCACTCCCACAAAGCATGAGGACGCAGGATGAGGCAGCAAACTGAGGGCTTGTCCAAGGACCATGGGTGCAGGGTAGCAAAGCTGGTCTCTGGGGCCGGAAGCTGTGGCAGGAAACTGTCGCCAACACAGTTTGAGAAGCTCTTCCCCACGTGGCCACAGGTGCAGCCTGGGTAGCTGGAAGCAGGTTAGGGCAGAAGAGGAGATGGGGGAGGCTCGGTGCCCAGCCCAGGGCTGCCATCTGTGACCCGAGGCTAAGGAGTCCCAGAGGCAGGCTCTCTTCCTGTGCATCTCGGCTGCATCCCAGCGTCCCCGTCCCATGGCCCACGAGGACAACCGTAATCACAAGCACTGCCCACAGCAGGCAGGTCAGGTGGTGGGCGGCTCTTCTTCCACCCCGGGGCCTTTCTGGACTGTCCTCACTAGTAAAACATGGGGCCCAAGTTCCCAGGGACCCCATGGCCAGAGATGCTGGGGAGGCCAGAGGAGGTGGGCAGAGGTGGCAGAGATGAAAAGTCCAGGGGCAAGAGGGGGGAGCATCTGCCATGCAGTGGCTAGCCGGAGTGCCTGCTGTCAGTGAGCTGCACCGATCTGCAGCTCCCCAGGATGACCCCAGACCCCAGGCAGGGGATCAGATGTTTCTCTTCTCAGCTGTGTCCCTGCAGACTCGCGGCCCTCCCAGGAGACACCCACCCTGAGACCCATCCCGGCCCTCGTACTGCCTGGGCCACCCCAACGGGCAGGACTTGGTTAGGAGCCCCACCCTCAGTCCCCAGTGAGCCTGTTCATTCCCCAAGCCTGGCCTACGGTTCTCCCTAGGCTGACCCCAGCCAGCTTCCTCTTGAGCTCATAGTTCAGAGATCCTAGTTTGGCCTTCCCAGAGCTTACAGCCCCAGGATCCCAGCAGAGAGATCTCAGCAGAGCAGCCACGGGGCACCTGCCCCACGCTCACAGCCCAGGCCCTGGGAGGACGACGGGAGGAAGCCTTGGAACCTGGTCAGAAGGACCTGCCTGGAACCTCACCATTCACCCGGCCTCCTGGGGTAAAGGCCTGGAACCCCGCCATTCACCCAGCCTCCTGTGGTAGAGTCCTGGAACCCCCCCCCATTCACCCAGTCTCCTGGGGTAAAGGCCTGGAACCCCCCATTCACCCAGCCTCCTGTGGTAGAGTCCTGGAACCCCCCCATTCACCCAGTCTCCTGGGGTAAAGGCCTGGAACCCCCCCATTCACCCAGTCTCTTGGGGTAGAGTCCTGGAACCCCACCATTCACCCGCCTCCTGGGGTAAAGGCCTGGAACCCCCCATTCACCCAGTCTCCTGGGGTAAAGGCCTGGCACCCCCCATTCACCGGGCCTCCTGGGGTAAAGGCCTGGCACCCCACCATTCACCCGACCTCCTGCGGTAAAGGCCTGGAACCCCCCCATTCACCCAGTCTCCTGGGGTAGAGTCCTGGAACCCCACCATTCACCCGGCCTCCTGGGACACAGTCCTGGAACCCCCCCCATTCACCCAGCCTCCTGGGGTAAAGGCCTGGAACCCCACCATTCACCGGGCCTCCTGGGGTAAAGGCCTAGAACCCCCCATTCACCCAGTCTCCTGGGGTAAAGGCCTGGCACCCCCCATTCACCCGACCTCCTGGGGTAAAGGCCTGGAACTCCCCCATTCACCCACCCTCCTGGGGTAAAGGCCTGGAACCCCCCCATTCACCCACCCTCCTGGGGTAAAGGCCTGGAACCCCCCATTCACCGGGCCTCCTGGGATAAAGGCAGTGCTAGATTACAGCTGTTGCGGAGAGATCAGATTCCCCAAACATACTTCAAAGGAAAAAAGAGTCAAGGGGTCAAATACAGTTTCAAATGCTGTGAAAAGCACATTAAAGGCTCCGAGAAGACCACATAGAAGGACCCCTTTCAGCGTCACTTAATTCCCACACCTATTCAGCAAAGCCGTGAAGGTCTACTGTTTCACAGGACATTCTCTGGGCATCAAAAATCAAAAGCCCCCATTACACGCCCTTCATCAGAGCAGAGCTATCACACCAAAGCCACAGGACCTGGTGGTAGCGGGCAGGAGCAGCACGAGCTCCATGCGTCCCCCCAGCCAGAGGCTCCACGTGTCCCCCCAGCCAGAGGCTTGACATGTCCCCACCCAAGGCACTGCTGGAACAGGGCCCCGGCCCCCTACTGCCCCCACCTCCTCCTACTGCCCCCCCACCATCCTGTTCCCACACCAGCTCCTGGCTCTCTCTCTCTCTCTGAACCCCCAGTCCTCGCCTGAGACCCTGAGTCCCTGTGAAGCCGTGTTTCCTGCTCCTTAATCCCCAAGATGTGCTTGGGCCGCCTGTGCCTACCAACAGAGGCAGCATAGGCACTGGTCAGCAGATGCCAGCTTGGTGGCACCATGAGCCACACAGCAGCAGTGAGCCATGGCGATAGGCTCCTCCTTCATATGTTTTTCCTGACTGCAGGGATCGGATTCAAACCGTGGGATCGTGGAGCCACCACATGGTCACGGTGCAGCCTGAGCAGCGAGTGAAGCTCGCCAGACCTCTGGAAAGCAGGGCCAGCGAAGGTGCCCAGCCCTGGGGCTGCAGGGACTCCCTGGGGTGAGACTTGCTGGCCCCCCGTCATGCCATCACACCCTCCTCTTCTGTGCTGGAAGCTCTCTAGGCTCCCACCTCACTCGGGGTGAAAATGCAAGTCCTCAGGGCGGCCCCCAAGGCCCTTTCATGATGCCCGTCACCCCCCGCCACTCACTCCCCTCCAGCCACACGGGCCTCCTCGTGTTATTCGTTCAGGTTCCCTGGACAAACCAGGCATGGTGCAGCCTCAGGGCCTTTGTACTGCCTGTTCCCTCTGCCTGGACACTCTTCCCCCAACACCTTCCACTTTATTCAGGTCTCTGCCTAAGTCACCTCCTCCAGGAGGCCTTCCCTGACCTCCCTCTCTAAAATAGCCTCTCCTTCTCTCTCTAGCCCTGACCCAACTTTATGGTTCTTCGCCACCTAAAAGATGACATTGTATCAACTTGGTGACACAGTACCTTTGTCCCTGCCAGAATGTAAGCACCACGGGAGTGGAGACTGTCCTGCTCCCCTACCTATACCAGCACGGCACAGAGTAGGTGCTCAATATACCAGGTACCTACAAAGGTCTGCAGTCCGCTGGAGGGGGGTGGGGACGCCTCTGAACACCCGTGGAACCTGACACCTGGGTAGGGGTGAGGGGTCACAGGGGCTTCCTTGGGTCGGGGACGGTGGACCTAGGGACTTCCTCCACTGAGCCACGGTGGGAGAGGAGGGGCCCGTCCTGAGGATCCTGGCCACCAGCTGTTCCCTCAGCCCAGAACAGTGCTGCATCCTTCTCCTGGGCCTCAGGCTTCAGGCCTCCTCCGTTGTCCCATCCTCCCAGAAGCATCCCATGGGCCCCGCCCCCTCCCCAGCCTGGGTCAGGCACCCCCCCTAGACTTCCAGGGACCCCATCCTGCCACATCACAGTCCTGATGGCCTCTGTCTCTGCTCCTCGGTCTGTGACCAGGCTGAGCTCCCCGAGGCAGGGCCCACGGCTCTTGTCTTGTTTTCTATGGAAGCTCCTGCTTCCTCCCCACAACTGTTTGTCAAGTGTGGAAGGACAACCACAACAGCCTCTGTGCTGGGGACTGCCTGGCCCTTCACGAGCATTAGTCATTTATTCTAATTCTCACCACAACTCCATTTGGTGGGAACTGTTATCCCACTCCTCAGCTAAAGAAACTGAGGCTCAGAGAGGTCAATGTCACGCTCGGAACATGCAGCCTGCAAGGGGCCGCCATGGATTGAGCCCAGGTGTGTCTGATGCAGCAGCCAGCACTAACCACTCCAGCAAATGGCTATCAGGAGACCCTGGAGAGCCGGGCTGGGGCGGGGTCAGGGTCAGATTCCCGAACCCAGCAGACTCTCTAAGTGTCTGTGGATTGAACAATGCCCCTCCACCGCCCCTCCAGGGAGGCCCCCAACTCCGGCCTCCACTGCCTGTGTGACCTCAGCAACCAGCAGTCCCTCTCTGGGCCTCAGGCTCTGTGACTGTAAAAGGGAGATGGGAAAAGGCCGTGTGAGTCGGGAGGATAGGGGCTGAAAGAGACGAGGGGACAGCGTGGGACTGTCCTGGGCCTTGTAGGCTGTTCACAGGATTCCTGTCCTGGACCTGTTAGATGCCAATAACACCCGCTGGGTCAAAACCCAAACTGTCTCCGGGCACTATCAACTGTCCCAGGGGGATGGGAGGAGGCGAAATTGGCTTTGATGAGAACGGCTGCCTTAACCCTGTAGCTTGGGGTGGGGCAGGGACCGGTCAGCACGGGGTGGTCTAGGTGCTGCAGCCCCGGAGAATATACAGGAACTGTGGAGTCCAGAGCCCAAGGCCACCCAGAGCTAGTGAGGATAATGAGGGTTTTAGCGAGACGTTTCTCCACACCTGTATGTGCCAGGCACCGTGGATACAGTCAGTCTCTTTATCCTCCCGAGAGCCCTGGGAGGGAAGCACAGAGAGACGCGGTGACTGGGAGGGAAGCACAGGGAGACGCGGTGACTGGGAGGGAAGCACAGGGAGACGCGGTGACTGGGAGGGAAGCACAGAGAGACGCAGTGACTGGCCCACTCACACAGCTGGTGAGCTGGTGAGCGGCGGAGCCAGAACGTGAAGCCAGGCCCCCAGGCTCCAGAGTGTGCACATCAACACCCCCGCCAACACTGCCAGGGCAGCGGGGCCGAGGCTGGAGGGCCGGTGAGAAGAGGGAAAGCAAGCTCCGGATTCAGCAGGAGGCACCTTCACAGGGGGCACCTTAGGAGTCCCTGACCCTGATCTCTCAGCAAGGCATTATTAAGCACCTCCTGTCTGCCTGCTGTTCTAACCAAGACGAGAATCATGAATCACCTCGAGCTGCTCCCCTCATGAACCCGTGTTTTTCCTGTCGGGGATGCTTCCTACCTGAGACACGTTTCCCAGCCTCTCGCCAACAGTCAGGAACCAGGTACCTGCCAGGTGCCCGTATCTGCATGTGTATTTACAGATGCACAAACTGAGGTCAGAGAGGCTGAGCAACTTGCCAAGAACACACAGTAGTTAAGCAGAACCCGGGGTTTTGCTCTTTCTCTCTCCAGGTCTTCCTCTAACCTGAGCTCGGCTACAAGTGGCTCAAGCCTGCCCTGGACCCGTCACAGGAATGACAGCATTCTGCTGATGGAGCTCACGGCCCTGGTGAACAGCCCCCTTATCTTCACAGGGCCTGGGGACTAGAGTGCACTTGCGCTTTCTCTGGAGCTTTCTCTGCTTCCGGGAGCCAAGGATGCAGCCAGACAGGGCCCAGCAGGAGCCCAGGAACCAAGCAGGCCTCGCTGTGTCCCCTGAACAGCCCGGCTCGGCTAAGCCTCTGGAGGGGGAGCTGCTTCCCTCAGCATGGCCACACGCCCTGTCTGCCTCCATCTCCAGCCGGTCACCACCCAGCCCAGTCCTCCAGCCCTCCTGGTCCTCCCAGCAGCCTCCTGACTCCCGGTTAATATTCTGTCCTCCTCCTCCAGACACAGCCCACCACGGAGACGGTGGCCAGGTGCCACTCCACCCAGGCACCACTTACCTGGGGACGTACAGGTGGATGTCCAGGCAAACAGGCCACTTGTGGGGTCTCTGGTCCCAACGCCAACAGAGAGCCGGTTCTGGGTGAAGAATCAGGACTTACAAAGCCAGTCTAGATTTCCCCGCAGGCCGAGCCCCCAGCCTGAGAGGGAGGCCCTGCCACTCACACTCTCCGCACACACTCTGGGGGAGGACGTCACACCCCGCCAGAGTTTCTCACTCATGGATGGTGCGTTCACCCTCTGCCAGGTCTCCCAGAGCCCCCTGGGGTGGCCCTGGTGGCAGGACACGGGCAGACGGCCCGAGGACAGTCACTTACCTGAATGCCCTAGTAGCAGCTCTGAGGCCCACGGTGGGCCAGGGCTGGCCGGAAGGCCTGGTGTCTGCTGAGCTCCAGCAAGCAGGCTTGTCTGAAACGAACCTATTTCCTGGATGCGAAGACAGGAAAGGGGGCTGTGTCTGATGTTTACATCAAAGTCACAAAGTGCTGTGCTCAAGGAAAATCACAGGCCACGTGCTCCAGGGAGGAAGAAGGCATTTCCGGGGCCCAGCACTGCCTGCCCAGCTGCAGGATGGAACTGAGAGACGGGGATGAGGCTAAGCAAAGGCAGGGGTCAGGAAGGACGACTCCAGCAGCAGGACTCGTCAGACGGAAGGAAGCCTGCGTACCTGGAACGGGAGGGTAGGCAGCAGTGGTGGGAGGGAGGGGAGTCCCAGGGCTCATGGAAACTAAAATGCCCCATTTTCCCCTCAAAGGGGCGCCGCGCCGGGGCCTGCACCAGCTAGACAACCCAGAGGAGTGATTTATTTATTCCACAGGCAGGTTAGAGCTGGAGGGAGGAGAAACCCACTGAGTCAGCCCATACCCTGAAGGTTGAGACCCCCTCCTGTGCCAGGTATCTGGACAGCAAGGACAACCTGCCCTCGCTCTCCGGTGGCTCGCAGGCTTGTGCGGGGCAGCTGGGTCCACAGGGAGCCAGCGCTGGGAGGCTGGAAGCCTGGGCACTGTGTGTCCCCATAGGAGCCCCAGCCCCACCTGGAGGATGTCAGGGATGCGTTCCAGGAGGAGTCAGCCACCCAGCCAAGACACAGAGCCAGGGCACCCCCAGTGCCAGCCCGGCCTACCGGGGACCTTTGCCACGAAGCTGAATCTGGCTGAGCACTATGCCGCTGTGGCCACCACCTCCTCTTCCTCTTCCTGTCCTCTCTTCCCTCACCCCGTGCACCCCCCACGACGGTACCCACCTACCCTTGGGCCTGGGGCCACACCTCATGCACTCTTTCAGAGGGGGGCCTGCAGAGCCACTCTCTCTCGGCTCCGTCTCCCCTCTAGTGCCCCAAGGCCTCTGGGAGCCTCTCGCCCACCACCTGCTTGCTTTCTTGGGCACTAGGAGTCGTCACAGCTCTCCTGTCTGTGGGGTCTCAGAGACCTGTGTGGAACTGCCCTGGGCCCATTGTGGAGACACCTAAAGCTCTTCTTGGGGTCCTGCTGCTCTTGTTAAGTGGGCTTGTGATACCCTACCTTGTTTTAACCTGAATTGACTCTCCCTTCGCTAAGAGAGCCAGACAGACTCCATCTTGGCTCTTTCATTTGCAGCCCTTTACCCACCCTCCTTCCTCAAGGACTTAACTTGTGCAAGCTGACTCCCAGCACATCCAAGAATGCAATTAACTGATAAGATACTGTAGCAAGCTTTATCCGCAGTTCCCAGGAATTCTCCTGGTTAATAGTACCCAGAGACCCTGTGTTTGTGTCCGGTTGGTAACGCCCAAAGCCCCGTGTCTTTCACCTTGTGATAGATTTAAAGCCCCTGCACCTGGAACTGTTTGCCTTCCTGTAACCATTTATCCTTTTAACTTTTTGCCTGCTTTACTTCTGTAAGATTGTTTTAACTAGACCCTGCCCCCTCCCCTTTCTAAAGCAAAGTATAGAAGAAAATCAAGCCCCTTCTTTGGGTCTGAGATAATTTTGAGCACTAACCGTCTCTCAGTCACTGGCTAATAAAGGACTCCTGAATTCATCTCAAAGTGTGGTGTTTATAACTCGCTCGGTTACAACAGGTTCAGCTCCCCAGTCGGCCTGAGGATCCCCTCACGCCCCACCCCAAAGCCTCCTTCTTGGGGACCTCCTTTCTGGGCCTCTGCTATCCTCTGGCCACCTGAATCCCCTTTAGAAAATCTGAGTTCCGACCTCTAAGCTAGGACACTTTTCTCCTACATAGAGCCCCCCTCCAAAATAGTGTTTGCTAGCAGCCTCTGCTTTCCCCAGCGGCATCTTGAAACTCCAGGCATAGAAAACGTCCCTTCACATCCGTGCTGGACACTCATTTCTTGGAGTATTCAGAGAAGACGACCCTGGCGCACTGAAGAGAGGAGAAATTACAGCATCAAATCACATTCATACTACAATAATGAGAGTCACACTGATTATATGCCAGACATTGCTATAGGCACATCACAATTAATAAGCCATTCAACCCATTTTCCAGATAAGGTAAGTAAAGCCCAGAGAGGTTAACTAACAGATGCCAAGTGATCAGGTGGGATTGCAGCCCAGGCAGCCTGACCACACCCACATGCTGGTGGACATAAGGGAAGAAAACTTTGGTTGTAAAATATCTCCCTGAAGGGGGCCAGCTCCCCAGAGAGCTGGAAGCTGAACCAGTCATGGGACAGGGTGCCTCTGTGTGGGTGGGGGACTTCCAGTTTCCAGGGTCTTTGGATCCTGAGAAGAGGATTCCCAGCCTCTGCAAGGCACTGGCCCTATAGCCCTTGAGCCCCCTGCTTCCTGTCCCGGAGGCTGGTCAGGAAACTACAAAGCCCAGTACTCAGGCATTTCTGAGACTGGGCTACAGATAATCTGAGATTGGCATGCAGATAACGTCCTCTGTTCTGCCCGAGTGGAAGGAGGCGGATGCATCTTCTGAATGTTTACGGTAAAGGGCAAAGATGGAAATGTGGGCTAGGAAAGTTGCGGTGCATTTGCCTCATTGGGTTTGGGTAAACATTCACTCTACTCATGCCAAGAGGCTCTGAAGAAATTCATCACTCACCCCAGTACCCTCAGGTCTTTGCCACGCCTCTTCACCTGCCTGTCTCCTAGTCCTCTTTCAGGTCTCCAATTAAGCATGTTTTCCTCCAGGAACCCTTCCCAATCCTCACACCAGGCAGGGATGGGGCCTTCTGTCCATTTCACCTGAAGCTGAGCGGGTCCGATCTGGCTGCACAGTTAAGAGGACACAGGCCACTGCTAGGAGATGTGCAGCAGGGAGGTGGGGTGGAGGCTGCAGCAGGCCCAAGAGGGGTCACACCCCAGCACAATGAGCCCCAAAAGACGACAGCCCCTTCATCCCATCCAGGGTCCCTCCGGGATTCCCTCTGGGTGTACAGAAAAATGGTGACTTGTATCTCCTTTCCTTCTAGTTCTTTTCTGATTCTGCCACTTAACCCTGAGGGGCCATGAGCACATTACTTAGCCTCCCTGCGCCTTGGTTTCCTCCCTTAGGAAATGGGGATAATGAGCCTGGCACGGTGGTTCACGCCTGTAATCCCAGCACTTTGGGAGGCCGAGGCGGGCAGATCACGAGGTCAGGAGATCGAGACCATCCTGGCTAGCACGGTGAAACCCCGTCTCTACTAAAAATACAAAAAAATTAGCCGGGCGTGGTGGTGGCGCCTGTAGTCCCAGCTAATCGGGAGGCTGAGGCAGGAGAATGGCGTGAACCTGGGAGGCGGAGCTTGCAGTGAACCGAGATCCGGCCACTGCACTCCAACCTGGGCGACAGAGCGAGACTCCGTCTCAAAAAAAAAAAAGGCTTGAAGGAGATGCAGGAGAAAGCCACACAGATACTGGGGGAAGAGTAGCATTTTTTTTTTCAAAAAAAAAAAAAAAAAAGGGAAATGGGGATAATGGTACCCGTCTCATAGGGCTGCTGTGAAAGCGAAAAGAGGCCTAAAGGCAAATGCTCCATTACTGCCCCCACCACGGTCCTGTCTCACCTCCAGTGACTGCGCGGCCTAGCGCGGCAATGGGACTCCCGCGCGCCCTCCAGAGGCAGCTCTCCAGTATTGCAAGCTACTGAGCACAACACGGGCATCCCTGAAGGCTGAACGTGACCACCGCCCTGCCCTGAAATAATAAAAATTAAAATAAAAATGAATCCAGCTGGTTTAAGTCAGAAGAGAATTGCTTGGCCACAGCAGCCACATGCTGTGCTCTCCCCTGGGGGTTTCTCAAATGGATGGCACCTTCGGAAGCCTTCAAACTGCCATGGCACTGCCACCTCCTGAGACCCCCTGGCTGCTTATTTATTCAACACTGAGCACCCGTTCTATGCCAGACTCGTTTCCAGGTACTCTGTTCTATGGATCCGCAGTGAACAGCACATGAAAATCCCTTCCCTCGTGGAGCTGACTTTCTAGTGGGAGAGACAGAGAACGAACAAAATAGAAAAGTATTTCATAGAGTATGTCACATGGTTACAGGTGCTAAGGAGTAAAATAAATCAGAAAGGGTAGGCAAGGTCTGTGGGCATGTAATTTTGAGCCAGTCAGGGCATGCCTCGGAGGGGATAACCTGTGAATTAAGACTTGAAGGAGGCTGGGCACGGTGGTTCACTCCTGTAGTCCCAGCCCTTTGGGAGGCGGGCAGATCACGAGGTCAGGAGATCGAGACCATCCTGGCTAACACGGTGAAACCCCGTCTCTACTAAAAATACAAAAAATTAGCCGGGCGTGGTGGCGGCACCTGTAGTCCCAGCTACTCCGGAGGCTGAGGCAGGAGAAAGGCGTGAACCCGGGAGGCGGAGCTTGCAGTGAGCCGAGATCGCGCCACTGCGCTCCAGCCTGGGGGATAGAGCGAGACTCTGTCTCAGAAAAAAAAAAAAAAAAAAAGACTTGAAGGAGATGCAGGAAAAAGCCACACAGATACTGGGGGAAGAGCAGCATTCCCAACAAATGTCTTAAGCGGGACTGTGGTATCTGTGAGGTGGGAACTGTCTTGTTCCCAGCTGTGGCCCCAGCAACTGGAGTGGTACCAAGCACAACAGCACTCAATAAATATTGCATGGATGGGTGAAAAAATCCCACATACGTGCTTCAGGAACAGCTTGCTCTGGGCTCAACTGATGGCCCCAAGGTTGTTGGCTTCATTCTCAAACAAGGTTTCTTCCTGTGGTCCAAGAAAGTGACTCAACTTCAAATCCTATTCCAGGAGTTAGAATCAATTTCTCCGTATTACCAGAAAAACCCCCAACACAGCTCATTGGCTGAGTAGATCACATGTCCATCCCCTAGCCTATCCCTGATGCCAGCGGATGGCACGGGGAAGTGGCTTAGGACCGGGCCACAGGCCCTACCCACAGCACAGTCTGGAAGGAAGGAGTGGCTGGAGGGACGACAGGTGCTGGGTGGGCAAACAAAGCACCGAAGTCTTGCAGAATATTCATAACAGCTTAAATGCATCTATTCCTTTCTATCAAGCACGACTACATGCTGGCCCCAGCTCAGGTACATTTAACGCTCACAACAGCCCCAGCGAGTAGGAGATTAGCCTCATTTTACAGATCTAGAAACTGAGTCCAAGAGGAAACTTAGGCTTGAAATTCCACACCTAGTAAGTGGGGAGCCTGGGACCTCCTGGCTCAAAGGGAGCTTGGAGCTTCCATAGGGCTCCACCCTGAAATCCCCTGTGCTATCAGGGTGGCTGCTCTCATCAAGCTAGGGACAAGCGGACTGAACCAACCCTGAGCTATAGCTGCGAGGCTTCACTTAGCGTGAAGGCAGACTGAGAGCGCAAAGGCAGCCACCTCTTTGATGGAGAAAGGGAAATGGAAATGCTAGCTCAGGGCAGCTCCCAGGGGCCCACAGGCCATGCGGGGACTGTTGGCAGAGGCTGTAGGCACTGATGGGGCTTGGTCCTCAAATGCAAGCCCAGGGTAGAGGTAGGAGGCCAGCAGAAGGGTGGGCTGCCTCTCAGGGTTGGGTCCCAACAGGTTGCAATGAGGATGGGGTGAGGGTGCATGTGCAACCTGTTGAGAGCTCAAGAAAAATCTGGTATGCTTGCTGTGCCTGCTGTATGCCCAGGCTGGGGCAACTGCATCTCCTTCCAAGCATAGAGGACCCCAGTCACCTGCTGCCCCACAGCCACCCCACATCCAGCCCAGCACAGGGCCTGGCACCCGGCAGGTGTCTACTAAATGTGTGCTGCTGAACAGGCCACCCAACGGCACTGTAAAGAGGGTAAATTGGCCGGGCGCGGTGGCTCACACCTGTAATCCCAGCACTTTGGGAGGCCGAGGTGGGCAGATCATGAGGTCAGGAGATCGAGACCATCCTGGCTAACATTGTGAAACCCCATCTCTACTAAAAATACAAAAAATTAGCTGGGTGTGGTGGCAGGTGCCTGTAGTCCCAGCTACTCGGGAGGCTGAGGCAGGAGAATGGTGTGAACCTGGGAGGCAGAGCTTGCAGTGAGCTGAGATCAGGCCACTGCACTCCAGTCTGGGCGACAGAGCGAGACTCAGTCTCAAGAAAAAAAAAAAAAAAAAGAGGGTAAATGATCAGCCTCAATGCCAAGAAGAGGAAGCCAAGGCTCTGAGAAGGTCCAGGCAGGACCAGTATTGAAGCCCAGCTCGGCGGCACCATACCTGGGAAACTCCCAGAGTTGTGAGGTCCAGGCAGGCGAATGCCAGGTGTCACAGGCCACACCTCAGTTGCCGGCAATCCTCTCCTGGGGCACCTGCCTTGGCCAAGCACTCAGAGACCTTTGGACAGCCGGCAGGTCCTCCGGGGGGACCAGGGCCCCACTCTCCTGGGGAGTCCACTCTCCCCACCTCCCTGCCGGCTTCCATCTGAGAAATGGAAAGGGTGGTGTTCATCTCACAGCAAAGGGGCTGGAGCACAGATGCCAGGGCAGGCTCCAAAGTTAACCCCCAGTGGAGAGCTCTGGGAGGGCCACACGGTGGGATGTACCTGCCCACCAGGGCACTGTGCCTGGCATGGGGAGGTGCCCAGTAAGTGCTGACTTGAGCAGAAACCAGTTGGTAAGTTACACCCGTTGTTGATGCTGTTGATGCTGGCGAGGGAGTGGGCTCTCCCCTCCCCCAGCTCTCCACGCAGCCACCCATCCCCCACCCAGTTCTTCTTCCTCACCCTCTTGGAACAAGTGGGCTGAACCGACCACTTGGGGCTCATTCCTGGCCCATCACCACTCCCTCCCCTCACCACTCCCTCCCCTCTCCCTCCTCTTTCCAACACCTCCTCCCACCCCTCCTCCATTCAAATCTCCCACCCACCACATTGTTCCTGCTTCCTCCACTTCCCTCCCCCATTCGTCTCCCTTCCTTGTCCCCACTCCACTCCCCCAGCTTATTCTCCCCGCTCCCTCCACCTTATTCTTCCCCACCCACACCACTGTCCCGCCCTCCTCCCTTCTCCTATCCCGGCGTCATCTCTCTCAGCTTACTCTACCCCTTTGTCTCTGCCACCCCATTCCGTCACCCCGAGCCACCCTCCCCACAGTCCCCCAGTGCTCCCCCTCCACACCCCCCACACCCTGAGTGCCAGTCCAGGAAGGTCAGACGGGGGCCCTTCAGGCACAGCTGGGGATTTTGATAACCCTCCTCGGAAGCACCTAACTGGAGCCTCGTCTCCTCTGCGCAGAGGGCAGCAGCTGCTCGGATAGACAGGAAGGGGTCTGAGCCTCCCAACGGCCAGAAAGGCAGAGGCGCATGGCAGGTCCAGTGAGTCCTCACTTAGCTCACTGATAGGTTCTTGGAGACTGCAACTTGAAGTGCAGTAGGGAAACCAATTTTCCCATAGGCTAATTGCTGTAGACAAGAGGTAACTTCCTATGGCATATTCCTGGTCACAGAAACATCACCAACCATCTACATAAGGACCCCAAATACTTTAATATTAAACATTAAAATAATTGCGAGCTATACATACCTTTAAGAATGATTACTAAAAAATAAGTCAGATCATGATTTATCCACTTACCCAGTTCAGGGTGGCAGGGGCCAGAGCCCAGCCCGGCAGCTCAGGACAGCGCAGGGTGGGAACCAGCCCCAGCCGGGACCCCATCCCCTCTCAGGACACATTCACACACACCCACGCTTACTCACGCTGGGACACTAGACACGCGTATGCACCGATAGCTTTGGGATGTAGAAGGAAACGGAGTCCCCAGAGAAAACCCCTGCAGACATGGGGAGAACATGCGGGCTCCACACAGACAGTGGCCCCAGCTAGGAATCAGGTTTGGTTTGTTTTTTTTTTCTTATCAACATTACAACCAAATGATATTGAAAAAAATGGGCGTGGTGGCAGGTGCCTGTAATCCCAGCTACTTAGGAGGCTGAGGCAGGAGAATCACTTGAACCTGGGAGACGGAGGTTGCAGTGAGGGGAGATCACACCACTACACTCTAGCCTGGGTGACAGAGTGAGACTTAGTCTCAAAAAAAGAAAGAAAGAAGGAAGGAAGGAAGGAAGGGAGAGAGGGAGGGAAGGAAGGAAAGAAGGAAGGAAGGAGAGGGAGGGAGGGAAAGAAAGAAAGAAAGAGAAAGAGAGAGAAAGAAAAAAAAAAAGAGAAAGAGGGAGAGAGAGAGGGAAAGAAAGAGAAGGAAGGAAGGAAGGAGGGAAGGAAAGAAAGAAAGAAAGAAAGAAAGAAAGAAAGAAAGAAAGAAAGAAAGAAAGAAAGAAAGAAAGAAAGAAAGAAAGAGAGAGAGAGAAAGAAAGAAAAAGGAAAAAAGAAAGGAAGGAAGGAAGGAAGGAAGGGAAGGCAGGAAGGAAGGAAGGAAGGAAGGAAGGAAGGAAGGAAGGAAGGAAGGAAGGAAGGAAGGAAGGAAAGAAATTATTACATTAGAGGAGCTTCTGTCCAAATGTCCGAAGCAGTCGGGGGATTCTTGAGAATGAGACAAGCATCTGGACTGGGACTCTTGGTTCTCGAAGCCCCTGATTTAGGAGGTGGGTTGGGTAGGCCTGGGAGCCAGCTCTGTCCAGTACATCAGGCCCTCTGTGGCTACAGCAGGACCAAAGTCCCAAGACCACTAACCAGGCAGTTTTTAACTAATGGCCCGATGCGGTGGAAACAGTTTTTCTAGGGATGGGCTGTTTTTCCATCTTGGTAAAGAACTACAGAGCCTTTCAGGGCCACCTCATCTTCACTCCCCATGCAGATAGGTCCAAAGCTCTCAGGCCCCAGTTGGACCGCCTCTGAGCTTCTCCTGACCACCCCTCCCCCTGCCTTTCCTGAGGCCCAGCTCCCAGAGCCCATCCATGAATGGAGAAGGTAGCCAGGAACCCTTCAGACCCAACAGTTGCCCCCAGGAATCTGCGAACCTGCTGACCACAAGCACCAGGGCCATGACCTACGTCCCTTGATTCCCTAAACACACTCTCCCACGCCTTGCAGTGGCCCTGGGCCCAGCCCAATCCATCTCATGTACCCTCGAGACTCAAAGTATCAGAGAAAGATTGCGTGGCCATGTACTCGTTTCCCAGGGCTGCCATGACAAATCACCACACACCGGGTGGCTTAAAACAGCAAAAATTTATTCTGCCACATTCTGGAGGCCAGAGTCTGAAACTGAGGTGTTAGCCGGGCTGCAGCCCCTCAGAAGCTCTGGAGAAGAATTATCCCTTATATCCAGTAGACAGGAAATCACCAATGCTGGCGAGGATGTGGAGAAAAGGGAACTCCCATACACTGTTGCTAATGTATGGAATGGACGTTAGTACAACCACTATGGAGAACAGTTTGGAGGTTCCTCAAAAAACTAAAACTAGAGCTACCAGACAATCCAGCAATCCCACTGCTGGGTATCTACTCAAAAGAAAGGAAATCCATGTATCCAAGAGGTAGCTGCACTCTCATGTTTATTGCAGCACTATTCACAATAGCCAAGATCCGGAAACAACCTAACAGTCCCTCCACAGATGAATGGCTGAAGGAAATGTGGCACATTTACACCATGGAGTACTATTCAGCCATTCAAAAAATGGTCATTTGCACCAACATACATAGAACTGGAAGTCATGATGTGGAGTGAAATAAGCCGGGCACAAAAAGGCAAAGTCTGCATGCTCTCATCATTTCTGAGAGCTAAGAATTAAAACGATTGAACTCCTGGAGATTGAGAGTAGAAGGATGGTTACCAGAGGCTGGGAAGAGTCGTGGGGGTGGGGGAGAAGTAAGGATGGTTAACAGGTACAAAAAATAAAAGAATGAATAAGACCTAGTATTTGATAGCACGGTAGGGTGACCACAGTCAATAATAATTTAATTGCACCTTAAAAATGATTAAAAGAATATAATTGGATTGTTTATAACATGAAGGATAAACGTTCCAGGTGTTGGATAGTCCATTCACCCTGACATGGTAATTATGCACAGCATGCCTGTATCAAAATACCTCATGTACCTCCTAAACGCATACACCTGCTATGTACCCACAAAAAGTGAAAAAAATCTCTTAGTACTCTACATATCCTCCTCCTAATTCTGTTTCTCTCATGGAATGCTGACTGATACAAATTTTGGTACTAGAAGACAGGAACAGAATCTTTTTTTTTTTTTTTTTTTTTTTTTTTTTTGAGATGGAGTCTGGCTCTGTTGCCCAGGCTGGAGTGCAGTGGCCGGATCTCAGCTCACTGCAAGCTCTGCCTCCCGGGTTCACGCCATTCTCCTGCCTCAGCCTCCCGAGTAGCTGGGACTACAGGCGCCCGCCACCTCACCCGGCTAGTTTTTTGTATTTTTTTTAGTAGAGACGGGGTTTCACCGTGTTAGCCAGGATGGTCTCGATATCCTGACCTCGTGATCCGCCCATCTCGGCCTCCCAAAGTGCTGGGATTACAGGCTTGAGCCACCGCGCCCAGCCGGGAACAGAATCTTAAATCTATTTCCAGTGGCCAAGAGGGCATTTAGGTACTCCATGGCATGGTGTGGCAATAGAGATATACAAAATATTACCATTGGATACTCTCAATCCAACACATATAAAAGGCAAGGTTCTGGGTGCCCATGTGTTTGATGACACCTAAGAACATTTTAGTTAAACTGAGGAGTATAATATTCACTGGTTGCTGGAGAAAGTGGGGAAAGAAAGGGATGAGTTTAGGCTTTCACTTTCCCAGCTTAAACTGCATAAATGAACTGAAAGCTTCTATGGGCTGGGTGCGGTGGCTCACGCCTGTAATCCTAGCACTTTGGGAAGCCGAGGTGGGTGGATCATGTGAGGCCAGGAGTTTGAGAGCAGCCTGGCCAACATGGTGAAACTCCATCTCTACTAAAAATACAAAAATTAGCTGGGTGTGATGGCAGGCACCTATAATCCCAGCTACTCAGGAGGCTGAGACAGGAGAATCACTTGAACCCGGGAGGCAGAGGTTGCAGTGAGCCAAGATCGCACCACTGCACTCCAGCCTGGGCAACAGAGTGAGACTCTGTCTCAAAAAAAAAAAAGAAAAAAAATTGGGAGGCCGAGGTGGGCAGATCACGACAAGGTCAAGAGATTGGGACCATCCTGGCCAACATGGTGAAACCCTGTCTCTACTAAAAATACAAAAATTAGCTGGGCGTGGTGGCGGGCACCTGTAGTCCCAGCTACTCGGGAGGCTGAGGCAGGAGAACTGCTTGAACCCGGGAGATGGAGGTCACAGTGAGCCAAGATCACACCACTACACTCCAGCCTGGTGACACAGTGAGACTCTGTCAAAAAAAGAAAAAAGAAAGAGAAAAGAAAGAAAAGAAAGAGAAAGAGAGAAAGAAAGAAGACAGACAGACAAAAAGAAAGAAAGAAAGAAAGAAAGAAAGAAAGAAAGAAAGAAAGAAAGAAAGAAAGAAAGAAAGAAAGACAGACAAGACAGACAGACAAGAGAGACAGACAGACAAGACAAGACAAGACAGAAAGATTCCTATGTCTGTCCTGAAAGAAATCCTTATCTCCTGTAGCTGCAGGGCTGACATTTCTGAAAACCAAACCCAAAGCGACTGAACTGCAATCCACCTGAATGCCTAGCCTTGCAGACTGGTCTTGTGTTAAAGTGAGAGAACTGACTGAAAAAGAATGGTATTCTAAAAAACTGGAATGAGGACATATGGGAAGATCCCAGTGAAGTTGGGGGTATCAAACCCCTAAATTCTGCTGAGTCTTGTTTGCCAGCAGAAGTAGCCCTTCCACCCTCTCTGAGGTGGTGAACCCTGATTTTTCTGTAGAACCCTGTAATGGCCTCTCCTAAGGTCCTCTAACAAGACCCCACCAATTCTCCCCAGGACCCACTTCTACCACTCCTCTTTGCTTCTAGACACATAACTAGACTCAAGTTCCAGCAGGTCCCAAAGAGTGGGGAATAAAGCACCCCATACAATAAAAGGTACACTACGCACTGAAAGAACGGCATGATTTTTCTAATGTATACTGATGTAAATGTCAGGAATGTGCATAGACGTAGATATAAGGATGTGGGGTAATGATGGAAGGAACATGGCATTGTATCAGGCTGCATTTATTGGTATGAGCCCATTGAGCAGAGGTTCTGGGCTCCGTGTTTTAGCTGGAGGGATTAGAAAGGGCTCCATTTGGTTGGTTATCTAAAACATGAGTTCAAAGATAACCCACAGTAAATGAAGTTGAAATGCCAGAACTCTAATACTGTAGAGGAAGGGACCCAAAGGCTTAAGGAATCTGGAATATTAGAGTGGATTTATCATGTAAGACCTGTCACCCACCCTGGAAGGGTCCAAACAATACACCTTTTATCATGACTATGAGAAATAAATTGGTGAGGAGGGCTCCAGAGTCCTTGAGAGCTCTGTAGTAATTCCTTTCTGCAGGTCAGAAATGACAATGGGAACGGCTACCATCAAACTGGGATCCCAAAATGCAATGCAGATAGTTGGATCCCAGGACCGTGAGGTCTGAGTGGCCATACTTATTGTCAAAGGCAAGGTGGATATGGTTGCTGCTATGAACAGTGGTGTCAAAATGTTAGCCAGAATAGTCGAACTCACAGGGACCTTTGGCACTGTCTAGTTGATCATGATGTCCCTAGAAAAGTAGATAAGCAATCTACTAAATTCTGACTTGATCTGTGCAAGCAGAGTTCCATGTTGTATAATTAGACATCTAACTTGAATTAGCAAAATAGAGAGTAACAGTCCCTCAATTATTTCCCAGACATGAGCTAGGTTATATACCCCAAACCCATTAAATGATGGGGAGGTTGGATCTCCTTGAGGAAGAGCCCTACTACACTGTCAAAAATGTACACTGTTCATCTTTCTCTCAGTCATCCCCAAGGGAACCTGTGGCCACTTACTATGGTGACTGTGCATTGAGGAAAGTCATCCTGGTAAGTGGCCATACGTATGGCCAATGGAATTCACTTGCAGGAGATCAAAGGGCTCCAAGAGCAGGCATTCAGGGTGTTCATCGCCCTGATCTCTCCCTGTTGAGTGGTTCCAATGTGTCCCTGTTCCTCCACCAAAGGTTACAGCCTGTCAGAGGCTCTTGAGTTCTCTAGATTTTTGTACCTGCCCCTCCCCTAATGACATCAGCTCCCGCTCCCGCTCGCTCCAGGTGCCTCGCCACTCTTCATCAGTTTCCCTTAACCCTGATCACAGCTTTATAAATAACCCCACTTCAGCCAGGTGTGGTGGCTCATGCCTGTAATCCCAGAACTTTGGGAGGCCGAGGCGGGTGGATCACGAGGTCAGGAGATCGAGACCATCCTGGCTAACACGGTGAAACCCCGTCTCTACTAAAAATACAAAAATTATCTAGGCATGGTGGCACGTAGCTGTCACCCCAACTACTCAGGAGGCTGAGGCAGGAGAACCACTGGAACCCAGAGGCAGAGGTTGCAGCGAACCAAGATCGCGCCACTGCACTCCAGCGTGGGTGACAGAGCGAGACTCCAACTCAATAAATAA
This sequence comes from Chlorocebus sabaeus, assembly GCF_047675955.1. Taxonomy (NCBI): domain Eukaryota; kingdom Metazoa; phylum Chordata; class Mammalia; order Primates; family Cercopithecidae; genus Chlorocebus; species Chlorocebus sabaeus. The sequence continues at coordinate 98,430,473 of NC_132917.1, read as the reverse complement.
ATAAATAAATAACCCCAATTCATGACACTCTCAATTACCCCATTTCTTCTTCCTGGTCATGCAAGCAGGAAATCACCTCGTGGGGAGCTTCCACAATTCTTAGCAGTTTCTTTGTAGATACAAAACTTTCTGTACTCCCGCCTCCCATAAAAGCTGTTTAATGTGGTTGTGTTCACACCCTGGACTGTGATCTTGCTCGGGACAGAATGCATATCTGGGTCACTCTTAAGTTTCCTCATTGTATTTTGATATTGTCAGCATGTGAGGTGGTCTATTAATATCTGTTCCATGAATGACTGAATAAATGAATCAATGCTTTATTAAATGATAAGTCCATAGTCTGTTGGGTTCACCGACGCCGGCCATCGGTGCCATGTTGCCACAGGTGTCCTGTGGCAAAGCAGTTTTTCTTGGTCCATTCAAATTGGGACGGGAAGCAGACGTTTTTGTAGAATACACCTCCCGGGGCAGAAATGGAATTGCCTCCCTGTGGTGTGTGGATGGAGAAATGTCCTCGCATCGTGGTTTCAAGTCCTGGTTTGACTGCCCCGCGACCTGGCTTAGACACAGGAGCTGCTCTTCAACTGTTTCTCTTTTTTTGTATATTTTGTGAAATTTTTTTCTTCAGAATTTTGCCACCATGTCTTTCCATTCATTATAAAAATATTATATGTCGTGTTTGCCGGAGGAGATCTAAAACAAAACAATAAAAACCATGGTGCTCAACTCAGTGCACAGGAGCTCCTGCCGTCTACTCGCTGGGCAGTGGTGGAGGCTGGCGCTTCCCAGGGTGAGGATTCTGCTTCCCATCAGTAGGGTTTGTCATCTGTGAAATTCTTTTTACCTCTGGGCAGCACAGAGCCTCTGGGAAACTCTCTTCCCCCCACCTTCTCTTAACTAACTCAGGCTATTCACAGCTTTGACTGGTCCCTATGGGATGGGGCCACAGTTCTAACCACTTCTGCTGGCATCTCAAGGGGCATGGAGGGAAAATGGCAGGTCCAATGGATGAGCCTTGGTAGGAAGAGGATGCTGGAGGTGGGGATGGGGGGGAGGTGGCCTGAATGGATCACCAGTCCCAGGAACCTTGGCATGGAGGAAAAGCAATGCCACTCTTGTGGGAAAATTCAAACACTGCTACCTCTGGAGTCAGAGGGTGAGTAGCGGTGGGGACGGACACTTCCCCTCATCACACGCCTCCACCCCATTGCTCTAGGGGCAAGCTGAGCGTTCAGCCCGGTGTTGGGCAGGACCTGAGGGACTGTGGGGAGCTGCTCTTCCTTCTGCGGTCAGGAATACGTGTCCCCGGGGATGCAGCAAGAAGCACATAATCTCAAAATGCAGCTATGCATACACATCACCGTGCAAACCATTTGCTTTCTAGTGCCTGCACATGGTGAGTGCCTCTGTGCCTGAGCCCCCTCATCTAGAGGCCTAACCAAAATATTTAACAACTGGTGTAGACAGGCACTGACCGGTCAAAATGACCACCACTGAAGCAGAGCCTTGGAGGGCCACAGCTGTGCCAGGCACTAACCCTACATTTGCAGGAGCACGGAGAAGATCAGGAGGTCAGTGGGAAGCTCAGGGAAGGCTTTCAGTATTCTAACAAGCAGGGCAGCTGTGTCAGTGTGAATGTGCTGAATATCAGCCCTGCTCTCACTTTCCTTCGTGGCTTCAGCCCTCCTCGCCCTCTTAGATTTGTGTTTTTCCTTTCTTTTGTAAATCCATATTTCTATTTACCAATCTTTCAGCCAGAGCCCTCAATATGGGGACAGGTCTGGCCTAACTGCAGTGGCCTTGAGAGGCAACCCTGGCCCACCCAGGGATCCCCAAACCCAGCTGTGCATCAGAATCACCCAGGCTGTGCCTAAAACCCATGGCCCAGGTCCTGTGTGCTTTGACAGAGCAGGCCAGGGGATGCTGAAGCACAACCAGGCTTGCAGCTTCTGCCCTCCTCCTAAACCAGATCAGCAGGAAGCCCCGGGGGCAGCGTGAGTTCAAATACCCGCAGGTTCTTGGAAGGAAGGCCATGCCAGCACTACTCACGATGGCTGTTTCTTCCTGATGTATGAGGCCAAACCAAGCAGCAACAGCACGGTGGCCGTGAGGATGATCACCCCGGAGATGGCGGCGATGATGGTGTTCCTCTGCAGGAAATGCAGAAGCTGCCTGCAGGGCATAGTCCTAAAGTGAGCATCTAAATGAGAAGACACAGTGCAGAGTGAACAGAGATCCCCGCTGGGCCACCCACCACCAGGACTAAACCTGCAAGGGACACCTGTTCATTCCATTCATAACAGAATAAAAACCTTGGCACCTTAGCCACTGGTTCCAGAAGTCCTCTTGGGAAGGAACCAGCTGTTTGGGGAAATGCATTCATCTGCTATTTGGCGATAAGATGAGATGCTTTTGGGAGGTGGAGATGAGACACTGAGGGTATGGGCTGGCACACAACAAAGCAACCAGAAATAAAGTTCCACAGACCAGTTTGTAAGAGGTAAAGAGAAGGACAGAGGAGAGCTCAGGTGGGTGAGAGGAGGCGGGGGCACTAGAGGAGGTTGAGAAATCCGACTGCAAAGGCTTTTAAGAACAATGGAGGCAAATATTCCGTTTGCAGCTTTTCACAAGCAGCGATAGAACCTCTTCTCTGCTGCCCCTCCTCTGCCCCCTGGCCTCAGGAAGGGGTACTGCATACACAGTCCGCCTCGTGGGTGTAGGTTTGGGGGACCTCACCTCTGCACCAGCACGAGGCAAACACAACGCCACGGATGATCCTGAACTCCTGAGCCCCTCTGAGGACTCACAGAAACTGTGAGAGTGGATGGGAATACCATTCCCCGAGCACAGGCTGGGGAAAACACGGCAGTCTTAGCCAGATCTCAAAGCAAGGAGATCTCAGCCCACATCGGCGTCTCCTAGAGCTTCTGTCACCCCATTTATAATGTGACCAAAAAAGAAAACGACATCAGGGAAATCGGGCATGGAGGTAGGATCCCAGGTATCGGCTGGTTTCGTGTGGAGAGCTGTCCAGGGCAGCCGGTGATGTAGACACGGGGAGTGCTGAGCAAGGGTCTTCTTGGTGATGGGGAGAAAACAGGGCATGTCCAGCCTCCCACCTTCAGCTCTGCTATGCCAAGGGGCAGCGTATCCAGCAGCTCTAAGGCTCTGCTGCAATGATTCGGCATTTAGTTTCTAAGCATTAGGAAGCGACAACCAGGTATAATTTTGACAGGGAGTGGCAGTGTGGAGGGGTGTACTGCGCTTGGTGCCAGCATGGGTGAGTTTCTGCCCACTCTAAACAGGTCTGGGCACAGGGATGAGCCAGGGTGAAGCCTTGGCTGTGCAGAAACAATATAAAAGTAGCATCTTTCTGGAAGAGTGGTGAAATTCCTGGAGTTCGGTTGTTTGTTGTTTGTTTGTTGTTTTTTAAATGGAGTCTCGCTCTTATTGCCCAGGCTGGAGTGCACTGGTGCAATCTCAGCTCACTGCAGTCTCCACCTCTCGGGTTCAAGTGATTCTTGAACTGCCTCGGCCTCCCGAGTAGCTGGGATTACAGGCACCTGCCACCACGCCCAGCTAATTTTTTCTTTTGTATTTTTAGTAGAGACGGGGTTTTACCATGTTGGCCAGGGTAGTCTCGAACTCCTGGCCTCAGGTGATCCGCCTACCTTGACCTCCCAAAGTGCTGGGATTACAGGCGTGAGCCACCACGCCCAACCTCTGGAGTTGGTTTAATTCATAAATTTTAACTGCAGATTGTATTCACGGCAGATTTATTTCACTTTTGCGGGTGAAATAAAGGTGTCAGTTAAAATACCATGAAAGGCAAAAGACACATTCAGAAGTTGTCTGTATTTAAGCATCATACTTGGTTTATACCATATAGATTCCCACCTGATTTAGCTGCTCCTTGAAGTGTTTCTTTATCTACAGTAGTTAACTGCTCTCTTAAATCCCTGTCGAACAGAGAGGATTCTTTAAACCTCTTCTCCTCTGAAAGGTGATCTACAAAAGATAAAATGTGTTCATCTACAACCAACCACAGCCTGTGATTAGTTCAGCATTTATGATAAAAGTAGCTTCTTCTAGACTCAAAGTGAGGAGTTAGGGAGGATTTGGGGGAAAAGTCTAAATAAAGCCTACAGAACCTCTGTGTTTTCGTGTTTTTTTGTTTCTGTTTACTTTTTTAAAAATCTAACAAATTCCTGGGCAACCCACCCACAGCTGAGGCAGCATTTCTTACACTTAAGTGTGCATCTGAATCACACTGGGAGGGCTTTTGAAAACACAGATTCCCAGGCCCCACCCCAGAGTTTCTGATTCCGTAGGTCTGGGGTAGGCCTGGGAATGTGCGTGTCTCACAGATCCTGAAAGATGCTGCTTCTGTGGGTAGAGGACCACGCTTAGAGGACCCAAGTGAGAACCTCTCTAAGCCCCAACCTACTTCTCCACTTGCATAAAATAGAGATAGTAAGACCTACCTCACAGATTGTATAATGTTCATGAAAATAATTTTGAAACCACAAGGTACTATAAAAATTTTCTTGAGTTGCAAGGACAAGAGAGGAAAATTAACCACACTGAAATACTCAGGTATTGGTAGATGGATTGCAGAATAGTTTAATAGAAAGAAGACAGTCGAAAATGAGAAATATGGCCAGGCGCAGTGGCTCACGCCTGTAATCCCAGCACTTTGGGAAGCTGAGGCGGGAGGATCACGAGGTCAGGAGATCGAGACCATCCTGGCTAACACGGTGAAACCCCGTCTCTACTAAAAATACAAAAATATTAGCCGGGCGAGGTGGCGGCGCCTGTAGTCCCAGCTACTCGGGAGGCTGAGGCAGGAGAATGGCGTGAACCCAGGAGGCGGAGCTTGCAGTGAGCGGAGATTGCGCCACTGCATTCCAGCCCGGAGGACAGAGCAAAACACCGTCTCAAAAACAAAAGAAAAAAGAAAAAAAAAAAAAGAAAATGAGAAATATTTGCATCCTAGCTTTGCCCTTTGGTGCCTGACTCGCTGGCATATGGGACCTGTCAAAGGGCCTGAGTTCAGCTTGGAGAAAACTGGGAGGCCAGCACGGCCTGCCTGCCTTTGCCAGACGCAGGATGGCCTGGGAAGAGGCTGAGAGATGTTTGGAGAAGCTCTGGGGAACAAACTAGAACCAATGGGTAGGCGCTCCAGGGAAATCTGTTTGGACTGTTTAGCGGTTAGAAAGTGAGCTATCAAAGAGAGAATGGGAAAGGATGAGAAGTAATGAATCTCACACCCTAGAAGACTTCAAAACAGGCTGGAGCCCCCAGCCCCAGATGGGAGACCTCCAAGGGCTGGAAGCGGGGCAAGGCAGCTTTGGATGAGTCTGGTAAATCTTCCTTGGCCTCGTTCACAGAGAGAGAGAGAATTGTCACAATAAGAGTTTGCGGCCAGCTTGGGGAACACAGCAAGACCTCATGTCTACTAAAAACTAAAAAAAAAATAATTAGCTGGGCATGGTGGCACACACCTGTAGTCCCAGCTACTAGAAAGGCTGAGATAGGCAGATGGCTTGAACTCGGGAGATCAAGGCTGCAGAGAGCTATAACCACACCACTACACTCCAGCCCAGATAACAGAGCGGGACCCTGTCTCAAAAGAAAAAAAAATTAAACAAAATAATAAAATAAAATAACAGAAAATTATCACAATATGATTAAGACTACCATGTGGGTGTCTGATAACAGTCTCATGAAGTTCTAGTTATTCCTGAAAAAAAGAGAGAAATGTGTTCCTTCTTCAACTTGGCTTAGAAAAGAGAGAAAACTCCCACTTTAATAAGACTGATAATTAACTTGACTTTTGAAATGCAACATGTCAAATCGGAATCCAGAGATTAACAGCCGCAGACAGAAAGCCCTGGCGAGCCTAGAGTTATCCACTAGGGAGCGCGCTCGGCTTGCTCTTCCACAGAACTGTAGCAATGGTAGACCTGACATGGGAACACATTTTCACTCTTTCTCTACCGGAGGCAAAAGACGACAGAATTAAGAGCCACTGCCTATTCTTATCGTCAGTATGGACGAAGTTTTCATTTACCTAAGGTTCTATGAAGAGTCTGAAGGCGTCTTTTACGTTTGATGGGTTGCATTTGATCAATTGTTGGATTATTTTTTTGTGGGAAAAAATAAGCATAATTATCAAATTTTTAACCAACAGTTTCATTTCCAGACTTCTTTTCAACTTTACAACTATTAACTATGACAGGAGCAGCCGCCCATTACAAGAGCAATTCTCCCGTCCTTCCATGCTGTACGCTCAACCCAAGCTGCCAATCAAGCATGTGCTGGGCTTGGTGAAAACCTTCTTAAAGGAGTGCAGAACCAAGACAGTTTGACTTTGTGCTCAAGGAAAAGTTGAAGTCTTACATCTTCATACTTCTCTGTGTTTTGGAGACTCTAACATTGACGTGAGCCTTTGGTTACAAGTTAACAGCATGTTATTGCTAGGACTGATGCTACATTCCATTCAGTGGACGTACGATCATCGAGAGCTACAGCTGCTGTCCACAGACCTGGGCACACCTTTTACAAGACACTTCACTTCTCAGAATGGTCATTTCCCCACTCCTCCTCCTATCGAGATGTTTTTGACCATTGATTTTTTTTTTTTTTTTTTTTGAGACGGAGTCTCGCTTTGTCGCCCAGGCTGGAGTACAGTGGCCGGATCTCAGCTCACTGCAAGCTCTGTTTACGCCATTCTCCTGCCTCAGCCTCCCGAGTAGCTGGGACTACAGGCGCCCGCCACCTCGCCCGGTTAGTTTTTTGTATTTTTTAGTAGAGACGGGGTTTCACCATATTAGCCAGGATGGTCTCGATCTCCTGACCTCGTGATCCGCCCGTCTCGGCCTCCCAAAGTGCTAGGATTACAGGCTTGAGCCACCGCGCCCGGCTGACCACTGATTTTTTTTTTTTTTTTTTGAGACGGAGTCTCACTCTGTCCCCCAGGCTGGAGTGCAGTGGCACCATCTCGGCTCACAGCAACCTCCGCCTCCCAGGTTCAAGCGATTTTCCTACCTCAGCCTCCCAAGTAGCTGTGATTACAGGGATACACTACCACGCCCAGCTAACATTTGTATTTTTAGTAGAGATGAGGTTTCACCATGTTGGTCAGGCTGATCTCGAACTCCTGACCTCAGCTGATCCACCTGCCTCGGCCTCCCAAAGTGCTGGGATTACAGGCGTGAGCCACCACACCCAGACTTTTTTCCTTTTTCTTTTCTTTTCTTTTTTTTTTTTGAATGGTCACTGCTGCCAAGGAGGAGGTGCAGTGTGGTCTAGAATTTACTGTCCCTGCGGAGTAGCCTGAGAGCAGCTCCCACCCTCTGAAGATGGATCTGATCAGTCCTCTCAGGTGGCAGACATGAGCTTTGTCACTGCCTGCGGGTTCTTCTCAGCCCTCTTCTTCCCTCACTCTTCCTACTTGGAAAAACCCTATTAAGGAGATCAGCCTCTTGTTCTCCCAGAAGTCTGTGCAAATACAACGTAAGCACTTTTAAAAGAACTTCAGTGTTAGCATGTTTATATCTAACAGTTATTTATTGATTCGATTGACTCTCCTAAGAGCTGTGGGGAGCTCTTGGAGGACAAGAATGCCTCACTGAGTACTAGCTTCCAGCACAGTACCTCCCGCTGGGTAGGAGAGATCAGTAGTTAGGTCTTGAGTGAGAGAATGAATCTGGAAGAATCTCGACTGTAACCTCGACTCTGAGTCAGAGCCACCCTGCTAAACCTGTCTTGCTAGCTAAGACTGCCAGTCACGGTAGTGTGCGCCTGTAGTCCCAGGTACTCGGGAGGCTGAGATAGGAGAATCACTTGAACTTGGGAAGCAGAGGTTGCAATGAGCTGAGACTGTGCCACTGCACTCCAGCCTGGATGACAGAGTGAGACTCCATCTCAAAAAAAAGAAAAGAAAAGAAAAGAAAAAAAAATGTTGTCCTGGTTCCTCCTGAAGGAAAAATAAAGATTTGAAAGTAAAATTATGTGAAAGCAATGGACTGAAGAAACAGTTTTAGAAATCAAAAGATCAAGCTAGATAGTAGGCTTTCTATTCCCCAAGCATATCTTTTAATTTTACTTGAACAATGATTATTCAGGGATGAAGGTAAATTATTCAGGGGCATTTTCTTATTCAAGGGTGAAGGTACATTATTCAGGGGCAGAGGTATCTTGGCACTGTAATATACATACCTGGGCAGACCACACCTAACATTTGCAAAACCAGCACAATAATTTTAATAGGTTAACAAATGGTACTAGGAAAACAGGATACCCACATGCAAAATAATAAAGTTAGATCCTTATCCAACACCATAAACAAAATTTAACTCACAGTGGACCAAAGACCTAAACGTAATGCCTAGAACTATAAATACTTTTAGAGGAAAACGTAGGGCAGAAACTTTATGACATTGGATTCGGAAATTATTTCTTGGGTTTGATACCAAAGGCACAGGCCACCAAAGAAAAAATCGACAAATTGGACTTTAAGCAAATTTTAAAATTCTGTGCATCAAAAGACAGTGTCAACAGAATAAAAAGGTACCCCACCCAGAATGGGAGAAAACATTTGCAAATTGTTTATCTGGTAAGGGAATGATACCCAGACTACAAAGAGAACTCCTGACACCCAACAAAACACAAAAATATAAACAACTGATTCCAAAATAGGCAAAGAACTTGAATAGACATTTTTCCGAAGAAGATATACAAATGGCAAATAGAACTTCAAAGGATGCTCAACATCAGTAATCATTAGGGAATTGCAAACCAAAACTACAATGAAATACCGCCTCATATCCATTAGGATGGCTACTATCAAAAAAACAGAAAATAGGCTGGGTGCGGCCACTCATGCCTGTAATCCTAGCACTTTGGGAAGCCAAGGCAGGTGGAATACCTGAGGTTGGGAGTTCAAGGCCAGCCTGTCCAATATGGTGAATTCCCATCTCTACTAAAAAATATAAAAAATTAGCCTGGTGCAGTGGCACGTGCCTGTAGTTCTAGCTACTTGGGAGGCTTGGGAGGCTGAAGCAGGAGAATCGCTTGAAACTGGGAGGCGGAGGCTGCAGTGAACTGAGATCAATTATGCCACTGCATTCTAGCCCGGGCTACAGAGTGAGACTTTTGTCTCAAAAAAACAAACAAAAAGAAAATAACACGTGTTGGCAAGGATGTGGAGAAAGTGAAACCCTTGTGTGCTGTTGGTAGGAATGTAAAATGTTACTGCCATGATGGGAAACAGTATGGCAGTTCCTCAGAAAATTAAAACCAAAATCACCATATCATCCAGCAATTTCACTTCTCAGTATGTACCCAAAATAACTGAAAGCAAGGTCTCAAAGAATTATTTGTACATCCATGTTCATAACAGGATGATTCACAAGGCTAAAATGTGGAAGCAACCCAAATAGCCATCAAGGGATAAGTGAGTAAACAAAACATGGTAGAGACACACAATGGAATATTACTCAGCTTCAAAAAGAAAGAACATTCTGAAATATGCCACAACATGGATGAATCTTGAGGACATTATGCAAAATGAAATGTCAGTAACAAAAAGACAAATACTCTATGATTGCACTTACGTGAGATATTTAAAGTAGTCAAAATCAACAGAAAGTAGAACGGTGGTTGCCAGGGGATGCAGAGATGGGGGAATGGATGGTTATTATTTAATGCGTAAAGAGTTTTGGTTTTATAAGATGAAAAGAGTTCTGGAGATGAATGTTGGTGATGGTCATACATTATGAATGTATTTAATACCACTGAACTGTGCCCTCAAAAATGGTTAAGATGGTAAAATTTCATATTATGTGTATTCTATAATAATTTTTAAAAATTGAAAAAGAATACAAATGGAGAAACACCTACCATATGCATCAATAATTAAAAGTTATAAATCATGGCTCAGTCTACATATCTATACAAGGACCTGCTGCTTTCTTGGTGGCTGAAGGAACCCTAAGGCTCCCTCCCAGTCCTCTGCCAGTCTGAGTGACAACGCAGATGTGCTGAAGCAGAGGAAAAGGCTGGGCCCAAGCCCAAGATTCCTGAGCAGTGACTGGACTCTCCCAGCCTCACTATGACCAAGTAGAATTTATTCTAGGAATGCAAGGTTGGTTTGACATTAGGAAATTCATTATTATCATATATATAATCTTAATAGACTTAAGGAAAAGAATCATATGATTAGTTCCAAAAATTCAACACCCACCTATTCCTGATTTTTTAAATACTCAAGCAAATACGTCATAACAAATGTTAGTAAGGATGTGAAGAAATGGGAACTCTTGCAAATATTGGTGGGAATGTAAAACAGTGCAGCTGCTATGGAAACAATACGGAGGTTCTTCAAAAAATTAAAGATAGATTTACCATATGACCCCACAATCCCACTTCTGGATATATATCCTAAAGAATTGAAAACAGGATCTTGGAGATATTTGCATACCCATATTCATTGCAGTGTTATTTTTTTTTTTTTTTTTGAGACGGAGTCTCGCTCTGTCGCCCAGGCTGGAGTGCAGTGGCTGGATCTCAGCTCACTGCAAGCTCTGCCTCCTGGGTTCACGCCATTCTCCTGCCTCAGCCTCCTGAGTAGCTGGGACTACAGGCACCTGCCATCACGCCCGGCTAGTTTTTTGTAATTTTTTTAGTAGAGATGGGGTTTCACTGTGTTAGCCAGGATGGTCTCGATCTCCTGACCTCGTGATCCGCCCGTCTTGGCCTCCCAAAGTGCTGGGATTACAGGCTTGAGCCACCAAGCCTGGCCAATTGCAGCATTATTTACAATAACCAAGACATGAGAGCAACCCAAGTGTCCAACAACAGATAAATGGATAAAGAAAATATGGTATATACATACAATAGAATATTATTCAGCCTTAAAAAGAAAGGAAATTCTGTCATATGCTATAACATGGATTAACCTTAAGGACATTATACTATGTGAACTAAACCAAGCACAAAAAGACAAATACTGTATGATTCAACTTACATGAGATATCTAAAGTAACTCAACTCATAGAAACAGAAAAAAATACCCAAAAGTATTTTTTGGACAGATACATTATCATTTTCAGTATAAATATATGTATGCGTATATATTTACATGTATGTGTGTAGACGGAAGGATAGATATACAGATAATCTCTTATTCATATTAGTCCTATAACCAGACTCTTAATCAGGAAACTCAAGAGGCATTTTCTCCAAGAGCAAGAACAAAGCAGGATGCCCACTGTATCTCCAGCAACCACTCAAGATTAACCTAGAGGTATTAGCAATGTAATTAAACATGATAAATAAATCAGGTAGAGGCATAACAATAGGTAAAGGTGTAAAACTGGCTGGGCATGGTGGCTCATACCTGTAATCCCAGCACTTTGGGAGGCCAAGGAGGGCAGATCACTTGAGGTCAGGAGTTGGAGGCCAGCCTGGCCAACATGGTGAAACCCTGTCTCTAACAAAAATTAGCTGGGCATGGTGGCGCGTGCTTGTAGTCCCAGCTACTCGGGAGGCTGAGGCAGGAGGATCGCTTGAACCTGGGAGGCGGAGGTTGCAGTGAGCTGAGATCATGCCACTGCACTCCAGCCTGGGCAACAGAGTGAGACTCCATCTCAAAAAAAAAAAAAAAGAAGTAAAACTATCTATATAACAGTATATGTAGAATTGAATAAGGCAATAGGACATAAAATTCATATCCAAAAAGCAAGCCTTCCTATTTCCAAACATTAAGTAGGTAGAAGGTATAATGATAGAGAAACCCCCTCTCTTACAATAGCAACATAGAAAATTAAGTGACTTAGGAATAAACTTAAGAAGATCCATGTAAAAATCTATGTAAGGAAAACTTTAACACACACTGAAAATAAACTTGAAGAACTGGAAAGGCATTCCCATTTCTAGCATAGGATGACCTAACATCTGTTTTCCCAAAGTGAATATTGTCGTATAAATTTGAGGCAATGCCAGTCAGAATACCGAAAGCCTTTGGATGAAGTTAGACAAGTTGATGCTAAAGTTCACATGGAAAAACAAACATGCAAAAATAGCCAGGAAGACAATGAAAAAACAAAAACTGCAAAAGGGGAACTAGTCCGACAAGACATGAAAACATACTCTTTTCAGGCACGGTGGCTCACGCCTATAATCTCAGCACGGAGTTTCGCTCTTGTTGCCCAGGCTGGAGTGCAGTGCCGCGATCTCGGCTCCCCGCAACCTCTGCCTCCCGGGTTCAAGCAATTCTCCTGCCTCAGCTTCCCGAGTAGCTGGTCTCGAACTCCTGACTTCAGGGGAGCCACATCGCCCGGCCAGGAATAAGGATTTTTAATCAGCTCTTCCCATTCCCTAGTCCCTACCTCTGGCTGATGCACGGTGCGGCCCGGGAACCCCTGGCCAGGTACATAATCCTGCAAAGACCATGTATTTCCCAGCTCAGACAGTGACCTATTTGGCCTGGTTTTTTTCTTTTAAATCTTTTAAGTCTTTCTAGGGGAGAAATGCTTCACGGATTCTAGCTGTTCATCCTGTCTTCGGAGCCAGTCTCCCTCCAGCCTGATCAGATCGCTCAGATGAGCCTCTGCTCCTGGCTAGAGGCAGCGCTTTCCCACACACCTGAGGAGGAGGGGAGAATCCCTCTGGGGCAGCACCTCACCAATGTGCTCAGCCCCTGCCCAGCCCCACCACCCCAGGGGGGAAAGGACCTGCCCAGGTCAGTTTGGGAGGAGGCACCAGCTGTCTGTGGCCTGCTCTCTCTCCCTCCTGGCTAGCATCTGTCTGCCTGCAGAGAATAAACATTCTGATCTGCTCCTCCATGCTGTACATATCACAGAAGCAGACTCGCACAGAGGGGCATCTGGGGAAACCATGGGTATCCAAAACCTTACCAGTGATTGGGGAACTCTTCCTAGTTCAGGGTGAAGCACCCACGTTGTGCAGCCAAGTACAGGTGTCTCTCTACAAGAGAGTCTGAGCATCATCTGCCAGACCCTCAGCTCTGAACTCAGGTAAGAGGAAAAAGAGGGGCCGGCCCAGTGGCTCACACCTGTAATCCCAGCACCTTGGGAGGTCGAGGCGGGTGGGTCATGAGGTCAGGAGATCGACACCATCCTGGCTAACACAGTAAAAACCTGTCTCTACTAAAAAATACAAAAAACTAGCCAGGCGTGGTGGCGGGCGCCCATAGTCACAGCTACTCGGAAGGCTGAGGCAGGAGAATGGCGTGAACCTGGGAGGCGAAGCTTGCGGTGAGCCGAGATTGTGCCGCCGCACTTCAGCCTGGGTGACAGAGCGAGACTCCATTGAAAAAAAAAAGGGGGGGGAGAAGAACGACGACTTATCAACCCTCAATTCCAATTTTATGCATTTGCATTTACCTTTATCGGGAATTTTGTCCACACTGCCAAGGAAATATTCTGGTTCAGGAGAATTCCAAGCAACACTGGTTGCTTTGATAAGACACATGAAAAAAAAAAAAAGAAGAAAAAGGATCTTCATCAGTACACATTTGCAAGCACCTTGGGCCCATATTTTGTATTCCGTTTTTTGTTTTTTTGTCTTTTGAGACAGAGTCTCGCTGTCACCCAGGCTGGAGTGCAGTGGCACGACCCCACCTCCCGGGTCCAAGTGATTCTCATGTCTCAGCCTCCCAAGTAGCTGGGTCTACAGGCATGCGCCACCATGCCCAGTTAATTTTTTGTATGTTTAGTAGAGACAGGGTTTCGCCATGTTGGTCAGGCTGGCCTCGAACTCCTGACCTCAAGTGATCCACTCACCTTGGCCTCCCAAAGTGCTGGGATTACAGGCGTGAGCCACCGCACCTGACCTTGTTTTCCATTTCTAAGTTGAAATGCTAATATAGAACTCAACTTGTAAGAGCAAATGTGTGTTTGAAAGTGAATGCCTTGATGTAGAGAGCAGGGCCGCCTCACTGCCGACTGCAGAGGTGCCCAGGCAGTTGTCCTGGACTACCCTCAGGGAGACTACCCTCAGGAAGTGGGGCGCAAACATCTGTCTGCAGAATACCAACACAGTGCCCGTTCCCCCTCCCTGCCTGGGGCACTTGCACCCACAGCTGGCAGATTTCCAGTACGCTATTCTATCCTTATTATTGTGAGCAGACACCTATCTTAATTCCCAACGTGCTAAATGTTTCCCCTAATATGAAGCTGCTTTTTGGGAAAGAGTGCGCTCTTCACATGTGCCATTTCTCTGGGTGTGCCTAAGCTAAGTCATTTTTTAGTCTTGTTTTATCATCCACTGAATGGGGTATTAATGACTGCACTAACCCTCTCAAAGCACATTGTGCACTTAGGATTCGTGTGTTGGGTTGAAAGTTATGATGCTGCTAGGGGCTCCTGTTGTCGGGAACGGGGAACCCCGCTTGCAGATCAGGTTTCTGTCCTCTGAATACCTCCAGGGTGGCAGAACCTGCCTAACACTGCACATCAAGGATCACCCCAAAATACAGGGATAGTCACGCTTCGGAGCACAGACTCCACAGCCGGGGGAAGGTTACAGAGAGGATTTCAGACAGTTGTTTCCTTCCTATCTCCATTTGGCTTTGCCCCACCAGCAGCTGGTTTAGAGACTGCCAGGATGATAATAGCACATTGAAGACAACACACAGGCCTACAGAAATGTGTGCACTTACTGTGTTAACGGCATACACTTGCCTTTTCTCATGTCTGTCTTTGTAATGGATCGGACTGCTGTTGTTTCGCTAAATGACGGGTCATACGGAACCGTGGGAAACACCTGCAGCAGAATTTCATCTCCAGTGAAGCAAACAAAGGCACGTTAATGGCAGCATTGCAGGACTGATATCTTTTGCTCTGTAAGTACCTAAAGCAGTCTATGAATATAGTGACTACGTGACGCAAACTCCACGGATATGGGACACTATTCCCTAAAATGCCTTGTCTTGGGAAGGAAAACTCCAATTACCGAAATCATTTCTGGAAAACTGTGATTGTCTGAGACATCCTGGGCAGTGAACACTGCGCACTATAGATATATGGCCCCAGATCTCCCGATACTTCGTGCCCTAATAATTCTTCTTGTTCCTGTTGTCATTCTGATGCACCTTTGAGGCTGTTCGCAAGATGACTCTTAAAAATAGGGTAAAGTTTGGCCGGGCACGGTGGTTCACGCCTGTAATCCCAGCACTTTGGGAGGCCGAGACGGGCGGATCACGAGGTCAGGAGATCGAGACCATCCTGGCTAACATGGTGAAACGCCATCTCTACTAAAAATACAAAAAACTAGCCAGGCGAGGTGGCGGCGCCTGTAGTCCCAGCTACCTGGGAGGCTGAGGCAGGAGAATGGCGTGAACCTGGGAGGCGGAGCTTGCAGTGAGCTGAGATCCAGCCACTGCACTCTAGCCTGGGTGACAAAGCGAGACTCCGTCTCAAAAAAAAAAAATAGGGTAAAGTTTGTTGGGGCACAGATGAATCAGAACAGATTCTATAAGCTCAGAAAGTTCTTTGTTTATAAAAGTGTTGCTAATTCATGAGGGTTACATTTTTGAAATGTATTAAGTTCTCCTTCCCTTTTAAGTTCTCAGGCTTCTGGCTTCCCTGGGAAGCAGTTTTACCTTCCCCTCTAGGCTGTCCTTGCTAAGACACAGAAAACAGTCCTCACAAACCCCACTTATCCTGTATTTATTCTCGGTGCATTTCTGGGGCTGCTGGTTCTCGGTGGTTTTCACTCACTTGACGTAACAGGAGCTCGCCACAGAGACACCAGAAAATGAACCATCAGGGTCACCACGACAATGAGGAGCTGCTCTCACCACCCCTCCTTGAGGACCATGGGGATCTACGAGTCCCTGGAAATGCTGCCCAGAGGGAACTGCAGAGTTGAGCCGTGGCCTCCAATGCCAAGGCCCACCTGGCGGGAGCTGGGCCGGTCAGTGGGCTCTTGAGGGGTGATGGGAGCTTCGCAAACCCCCAACTCTTCTCCCATCTTCAGATGCAATCACCCGCCTCCTACACATATGGGGTTGCATTCAGAGACACTGGGGTCACCTGCGAGGCTGAGACAAGGCTTCTGCCTCCTAGACAGCAGGTGCTGAGGGTACAGCGAGGGGGACCGCAAGTGCTGCCTGCATCTGCTCATTCATCCCTCCTGATCACCGGCCAGGCAGTGGTCTATGCAGACTGCCCGAGGCCTCTGTGATGGCTCCATGGGGAGGAGCAGGCCCAGCGCTCCTGACACGGACAGCTGCCGGAACGGAGACCCACCGGGTGTCGAGAGATCTGCTCCCTTGCAAGCAGGAATGAACAGGCATCGCTCTGTGATCCGAATGCCTCCTAACCCGGGGGGAAGCATCAGTGCCACTCTCCCGGTTGCTCCTTCTCACACCTGAGGCGACCCTCAACCTTCGCTCCCGACGCACAGCCCTGGTACCCTCAGGAGAGACTTCACTGGCATTTGCACAGCTTCCTTCAGCAGACAGCTGTGGTTCAGAACCCTTTTCTCCGTCTCAGCTCTTTGCTAAAGAGGACTTCCCTGGGCCTTGGCTTTAGCTTTTTTGTGGTGGTGGTAAAATACACTTAACATAAAATTTCCATTTCTACTATTTATTTAGAGACAAAGTCTCGCTGTGTCACCCAAGCTGAACTGCTGTGGTATAATCATAGCTCACTGAAACCTTGAACTCTTGGCCTCAAGCGATCCTCCCGCCTCAGCCTCCCGAGTAGCTGAGACTACAGGCATGCGTCACCACACTCGGCTCATGTTTTAAGTTTTTGTAGGAACAGGGTGTAACTATGTTGCCTAGGCTGGTCTGGAACTCCTGGCCTCAAGTGATCCTCCCACCTCAGCCTCGCAAAGTGTTGAAATTACAGGCATGAGCCACAATACCTGGCCCATTTTTCACTCTATTTAATTGTACAATTTAAGGGCATTCAAAACATTCACAGTTGTATGTAAACATCACCACTATTTATTTTCAGAACTCCAGGCTGGAGTGCAGTAGTGCAACCTCAGCTCACTGCCACCTCTGCCCGCCAGGCTCAAACGTCCTCCCACCTCAGTCTCCCAACTAGCTGGAACTACAGGCTCATGCCACCATACTCAGCTAATTTTTTAAAAACTTTTAGTAGAGACGGGGTTTCACCATGTTGGCCAGGCTGGTCTTGAACTTCTAACCTCAAGCAATTCCACTTGCCTTGACCACCCAAAGTGCTGAGATTGAGGCACTTGGCCTCCAGAACTTTTTTTTTTTTTGAGACGGAGTCTCGCTCTGTCGCCCAGGCTGGAGTGCGGTGGCGCTATCTCCACTCACTGCAAGCTCCACCTCCTGGGTTCACGCCATTCTCCTGCCTCAGCCTCCCGAGTAGCTGGGACTACAGGCGCCCGCCACCACGCCCGGCTAATTTTTGTATTTTTAGTAGAGATGGGGTTTCACCGTGTTAGCCAGGATGGGCTCGATCGCCTGACCTCGTGATCCACCCATCTCGGCCTCCCAAAGTGCTGGGATTATAGCCGTGAGCCACCGCGCCCGGCCCAGAACTTTTCAATCAACTGAAACGGGCAGGCACAGTGGCTCACGACTGTAATCCCAGCACTTTGGGAGGCTGAGGCAGGCAGAGCATGAGGTCAGGAGTTCGAGACCAGCCTGACCAACATGGTGAAACCCCATCTCTACTAAAAATACAAAAAATTAGCCAGGCATGGTAGCACATGCCTGTAATCCCAGCTACTGAGGAGGCTGAGGCAAGAGAATCACTTGAACCAGGGAGGCAAAGGTTGCAGTGAGCCGATATTGCACCATTGCATTCCAGCCTGGGTAACAGGGCGAGACTCCATCTCAAAAAAAAAAAAAAAAAAAAAAAAAAAAAACTGAAACAGAAACTCTATACCCATTGCTATGGTTTAAATGTGTCCTCAAGTTTCATGTGCTGGAAATTTGATTCCCAATGTGGTCGTCATGTTAGGAGGCAGGGCCTAGTGGAGGTGTTTGGGTCATGGAAATTGTGCCCTCATTAAGAGATTAATATGGTTATCACAGGAATGGGTTAGTTATCACAAGAGTACATACCATGTAAAAGGACAAGTTCCACCCTCCCTTGCTCTGTCTTTCACCCTCTATGGCATTTCTGCTTTCTGCCATGGGATGACGATACAGCAAGAAGGTTCTTGCCAGATGCTGGCCCCTCAGTCTTGGACTTTCCAGCCTTCAGAATTGTGAGCCAATAAATTTCAATTTATTACAAATTACCCAGCCTGTGGTATTCCATTATAGCAGCAAAAAATGGACATGTAGCAGCTATACCATCTTACCTTCCCACCAGCAATGTATGAGGGTTTCAGTTTCCTTCATCCTCACCAACATCTGTTATTTTTCTTTAAAAAAAAAAAAAAAAAAAAAAAGCCATTCTGACTGGGCATGGTGGCTCACACCTGTAATCCCAGCACTTTGGGAGGCCAAGGTGGGCAGATCACCTGAGGTCAGGAGTTCGTGACCAGCCTGGCCCACATGGCAAAACCCCATCTCTACTAAAAATGCAAAAATTAGCCAGGTTTGGTGGCAGGCACTATAATCCCAGCTAGTAGGGAGGCTGAGGCAGGAGAATTGCTTGAACTTGGTAGGTTGAGGTTGCAGTAATCCGAGATCGCACCACTGCACTCCAGCCTGGGTGACAGAGCAAGACTTTGTCTCAAAAAAAGAAAAAAAAAGGCTGGACATGGTGGCTCACGCCTGTAATCCCAGCACTTTGGGAGGCCGAGGCAGGCGGATCACGAGGTCAGGAGATCAAGACCACCTGGCTAACACACAGATGGGGTTTCACAGTGAAACCCCGTCTCTACTACAAACACAAAAAATTAGCTGGGCGTGATGGTGGGCGCCTGTAGTCCCAGCTACTCAGGAGGCTGAGGCAGGAGAATGGCGTGAACCCAGGAGGTGGAGCTTGCAGTGAGCCAAGATCGCGCCACTGCGCTCCAGCCTGGGCGACAGAGCGAGACTCTGTCTCAAAAAAAAAAAAAAAAAAAAAAATAGCCATTCTAAGAAGTGTGAATAGTGGTTTTTTGCATTTGCCTAATGACTAACGATGTTGAGCATCTTTTTATGTGTTTATTGGCCATTTGTGTATCTTCTTTGGAAAATGGCTATTCAAGTTATTTGCCCATTTTTGGAGTGGGTTGTTTGTTTTGTTGTTGTTAAATTACAGGAGTTTGCCGTGTCTTCTGGATATTGATCCCTCATCAGATATGTGATTTGCAAACGTTTTCTCTCATTCTGTGGGAGAAATGCCTTTGATATACAACAGTTTCTAATTTTGACGATGCCCAATTTAGCTATTTTTTCTCTTTTTGCCTGCTTTTGGTGTCAAACTTAAAATACCACATGCCTAATTCAAGGTCATGAAGATTTTCACGTATGTTTACTTCTAAGAGACTAGTAGTTTTTGCTCATAAATTTAGACCATTGACCCACTTTGAATTTTTGTATATGTTATAAGGTAATGAGCTAGCTTCATTATTTTGCCTGTGACCTTCCAGTTTCCCCAGGACCATTTGTTTAAGAGACTGTTATTTCCACTCTGTTGGCTTTGACACCCTTGTTGAAAATCAATTGACTGGCCAGGCACAATGGCTCATGCCTGTAATCCCAGCACTTTGGGAGACCAAGGTGGGCAAATCATGAGGTCAGGAGATCGAGACCATCCTGGCTAACACAGTGAAACCCTGTCTCTACGAAAATTACAAAAAATTAGCAAGGCATGGTGGCGGGCGCCTGTAGTCCCAGCTACTCGGGAGGCTGAGACAGGAGAATGGCATGAACCCCGGAGGCAGAGCTTGCAGTGAGCTGAGATCGCATCACTGTAATCCAGCCTGAGTGACAGAGCGAGACGCTGTCTAAAAAAAAAAAAAAAAAAATTAGCTGGGCATGGTGGCGGGTACCTGTAATCCCAGCTAGTCAGGAGGCTGAGGCAAGATAACTGCTTGAACTGGGATCCAGGAGCTGAAGGTTGCAGTGAGCCAAGATCACACCACTGCACTCCAGCCTGGACGACAGAGTGAGACTCCATCACAAAAAAAAAAAAAAAAAAAAAAAAAAGAAAATCAACTGACCATAGACATATGCATTTCTTTCTGAACTTTCTATTTTATTCTACGGGTTTATGTGATTAGCCTTACACTAGTATCACACTGTTTGGATAACTGGGCTTTGTAGCAAGTTTTCAAATGAGAAAGTGAAATTCCTCCAACTTTTTTTTTCTTTTTCAGGACTATTTTTGCTGTTTGGAGCATTTGAAATTCCATATGAATCTTATGGTGGATTTTTCTCTCGCTGGGAAAAAAGCTCTTGAGATTTTGATAGGGATTATATTGAATGTGCAGATCACTCTGGGCAACTTTGACATCTTTTTTTTTTTTTTTTTTTTTTTTTTTTTTTTTAAATAGATACCAGATCTTACTGTGCTGCCCAGGCTGGATCTCAAACACCTGGGCTCAAGTGATCCTCTCGCCTCAGCCTCCCAAGTGCTAAAATTACAGGTGTGAGCCACCATGCCAGGTCAATTTTGACATCTTAACAATATTAAGTTTTTCAGTCCATGAACATGAGATTCTTTGTCTCTCTATTTTCTTTCATCAATTCTTTGTAGTTTTCAGTATCGGTATAAGTCTTTCACTTTCTTGGCTAAATTTATCTCTAAATATTTTATTGTTTTTGATATAATTGTAAATGGAATTAATTGTTCTCCTATCTTGTTTGGATACACTAACAATACATACACTAACAATATATACACTAACAATATAATATATATATTATATATATAACAATATAATATATTGTTAGTGTATAAAAACACAACTACACAACTGATTTTTGTGTGTTCAATTTGTACCCCACAATTTTGCTAAATTCATTTACTGGTTCTAACGTGTGTGTGTGTGTAGTCTATATGGTTTTCAACATATAAGATCAAGTCATCTGCAACCAGAGACTTCTTCCTTTCCAATTTGGATGACTCATTTCTTTTTCTTGCCTAATGACTCTGGCTATGACTTCCAGTAATGTACTGAATAGAATTGGTGAGAGCAGGCATCCTTGCCCTGTTCCTGATCTTTGAGGAAAGCTTCCAGTCTTTCACCATTGAGCATGATATCATCAGTGGGTTTTTCAAACAGGCCTTTATTATGTTGTGGTAGTTTTGTTCTGTTTCTAGTTTGTTAAGTTGTTGTTGTTGTTTTTTTTTTTTTTTAATCATGAAAGGGTGTTGAAATTTGTCAAATACTGTATCTGCATCAATTGAAATGATAGTTTTCCTCCTTCGTTATATTAATGTGGTATATTACAGTGATTGATTTTTATTACGTTCAACCATCCTTCTGTTCCAGAAATAAATCCTTCTTGGTCTGGTGAATAGTCCTTTTAATAGGCTATTGGATTTGGTTAGCTAACGTTCTGTTGAGGATTTTTCTGTCTACAAGAGGCATTTGTTTTTAGTCTTCCTGTAGTGACTTTGTCTGCCTTTGGTATCAGGGCCATACTGGCCTCTTAGAGTAAGCTAGGAAGTGTTTCTTCCTCTTCAGCTTTTTGGAAGAGTTTGAGGACTGGTGTTATCTCTATTTATAGCTTTTGCAGATTTTGCCAGAGAACACATCTAATTCTAGACTTTCTTCATTGGAAAGTTTTGATTACTGATTCATTCTCCTTACTTGTTATGTGTCTATTCAGATTTTCTTATTTCTTCTGGAGTCAATTTTGCTAGTTCATGTGCTTCCAGGAATTTCAAAATTTCATCTAGGTCTTCCAATTTGTGAGCATACAAATGCTCATATTCTTCTCTCATTAAATCCTTTCTATTTCCAGAAAATCAGTAGTAATATTCCCACTCTAATTTCTGAATTAATAATGGGTCCTCTTCTTTCTTTGCCAATCTAGCTAGAAGTTTGTCAATTTTGTTGGTGTTTTTAAGTAACTAATTTTGGGTTTCATCAGTTCTCTTCTATTTTCTGTTATTTCACTTCTTTCCTCTGTATACTTTACTATTTCCTTCTTTCTTCTGGCTTTCAACTTAATATGCTGTTCTTTTTCTAGTTCCTTTAGGTGTACAATTAGGTTATTTATTTAAGACCCCCCCCTTTTTTTTTTTTGAGACGGAGTCTTTCACTGTTGCCCAGGCTAGAGTGCAGTGGCACCATCTCGGCTCACTGCAAGCTCCGCCTCCTGGGTTCACACCATTCTCCTGACTCAGCCTCCTGAGTAGCTGGGATTACAGGCATGTACCACCACGCTCAGCTAATTTCTGTATTTTAGTAAAGACGGGGTTTCACCGTGTTGGCCAGGCTGGTCTTGAACTCCTGAGCTTAAGTGATCTGCCCGCCTCAGCCTCCCAAAGTGCTGCGCTTACAGGCATGGGCCACCAGGCCTGGCCATTTTGCTATTTGTTGTGTGTATGTGTGTTGTGTTTTCAGTCATTTAGGGGTTTGTGTTTTATGTGTGTTTTCTTTTGCTCCTCATTCCCCCATTACTGCTTTTTTTTTTTTTAAGTTGGTTCTTTATAATGTTCCATTTGACTCTTTCTTTTTCTTTTTTCTTTTTTTTTTTTTTTTTGAGATAGAGTATTGCTCTTGTTCCCCAAGCTGGAGTGCAACGGCGTGATCTTGGCTCATGGCAACCTCCGCCTCCCAGGTTCAAGCAATTCTCCTGTCTCAGGCTTCCAAGTAGCTGGGATTACAGACACCTGCCACCACACCCGACTAATTTGTGTATTTTCAGTAGAGACGGGGTTTCATCATGTTGGCCAGGCTGGTCTCAAACTCCTGCCCTCAGGTGATCCCCCAACCTCAGCCTCTCAAAGGGCTGGGATTACAGGCATGAGCCACCCTGCATGGCTTCAACTCTTTTACTCTTTTATTCCATCTTTTTTTAGTTATTATTTACTGGTTACCTTGGAAACACCTAAACTAGTTAAGTTAAAATTTGTTTAGCCAGGCGCGGTGGCTCAAGCCTGTAATCCCAGCACTTTGGGAGGCCAAGATGGGTGGATCACGAGGTCAGGAGATCGAGACCATCCCGGCTAACACAAACCCCGTCTCTACTAAAAAATACAAAAAACTAGCTGGGCGAGGTGGTGGGTGCCTGTAGTCCCAGCTACTCGGGATGCTGAGGCAGGAGAATGGCGTGAACCCGAGAGGCGGAGCTTGAAGTGAGCCGAGATCCGGCCACTGCACTCCAGCCTGGGCGACAGAGCGAGACTCCGTCTCAAAAAAAAAAAAAAATTTGTTTAAACTTAAACACCTAGCTATCTTAAATTTATAACAACCTAGTTTGCATGGTATCAACTTAGTTTCAATAGTATACAAACACTCTGCACATATATATCTCTATTCCCTTCCCTTTATATTGTTGTTATTACAGAATCTATCCTTATATGTTGTATGACCATTAACAGATGTTATTATTATTTATTAATAATAGATTAATAATTATAATTATTAAAAAAAATTAATAATAGATTAATAATAACAGATTATTATTTCATGCATTTGCCTTTTAAATAATATTTTTAAAAGGCAGAAGTTACAGATGAAACCTAAAGTACAATAAGACTTTTAGAACTGGTAGTTACCTTTGCCAGCATTTTTTTTTTCTTATGTCTTCAAGTGACTGTCAAACGTCCCTTCATTTCAGCCTGAAGGGCTCTCTTTGCCATTTCTCATAAGGCGGGTCTCTCAGCTTTTGTTTATCTGAAAATGTTCTATTTCTCTTTTATTCTGGAAAGATAATTTTGTCAGACAACTCTTGCTTGACAGTATTTTTCTTTTTTTTTTTTCAAGAAAGGATCTCACTCCCATCACCCAGGTTGGAATGCAGTGGCACAATCTCAGCTCACTGCAGCCTGGGCTTCCCAGGCTCAGGTGATCCTCCCACCTCAGTTTACTGAATAGCTGGGACTACAGGTATGCACCATCACACCCAACTAATTTTTTTTTTTTTTTTTTTTTTTTTGAGACGGAGTTTGGCTCTGTTGCCCAGGCTGGAGTGCAGTGGCCGGATCTCAGCTCACTGCAAGCTCCGCCTCCCGGGTTTACGCCATTCTCCTGCCTCAGCCTCCCGAGTAGCTGGGACTACAGGCGCCGCCACCACGCCCGGCTAGGTTTGTTTTTTGTATTTTTTAGTAGAGACGGGGTTTCACCGTGTTAGCCAGGATGGTCTCGATCTCCTGACCTCGTGATCCGCCCGTCTCGGCCTCCCAAAGTGCTGGGATTACAGGCTTGAGCCACCGCGCCCGGCCCTTTTTTTTTTTTTTTTTTTTTGTATTTTTAGTAGAGACAGCGTTTTGCCATATTGCCCAGGCTGGTCTTGAATTCCTGGACTCATGTGATCTGCCCACATCGGCCTCCCAAAGTGCTGGGATTGCAGGCATGAGCCACCATGCCCTGCTGATTACATTATTTTTCTTTCAGAACTTTGAATGTGCCATCCTGCCTTCTACCCTCTGTGGTTGTTGAGGAGAAATGAGTGGTGAATTTTACTAAGGGTTCCTTTTATGCTATGAGTCACTTCTCTGTTACTGCTTTCAAGATTCCCTTTGTGTATGGATTTTGACAATTTGATGATAACGTGTTTCACTGTGAATCTCTGAGTGTCCTGCTTGGAGTTCATTGAGCAACTTGAATGTGCATATTCATGTCTTTCAACATATTCAGGAAGTTTGGAGCCATTCTTTATTCAAACATTCTCTTCGGGTCTCTCTGTCTTCTCCTTCTGAGATTCCCATAATGTATATTTTAGTATGCCTGATGATGCTCCACAAGTCCCACATGTTCTATTCATTTTCTCTTTTTTTTTTCTTTCTGCATCTCAGGCTGGATACTTTCAATGTCTTATCTTCAAGTGTGCTGATCCTTTCTTTTTTTTTTTTTTTTTTCCGAGACAGAGTCTTGCTCTGTTGCCCAGGCTGGAGTGCAGTGGCACCATCTTGGCTCACTGCAAGCTCTGCCTCCCAGGTTCATGCCATTCTCCTGCCTCAGCCTCGCGAGTAGCTGGGACTACAGGTGCCCACCACCACACCCGGCTAATTTTTATATTTTTAGTAGAGATAGGATTTCACCATGTTAGCCAGGATAGTCTCGATCTCCTGACCTCGTGATCCACCCGCCTTGGCCTCCTAAAGTTCTAGGATTAATGGGCATGAGCCAAGTATTCATTTATTATACTTTTCAGCTCCAGAATTTTTTTGGCTCTT
The DNA here is from genome assembly GCF_047675955.1 of Chlorocebus sabaeus. Classification (NCBI taxonomy): domain Eukaryota; kingdom Metazoa; phylum Chordata; class Mammalia; order Primates; family Cercopithecidae; genus Chlorocebus; species Chlorocebus sabaeus. The sequence goes on along the minus strand of NC_132917.1, from coordinate 98,405,223 downwards.
TTCAATAATTTCTATCTCTTTATTGATATTATTTATATATTGTTTTCCTGATTTCCTTATTTGTTAATGGTCTCCTTTTGTTCAGTGAACATTTGAAGACAGTTGATTTAACATCTTGTGTAGTAATTTTAATTCCCAGGTTTCCTCAGGAACCAGTTCTGCCAAATTCCTTTTTCCTGTGAATGAGCCATCCTTTCCTGTTTCTTTGTATGTTTTATAATTTTATGTTGAGAGATGGACATTCCGTGTATTACATTTTGATAACTCTGGAAACCTAATCCTCTCTTTCAGTGATTGTTGATTTTTGCTTATAGAAGGCTGAAGCAATTTTTTGGTAACTTTTCCAAACTAGTTTTGCAAAGTGTGTAGTTCTTGTTGTGTGAGAGTTGCTGAGTTTTCTGTTTTCTTATATCTGAAGTTAGTCCATGACCTGACAAAAGTCTCCTTAAGTGTCTATCTCCAAAAAGAGAAAAACAAAAAACCTGATTTCCTTAAATCCCCTCAACAGTGTTGCCTGGAAGCCTCTTCAGCCCATGGAGTTTTTTAACTGGCATTTAACAATGCCAGTTATTTTTGTTTTTGTTTTTGTTTTTTTGAGACGGAGTCTTGCTCTGTCGCCCAGGCTGGAGTGCGGTGGCGCAATCTCCACTCACTGCAAGCTCCGCCTCCCGGGTTCCCGCCATTCTCCTGCCTCAGCCTCCCGTGTGGCTGGGACTACAGATGCCCGCCACCACGCCCGGCTAGTTTTTGTATTTTTAGTAGAGACGGGGTTTCACCGTGTTAGTCAGGATGGTCTCGATCTCCTGACCTCGTGATCCGCCCGCCTCGGCCTCCCAAAGTGCTGGGATTACAGGCGTGAGCCACTGCGCCCGGCCAACAATGCCAGTTAAAACAATGGTCAGTCTTAGTGGTAGCTCCTTGGTGTTCTAAAATAGCAATCAGCAATCAAATACACAACCTGAGTTTTAGAAGACAGGTCTCCATTGCCCACCCTGGCACCAGCAATCCTCGCTAGGAATGTGGACTGCTATCCACACTGCTGCCTGTCACAAGGCTTGGGAAGTGAGGATGGTAGCCACTACCCGAAATGCTGAAATTCAGCAGCCTCTTCATCAAGCTCACTTTTGGACACCGAAAGTGTTCTACTAGACGCCAATATTCCATGGCTACTAAATGTAGTTCTTGCCAGCTAAATTGTTGTTTTGGTAAAGGGACGGATTCCTGGAGCTTCCCACCCCACCACCTTCCATCCGGGCCTTCGTTTTTCTCAAATAGTAAATGAGAAGCTTGGAGTAGATGAATGAGTCACAGCCTAGAATCACCTGAAGGGCTTTAAAACCTAGAGATGCAAATGTCTCACCCCACCTCACATAAATGATCACTGAATGTGAAATAAGACGTCTCTCTCTCTCTTTTTTTTTTTAAATAGACAGTATAGCTCTGCTGCCCAGGCTGGAGTACAGTGGCACAATCATAGCTCAAGGCAGCCTCAAACTCCTGGGCTCAAAAGATCCTCCCACTAAGGGAGGAGACCACCCCTCATATTGTCTTATGCCCAATTTCTGCCTCCAAAGAAAGAAGTAGTAAAAACTAAAAGGCAGAAATGAAATCCACACGCAGACAGCCCAGTGCCGCACCCTGGGCCTGGTAGTTAAAGATCAACCCCTGACTTAATCAGTTCTGTTATCTATAGATTACAGACATTGTATAGAAATGCACTGTGAAAATCCCCGTCCTGTTTTGTTCTGATCTAATTACCGGTGCATGCAGCCCCCAGTCACGTACCCCCTGCTTGCTCAGTCAACCACGACCCTCTCACACGCACCCCCTGAGAGTTGTGAGCCCTTAAAAGGGACAGGAATTGCTCACTCAGGGGGCTCGGCTCTTGAGACAGGAGTCTTGCCAATGCCCCTGGCCGAATAAACCCCTTCCTTCTTTAACTCGGTGTCTGAGGAGTTTTGTCTGTGGCTCGTCCTGCTTCACCACCTCAGCCTCCCGAGTAGCTAGGACCACAGGCACATGCCACCACACTTGGCTAATTTGTCATGTGTCGGGGGGAGTTGTTTTAGCGGTTTTTGGCATGTTGCTCAGGCTGGTCCCGAACTTCTGCCCTCCAGCAATCCTCTCGCCTTGGCCTCCCAAAGCCCTGGGATCATAGGTATGAGGCACTGTGCCTGGCCAAGGGGTGTCTCCTTTTTCCTTTTTCTTTTTTTTCTTTTTCTTTTTTTTTTTTTTCTGAGATGGAGTCTTGCTGTGTCACCCAGGCTGGATTGCAGCGGCATGATCTCGGCTCACTGCAAGTTCCACCTCCCAGGTTCAAGCAATTATCCTGCCTCAGCCTCCCCAGTAGCTGGGACTATAGGCGCCTGCCAGCACGCCCGGCTGAATTTTTTTTTTTTTTTTTTTTTTTTGAGACGGAGTCTCGCTCTGTCCCCCAGGTGGACTGCAGAGGCCGGATCGCAGCTCGCTGCAAGCTCCGCCTCCCGGGTTCACGCCACTCTCCTGCCTCAGCCTCCCACGTAGCTGGGACTACAGGCGCCCGCCACCTTGCCCGGCTAGTTTTTTGGATTTTTTAGTAGAGACGGGGTTTCACCGTGTTAGCCAGGATGGTCTCGATATCCTGACCTCGTGATCCACCCGTCTCGGCCTCCCAAAGTGCTGGGATTACAGGCTTGAGCCACCGCGCCCGGCCTGATTTTTGTATTTTTAGTAGAGATGAGGTTTCCCCATGTTGGCCAGGCTGGTCTCAAACTCCTGACCTCAGGTGATCCACCCACCTCAGCCTCCCAAAGTGCTGGGATTACAGGTCTGAGTCACCGTGCCCGGCCTGGGATGTCTCTTTTAAACAGTCTCCCCAGGGTATTCTCACACTACCAGATGGTAGCCCTGCTCCTGCTCCAAAGATCACTCTTTGAGGAGCAGGATCCTTTCCAGGTGTTTATTTTCCATGTTTGGCTTAATTTATTGAGGTTTTGACTCATGGAGAAACAGATTCCAGCCTCAAGGCAAAGCAGCTGCTTTCCCCTCAAAGCAGCAGGAAGAGGCTACTTGAGTGACAACCCGGGACAAGCATGCAAGCAGGTAACTCTTCAAACACAGGCTAAAGGCTTCAGAGCAGAAGGCTACTTACCAAATATTTTAGCCAAATGTTCCTCACGTTCCTTTGAACCTGATGCAAACACAGCATCGTTCAAGCTCTTTCGTTGGGAATAGCCTATGGGAAAATAAACCATGGCTGTGATTAAGTCTTTCATTGGATCTGCAGGTATTCCCTTTAAATTGATACTCTTCTCCACGGCATTTTGAGGGCAGCATCATGCACTTGGCCTGAACCCACCTGTTCTGAGTGTCACAGAGCAGTCATGAAGTGTCTGCAAGCATCTGAAGTTCCAACACAACACCAGGGGCTAAGCTCATTTTCACATGGTCTCTTGACAGACAATATGCATAAGCATTGAGAGATTTGTGCACAGGGCAGGATTAACTCTACGGGAAAACTGGTAGAAAGGCCTACATGGTGTATGCCAAACGATTTCAAGCACAATCACTTTGACCCAATAAATGACAAGTGGACAGTTCTCTGTTAATAAGACACTGACGAATCATTAAGAAAAGATATACTTAATCAGGCAAGTACTTTGCTAAAAATGTGTTCCTAATGGCCAGGCGCGGTGACTCACGCCTGTAATCCCAGCACTTTGGGAGGCCGAGGCCGGTGGACCAGAAGGTCAGGAGATCGAGACCACCCTGGCTAACACGGTGAAACCCCGTCTCTACTAAAAATACAAAAAATGAGCCAGGCGTGGTGGCAGGCGCCTGTAGTCCCAGCTACTCAGAGGCTGAGGCAGGAGAATGGCGTGAACCCGGGAGGTGGAGCTTGCAGTGAGCAGAGATGGCGCCACTGCACTCCAGCCTGGGTGACAGAGCGAGACTCTGTCTCAAAAAAAAAAAAAAAAGTATTCCTCATAATGTATCAGCCAAGGGAGCATGATAAAACATGATACAGGGCAAGCTACTGAGATTATGCAGTGAAATATTCATATCTTTTCCCAAAGGCTTATGGAATGCATTGGCAGAGTGATTAGTTACTAAACTGTTTTACTGAGAGTCTTATAATTCATGGCACACAAAGCTGGTTTATTCTGATAACTAATTACTCGTCGTTACTTTTCTTCCTAATTCACATGATGTCCACCTTACAGGGTTTCTCTTTTCTTCATGTGATTTGGGGTTAATATGCATTATTTTTGCATACGTGGCCAGCTGCTTCCTCTCAGCATTGGCATTGGAGCGTCAGTGCTGGAGGAGAAATCAGCTCTGCTTCTCCGGGCAAATATTTTACAGAGGATGGGGCAGAATGACGGCAGGGGTGACAGGGAGGGACGTAGGAAGACATTGTCTCCCAAGCTGGTGACTTGGGCACTCACAGGCAGTGACCTACAAAGTGCCGGTGAATAGCTTTATAGCTCATAGCTCCTGTTACAAGGAACAGTGAACCCCACTTGCAAGCCGGGCTTCTGTCCTCTGCACAGCCTCCACCGTGGCAAAACATGCCTGACACTGCACATCAGGGATCACCCCAAAATACAGGGATATCCACACTGAAGCCTATAGACTCCCATATTGGGAGGAAGATTGTAGAGGGGATTTCAGAGAGTCCTTCACATCTCAGTTTGGCTTTGCCCCCCACCACCCCAGTAGTTAATTTAAGGAACGCTAAAATGCTAGCATCGCACATTTGAAATAACACAGAGGTCTGCAGAGGTACGTACGCATGTCAGGTTACCGACATATACTTGCTTTTTTGTGTGTTTCTCTTTGTAATGGATCTGACTGCTGTTCTTGTTTCATCAAACGATGGGTCATACGGAACCTTGGAAAACACTTGCTGCAGAATTTCATCTGCAGTGAAGTAAACAAAGGCATGTTAATACCAGCAATAGTTTGCTAAGTACCTAAAGCAGACTATGAATACAACGAAAGCATGACACAAACTCAATGGATGTTGGACATTATAGGGAAGGAAACTCCAACTAACTAAATCACTTGCAGAACATTTTAATAGCAGGAGACATTCAGGGCAGCAAACACTACCCACTAAAGATATATGACCCAAATCTCATGATACTCAGTGCCCTCATTCTCCTCCTTCTTCCTGTTGTCAGTCTGCCACACAAGCACTGGGGAGGCCCCCGATGATACCAGAGAAGCGGGCCTTTCCCAACCTCCTGCGCCAAAGCCACAGTGGCCGCTCCCAGATTGCTATGACAGAAGGAAAAAAAACCACTCTTTGTTTAAGCCATGGTACGTCAGGTTTTCAGGAAATTGCAGCCAGGTGCATTCTTTTTTTTTTTTTTTTTTCTTGAGATGGAGTCTTGCTCTGTCGCCCATGCGATCTCAGCTCGTTGCAAGCTCTGCCTCCCGGATTCACGCCATTCTCCTGCCTCAGTCTTCTGAGGAGTAGCTGGGACTACAGGCGCCTGCCACCACGCCCAGCTAATTTTTTGTATTTTTAGTAGAGACACAGTTTCACCGTGTTAGCCAGGCTGACCTCGATCTCCTGACCTTGTGATCTGCCTGCCTCAGCCTCCCAAAGTGCTGGGATTACAGGTGTGAGCCATCGTGCCCAGCCCAGGCGCATTCTTAACTGGTACAGCAACTATGGCACCACACGGACTGCCCCCACCGTGATGATCTTGACCACTCACTTTTATGACCCATTACTATACAGAGGAACCAAGCCCACGCTCCTGAAGATCACAATGCTCCTGGAGACTGGACTAGAGTAGAAGACTTCAGATCATTCACACCAGCTTTCAACCAGCCTTATCTCTGCACAGACACAGGAGGACACAGGGCGAGGTGCTGGGGGTTCAGGGAGGAAGGTGACCTGGTGTGCGGTGTGCCTCCCCGAGCCATCTAGATAGTGGGAAAGGCAGAAGTCTACACAGATATAACCAGACATGACACAGTCACACAGAACTACAAAGCAAGGGCCAGGGAAGACAGGAGGGGAAGAAAACCAGCTCGGCCTGGCCGGGCGCGGTGGCTCAAGCCTGTAATCCCAGCACTTTGGGAGGCCGAGATGGGCGGATCACGAGGTCAGGAGATAGAGACCATCCTGGCTAACCCGGTGAAATCCTGTCTCTACTAAAAATACAAAAAACCAGCCGGGCGAGGTGGTGGGCGCCTGTAGTCCCAGCTACTCGGGAGGCTGAGGCCGGAGAATGGCGTAAACCCCGGAGGCGGAGCTTGCACTGAGCTGAGATCCGGCCACTGCACTCCAGCCTTGGCGACAGAGCGAGACTCTGTCTCAAAAAAAAAAAAAAGAAAACCAGCTCGGCCTGCAGCAGCCAGAACACAGGTACACGGCTAAGCAGCCTTCCGGAGGAAGGGGGCCCTGCTGGTGAGGCTGGGTTCTGGATTCAGTTGACCACAGTATTTACTGAGACCCAAGGTCACTCCTGTTCACTGACATTCGATGTCTCTGTCAACTCCCTTCACCAACAATCGGGTGCTCATGATCTCACTCCAGCCCTGGTGGGCCAGTGTGTGACACGTAAGACACCTGGAAACAGCCTCTAGGAAACACTAACTCTTTCATGAGCTACAGCATCATGAAAAGCCCTTGAAGCAGTCATTGAAGGGGTACTGCAGACCGGCCACAGCCCACACCAAGATCACATGTGACTCACACCCTCCACCTCACCCTTCGTGCCACTGAAGAAGGATGGGGAGCAAGGCAGACCCAAAGGGGAAAGCCGTCTTCAGAGAGTTTTGAAGCCTGTGTCCAAATGTTCTGTATGAAAACTGCACCCATGGCTGGGCGCAGTGGCTCAAGCCTGTAATCTCAGCACTTTGGGGGGCCGAGACGGGCGGATCACGAGGTCAGGAGATCGAGACCATCCTGGCTAACCCAGTGAAACACCGTCTCTACTAAAAAATACAAAAAACTAGCCTGGCGTGGTGGCGGCGCCTGTAGTCCCAGCTACTCGGGAGGCTGAGGCAGGAGAATGGCGGGAACCCGGGAGGCGGAGCTTGCAGTGAGCTGAGATCCGGCCACTGCACTCCAGCCTGGGCGACAGAGCAAAACTCCGTCTCCAAAAAAAAAAAAAAAAAACTGCACCCACAAAAACAGGGGCGGGAGCCACAGGGGCAGAAACAAAGCAGAACGGATTCTATAAGCTCGGAAAGCTCTTTCTTTGGAAAACTGTTGCTAATCCATGAGGGTTACATTTTTGAAATATATTAAGTTCTCCTTCCCTTTTAAGTTCTCAGGCTTCTGGCTTCCCTGGGAAGCAGAAGTTTTACTTTCCCTTCCAGGCTCTCCTTGCTAAGTCACAGAAAATAGTCCTCACAAACTCCACTCATCCTGTATTTATTCTCGGTGCATTTCTGGGGCTGCTGGTTCTCAGTGGTTTTCACTCGCTCGACGTAACAGGAGCTCGCCACAGAGACACCAGAAAATGAACCATCAGGGTCACCAGGACAATGAGGAGCTGCTCTCACCACCCCTCCTTGAGGACCATGGGGATCTACGAGTCCCTGGAAATGCTGCCCAGAGGGAACTGCAGAGTTGAGCCGTGGCCTCCAATGCCAAGGCCCACCTGGCGGGAGCTGGGCCGGTCAGTGGGCTCTTGAGGGGTGATGGGAGCTTCGCAAACCCCCAACTCTTCTCCCATCTTCAGATGCAATCACCCGCCTCCTACACATATGGGGCCGCATTCAGAGACACTGGGGTCACCTGCGAGGCTGAGACAAGGCTTCTGCCTCCTAGACAGCAGGTGCTGAGGGTACAGTGAGGGGGACTGCAAGTGCTGCCTGCATCTGCTCATTCATCCCTCCTGGTCACCGGCCAGGCAGCGGTCTATGCAGACTGCCCGAGGCCTCTGTGATGGCTCCATGGGGAGGAGCAGGCCCAGCGCTCCTGACACGGACAGCTGCCGGAACGGAGACCCACCGGGTGTCGAAAGATCTGCTCCCTTGCAAGCAGGAATGAACAGGCATCGCTCTGTGATCCGAATGCCTCCTAACCCGGGGGGAAGCATCAGTGCCACTCTCCCGGTTGCTCCTTCTCACACCTGAGGCGACCCTCAACCTTCGCTCCCGATGCACAGCCCAGGCACCCTCAGGAGAGACTTCACTGGCATTTGCACAGCTTCCTTCAGCAGACAGTTGTGCTTCAGAACCCTTTTCTCCGTCTCAGCTCTCTGCTAAGGACTTCCCTGGGCCTCAGTTTTTCTCATATGTTCAATGGAAGGTTTAGAGTGGGGACCAGTGAGTATCAGCCTAGCGTCCCCTGGAGGATTAGAAAACTACAAATGCGAAGGTCTATCCCCACACCCCAAAATCTGATGCGGGTTGTGTGTGGAATGTCTCAATTGTTAAAAAGAGGATTGTCCCAGGGATTCTCATACTCAATTAGGGCTGAGAACCCCTGGAGGAGGTTCAGCTTGGCCTTGGGGCCTCAGAGCAGAAACTGGCGAGGCAGGTGTGTCATGGTGTGAGGTGGCATCTGACGCTGCAGACTCAGTGAGCTCCCACATGGCACTGCTCTGCTCCACTCATGCTCAGCAGGGTCCTTTGGAGGTGTTTGTCGTCTGTTTTGCTTAATTTATTGAGTCTTTGACACGTAGACAAACGGATTCTAGCCTCAAGGAAGAGCACCTGCCTTGCCTTCACAGCAGCGGGAACGGGTTACCTGGGAGACCAGGAGGGCCATGCACGCAACTCTTCAAATCCAGCCTGAGGCTCCATAGGAAGGGGGGTAACTCACCAAATATTTTAGCCAAACTTTCATCAGGATTTTTTGAACTTGAGGAAAATTCAGGCCAGGTGCGGTGGCTCACAGCTGTAATCCCAGCGCTGTGGGAGGCCAAGGTGGGAGGATCACTTGAGGTCAGGAGTTCGAGACCAGCCTGGGGAACATAGGGAGACCCGGATTCTACAAAAAATAAAAAGTAATTATCTGGGCATGGTGCTGTACACCTGTGGTCCCAGCTACTCGGGAAGCTGAGACGGGAGGATCCATTGAGGTCAGGAGTTCGTGACCAGCCTGGCCAACATGATGAAACCCCGTCTCTACTAAAAATTGTATTTTAGTAATTACTAATTTACTAGTAATTTACTAATTTAGTAAATTAGCTGGGCATGGTGGCACGCACCTGTAATCCCAGCAACTTGGGAGGCTGAGGCAGGATAATCGCTTGAACCTGGGAAGCAGAGGTTGCAGTGAGCCAAGATAGCGCCATTGCACTCCAGCCTGGGCGAGAGAGCTACACTCCACCTCAAAAAATTAAAAATTAAAAATTAAATAAAATTAGATAGTGATGTGATGCTTCACAACTGTGTGAGTATAATAAAAACCACTGAATTATATCCTTTTTAAAGGGTAAATTTGGCCAGATGTGGTGGTTCATGTCTGTAATCCCAGCACTTTGGGAAGCCAAGGTAGGAGGATCACTTGAGCCCTGGAGTTTGAGATCAGCCTGGGCAACATAGTGAGATCCTTATTTCTACAAATATTTAAAAAATTAGCTGGTACATGCCTGTGGTCCCAACTACTTGGGAGGCTGAAGGGAGGATCCTTGGGCCTGGAAGGTGGAGGCTGCAATTAGCTGTGATTGTGTCACTGCACTCCAGCCCTGGGTGACAGAGGGAGACCCTGTCTCAAAAATAATAATAATACATAGGAAAATAAAATTAAGGGTGAATTTTATTATATATTATATCTCTATAAAGTTATTACTACTTTTTTTTTTTTGAGACAGGATCCCACTCCATTGCCCAAGCTTGAGTGCAGTGGTGTGATCACAGCTTACTGCAGCCTCGACTTTTTGGGCTCAAGTGATCCTCCCACCTCAGCCTCCCTAGTAGCTGGGACCACAGGCACGCACCACCACGCATGGCTAATTTTTTAATGTTCTATACAGACAGGCTCTCATTTTGTTGCCTAGGCTTGTCACAAACTCCTGAGCTCAAGGGATCCTCCTGCCTTGGCCTCCCAAAGTGCTGGGGTTACAGGACTGAGTCACTGTACTCGGCCTAATGCTGTTTTTTTGTTTCGTTTTGTTTTGTTTCTTTGAGACGGAGTCTCGCTTCTGTCGCCCAGGCTGGAGTGCAGTGGCTCAATCCCTGCTCACTGCAAGCTCTGCCTCCCGAGTTCTCACCATTCTCCTGCCTCAGCCCTCCCAAGTAGCTGGGACCACAGGCACCTGCCACCATGCCCGGCTAATTTTTTGTATTTTTAGTAGAGACGGGGTTTCACCGTGTTAGCCAGGATGGTCTCAATCTCCTGACCTTGTGATCCACCCGCCTCGGCCTCCCAAAGTGCTGGGATTACAGGCATGAGCCACCGTGCCCGGCAGCACATGGTGGTTCTTTATACTAATCTTTCTACTTCTGCATATGTTTGAAAATTCTTACAATGAAAAGTTAAAATATGCATGTATGCCACCCTCCTATAGGGCTCTGAATTTTGAGATAGCTTCAAAGTTAGGAAAATGTTTTCAGTTACCCCCTTCTCCCAAGTAATAAACCCTGAAGGGTAGATTTGGGGAGGTAAAGAAGGTCGAGAAGGTAGAGCATCTGCGCTCCCCACTGTGCGAGGGAACGCCCTCCTCTGCCCCACTTCGGCTCGAGGCGAGGCCTATGTTTCTGTCCAGCTGCCACAGCAACATACCTTGGATCCAGCAGAGCACAAAGAAGAGGGCCAGGGCTCTGCTCATCTTCGCCTTAGTCCATGAACCATCAGGGAGAAGCCAGTCTTCTGAAGACCCTTCAGACTCAGCGGCTGTGGACTCCAGGGTACCACGGAACCTGACGGTCTGTGAAGTCACACCCGGAAGTGAGGTGGGGCCTGCTTGCCCGTGAGAAGGGGAAGGGCCTGTGTCTGTGGACAGTGACAGGAGCCATGCTGGTGGCCCTGAAGTGACTGCCTCTCTGCTCACTTCCCTCGGCTCCCTGGTGTCTTCCTCCATCCCGCATGTCCTGAGGGCAATTAACTGAGGATATTAATCAGGACTCTGAAGTCACAAGTGACAGAAGCTCAACTAAATTGGCTGAAGCGAATTGGAAGTAGTTAGAATAGCCAGAAAAATCCTGTGATCAATCAAGACATCACAGCCGGGCACGGTGGCTCACACCTATAATCCCAGCACTTTGGAAGGCTGAGGCTGGTGGATCACCTGAGGTCAGGAGTTCCAGACCAGCCTGGCCAACATGGTGAAACCCCGTCTCACTAACAAAGTGTTGCTATTTATTGTATTAGGTAAAATTATAACACCAAAATAGCACAGACCAAGTGATACGCCCATTTTGTTACTCATGTATCACTATTTCCCTCTATTATATTTTATAAATATTAAACTGTTTTCAAAGGAAAAATCTTTCTATTTTAGTATCTTGTACTACACTTTTTTCTAGTTTTTTTCCATGTTCATTTTGTACTGGGTCCCACAAATTGTGTAGCCAGCCCTGCCCTTGAGGCTTCATGTTCTCACAGTGTGTGTTCCATGGCTGACACGGCAGCTATCTTTTAGCAGTAAAAACTCGCACAAAGTGTTATACAGGGTCAGGCACGGTGGTTCACGCCTGTAATCCCAGCAATCTGGGAGGCCAAGGCAGACAGATCACTTGGGGTCAGGAGTTCAAGACAAGCCTGACCAACACGGTGAAACCCCTTCTCTACTAAAAATACAAACATTAGCCAGGTGTGTTGGCAAGGTGTCCACAGTCCCAGCTACTTGGGAGGCTGAGACAGGAGAATCACTTGCACCTGGGAGGTGAAAGCTGCAGTGAGCCAAGATCACACCACTACCCTCCAGCCTGAGCGACAGTGTGAGACTCTGTCTCAACAAAGAAAAAATAAAATAATCTGCATAGAAGTGGACCCGCACAATTGAACCCTGTGTTGTGTAGGAGCTGACTGAATCGTCTCCCAGTTCTGGAGGCTGGAGGTCTGAGATCAAGACGTCAGCAGCACTGGTTTTTTCTGAGGCTGTGAGGGAAGTCCCTGTTCCAGGACGTGGGCTCAGATGGCCATCTTCTCCCTGGGCTTGCACGCCATCTTCCCTCCATACACACCTGAGTCCACGTTTCCTCTTCTAAGAGCACAGGATTACATCAGATTAGGGCCTGCCCCAGTTACCTCATTTTAACTTGATTTCCTCTGTAAAGGCCCTATCTCCAAATACAGTCACATTCTCAGGTTCGGCAGGGTGGCCAGGACTTCAACATATGAAGAAGAAGGGGCACCACGTAATCTGTAATAGCAGGTCACGGTAGCTGCAGAAATCTCATTTCTCTAAAATACCTTCCAAAACAAAACAAAATCCAGAACAAAAAATAACAAAAAGAATATATAAAACAACACAAAACCCACACCCTCACCATAACCAGAGGACAGAAAATGTCCAAATTCCAAATGACCAGTAAATAGAAAAATAAACGCTAACCCGGGCTCCATCTCTTTTGCTTCTGCCGCTGGCCTTTGCAAAGAGGAAACCTGGAAATTCAAGAGGGTCTAAAATCTCCACCCTGAGTTTGAAAATGCTGAAAGTGTAACTTGGTTGATCAGTACAAATACCCAGGGGTGGGAGTGCCCTGAGGACAGGAGACTGGTGAGATTGCAGTAAAGCAATGGACTCTATCTCTAAAAAAACAATGATGTTTATTCAGGAACAGGCATTGCAATGGGAATAAGCAATGGGAATGGATGTGTTCCAGGAGGTAAAGGAAGACATTTTTTAAAGGAAAAATGAAAAGGGTTACATAGGTTGTTATAAGACAATCATCTTCAGGCTGGGTGCGGTGGGTCACGTCTGTAATCCTAGCACTTTGGGAGGCCGAGACAGGCAGATCACTTGAGGTCAGGAGATCGAGACCATCATGGCTGACACAGTGAAACCCTGTCTTTACTAAAAATACAAAAAATTAGCTGGGTGTGGTGGCGGACGCCTGTAGTCCCAGCACTTTGGGAGGCCGAGGCGGGCGGATCACAAGGTCAGGAGATCGAGACCATCCTGGCTAACATGGTGAAACCCTGTCTCTACTAAAAATACAAAAAATTAGCTGGGCGTGGTGGCAGGTGCCTGTAGTCCCAGCTACTCGGGAGGCTGAGGCAGGAGAATGGCGTGAACTCGGGAGGCGGAGCTTGCAGTGAACGGAGATTGCACCATTGCACTCCAGCCTGGGCGACAGAGAAAGACTGTCTCAAAAAAATAAATTAAAAAAAAAAGAGGCCTGAAGGTGCCTCATATACCGTTCAGAGACACTCATGCATATAACAGTCTGCGCTCGGTGTCTGCTTTCTCTTTGCTTTTACTGAGCAATGTATCCTGATATGTTTCATATGAAATTATATAGCACTTTCTCATTATTTTTAATGGCTACACAGTGATCGATTTTATGAATGTATAGACACTAGATGCAAATGAATACATACCGATGACTTCATCTGCATAAAGTTCAGATACGGGCAACACTAATATGTTTTCAAAATTAAGGATAGAGGTCACCTCGGAGGAGGAACAGGGCAGAGACCAAGGGGTAGGAGCTGATGGGGGACTGTTCCCGCTGTTAAGAAAACAGAAGCCTAGGAGAGAGAGGGTGACACCATTTTAAAATCAACTGCATCTTTTTTGTGTTTGTTTTTTGAGATAGGGTCTGGCTCTGTCACCCAGGCTGGAGTGCAATGGTGCGATCTGGGCTTACTGCAACCTCCATCTCCCAGGCTCAAGCCAACCTCCCACCTCAGCCTCTGGAGTAGCTGGGACTACAGGTGCACAACACCATGCCCAGCTAATTTTTGTATTTTTTGTAGAGACAGGGTTTTGCCATGTTGTCCAGGCTGGTCTCAAATTCCTGGGCTCAAGCAATCCACCCACTTCGGCCTCCACAAGTGCTGGGATTACAGGCATGAGCTACCATGCCCATCCCAACTCCATCTTTTTTTTTTTTTTTTTTGAAACGAAGTCTTACTCTGTCACCCAGGCTAGTGGTGCGATCTCGGCTCACTGCAACCTCCGCCTCCTGGGTTCAAGCGATTCTCCTACCCCAGCCTCCCGAGTAGCTGGGACTACAGATGTGTGCCACCACACCCAGTTACTTTTTTGTATTTTTAGTAAAGACAGGGTTTCACCGTGTTAGCCGGGATGGTCTCGATCTCCTGACCTCGTGATCTGCCTGCCTCAGTCTCCCAAAGTGGGATTACAGGCGTGAGCCACCGTGCCCAGCCCCAACTCCATCTTAAAACTAGCAAGGCACATTCCTTGCCAATCCTGACCCATGGTAATAAGATGCTATGGCTAAAACAGCAGTTTAGTAATGCCTGCAAGGACAAAATCCCATGACAACAAAATGTCCAGATGCTCCAATATTGCCTAACAATATATGATTTAAGATAGTTATAGTTATAGGATTCAATGGCTCACGCCTGTAATCCCAGCACTTTGGGAGTCCAAAGTGGGTGGACTGCTTGAGCTCAGGAGTTTGAGACCAGCCTGGGCAACATAGCGAAACCCCGTCTCTACTAAAACTACAAAAAATTAGCTGGGCATGGTGGTGCACACCTGTGGTCCCAGCTACTCGGGAGGTTGAGGCAGTTGGATAGCTTGAGCCTGGGAGGTGGAGGCTGCAGTGAGCTGAGATCAGGCAACTGCACTCCAGCTTGGGCAACAGGGTGAGACCCTGTCTCAAAAAAAAAAAAAAAAAATATATATATATATATATAGAGAGAGAGAGAGAGAGAGAGTGTCATGCTTTGATGTATTTATGCATTAAAATGCCAAGGATAACTTTCTTTAAATCAAAAAATACTAAATTTTGCAGAGATAAGACCCCTATATAAGAAGAGTTTAAAATAAAGAGGGTGTGTTCCCCCTCTTGCTTTCTGAGGACGGCCCACTGTAACTGAGTAGCTTTCAATAAATAATCGCTTCTCACTGTACTCTGCAACTTGCCTTGAATTTCTTCTGGGCAAGATCCAATAACCCACCCTTGGGGTCTGGATCGGGACCCCTCTTCCGGCAAGAATGTTTTTTCTTGAACTCAGCGGTGGTTATACAAGTGTGTCCACATTTTAATCAGTCATTGAAATGTACATGCACACTTGTGATTTCTGCACATTTCCATCTAACACTGTGCTTCAATTTTACAAATTTTAAGTTCACAACCCATTGGGAGAGGTATCTATACAGGGAAATAACTATGGATCCGTTTGGTAAACAAATGTAGAACTCAAGTACCTTGCACTCTTGAAGCAGCTGACTCCAGTGCGCGCAGGGGGCTACCTGCATGCCAATTCCCCGCCCAATAATCTTGGGCAGGTTACCAAAGTGTGAAGACCTTGACTGAAAAATGGGAGTAATAAGACAACTACCTGATATTGTTGTAAGGATATAATATAACATGTGTAAAGTGGGCAGAAGTGCTCACAGCAGAGCAGGTGCTCAAGAAATGCCAGGACCAAAATACCACAAAACTGTGATTTTTATGAGGAAAAGGATCTTTTCTTTAGTGCTCAACGAGGAAATATTATGGGGTCGTGCGCAGTGGCTGACGCCTGTAATCCCAACGCTTTGGAAGGCCTAAGCGGGAGGATTGCTTAATTTCAGGAGTTCGAGACTAGCCCGGGCAACATAACGAGATCTCGTCTCAAAAAAAAAAAAAAAAAAAAAAAAAAATTTGTTTTAATTAGCTAGCGTTGCGCGGTGGCCGTAAGGTGGCCAATGAGGTTTATGCGAAGCACGATTATTGCTAATTGAAAACTTTTCCCAATACCCCACCGTGACCACTTGCAATATAGTCGGCATTGGTAATTTTTAACAGTCTCTACGGAGCCTATTTCAGTAAAAATAAATAAACAAATAGATAAATAAATAAATAGATAAATAAGTTGAGGGCAGTGGTGCGCGCCTGTAGTTCCTCCTTATTGGCTGGCACGGGAGGATCGCTTGAGCCCAAGGTTTCCAGCTTGGGCGACAGAACAAGACACCTTATCTAGAAAAAAAGAAAACATAAATGCTTTGGGTGAAATATCTAGGGCCAGCATCCTTGGAGAGGCGCTCTTACGAAGGAGCGTGGCCCGAGGTGCTGGGACGCGGGAAAGACGTCTTCTTGGACCGGTGAATTTTTGCAGCTCCACAGACTCCGGCGGCGCCCGCACACCAGCCCAGCTCCACTTTCTGCCGCCTGCGTCCCCTTTAAGACGGAGCCATGACATCATCCCCGACGCTGCGCAGCCTGCCTCGGCAACATCGCGACCACTTTTTTCCGGATGACCTCAATTGGCTGGCCAGCCTCCGGAGGCCCCGCCCCCTGCGCGCTGGCGGCCCCGGGCGCCTGCTGTCAATCGGACCAGGTGGGAGCGGTGATTGGCCGCGGGGCCCGCCCTCCAGGAAGCCCCGCGGGGCTCGCGTAGGCTGCACGCTCGGGGAGGGAGGGGCGCGGCGCCGCGTCGCGAGCCGCCGCTGTCCCGGTCCTCCCGCCCGCCCTCCGGTCCCTCCTGCAGCCCGCCTGCTGGGCAGGGCCGGCGTGGCCCGGCCATGGAGTCCTACGACATCATCGCCAACCAGCCCGTGGTCATCGACAACGTGAGGCCCGGCAGCCAGGGGGAGGGCGGGCGCCCCGCCCCCGGGGGCGCACGCGGCGGCGCAGGGAGAGACCCCCGCCCGCCTCGGCGCGTGCTCCGCTCACTGCTTGGCCGTCGCCCCCGCCGGGCCGCTGGCGTCGCTCCGGGGGCGCGCGCCCACTTGGCCCTGTAAGGCCGGCCGTGGGGCGAGCCCCTTCCCCGACCCCTCCCCGAGCCGGGCGGGGAAGTACAGGAGACCTTGAGTGACAGCCGGGCGGCCGGGCGGGGACGCGTCCCGGACCCTTCTCAGTTGAGAGTGCGGTCCCTGGGCAGATTTCGACCCCAGTCCCTTTCCCCGTCCTTCGGCCCTGGCTCTGGCTGCCTGGCGGAGGTGGGGTGGCATTTGCCCTTTGCACACTGCTGGCTTCATCTTTGAGGCTGCACCCCGAGGCAACAAATGCAGGATACTCTGTCACCCACATGTCCACCACCATCTGGTTTGCCTCTTGGCTACTTTGACTTTCTCCTTAAATGCTCCCTGTGCTGGGCAAACATTTCACAGCCAGCAGGGCAATGGAGACTTCATGGCCCCTCTTCCCAGTATCAGCAAGCTATTTGGGGTGATCATTTGGAAGCCTCAGAGGAAAGATGTCAGGCTTCCCGTGGCTTTGGCCTTCAGCAGTGGGACTCGGCTTGCTTTCAGCTGCCGTAGGAAGATTTCTGGCCTCCGAGCTCTGATACGGGGAGAAGATAAGGGCTGGGATCTTTGAGTCCGCCCCTAGCTAGGTGTCTGCGTCTGGTGTGCGGTCCTTGGAGTTTTTGGTAATGACTCACTTCTGCTCTTTCTGGGATCTGTCTCCCTCCCACGTGACCCCGTGGGGTCCCTGAATGGCTGTCTGTTCTGGAGTACCCAAGGCTAGCACTGAGCTTGGCGAGGTGCTGTCACACCAGCAGGACGCTGCAGGAAGGAGCGGGCTGCTTCCTTTCTTGATGTGCAAATAACTCGTATAGGCTAATCAACAGGCTTATAAGTTCAAAGGGCTACCGCCAGCACCCTTGGCGATTCCAGCCTCTCCTCTGTAACTTGGAGATGTTTGTTTCTGCTGCAGACTCAGAGGGTTGCGATGAAGAGCGGTGGAGCTGCGTTGAGAAGCTGGCCCCTTCGCTGGGTGGGAGGTTTCTAATTGCCCTGTTCTTTGGGGGATCCTTAAGTCCAGCTGCCAGGTGGGGGCAGCGATAGGAGCAGGTTCTCCTAGTAGTCTCTGGGGAAGCCACATGAGGGGAGCTGCCAGTCATCCCATGCACCTATTGGTCTTCTCCAGCAGGTCCTGTAGGTGGTCCATGTTCCATGCCTTCTGGGTTCTTGGGAGAGAGGGAAGCTGTTGGAAAAAAAAACCCCACACAGAGGGGTTTCTTCTAGATTTTGGGAGTAGCATGTGCTATGGAATCCTCCTGCTGGAGCCGACCTTGAGGTGTGCAGAGGAAGGTGCCCTTCGTGCTTTCTCTGTCTCTGCATTATTGACATTTTGGGCTAGCTCATTGTTGATACTGCAGGCTCACCTGTGCATTGTAGGATGTTCAGCAGCATCCCTGGCCTCTGCCCACTGGATGCTGATAGCATCCTCCACTGCATGTCCCCTCTCCCCAGCTGCCAGACATTGCCAAATGTTGCCAGGGCAGGGGGATACAAAATTGCTCCCAGTCTTGAACCATTGGTGTACTTGTAAATGATCCTGGCGGGGTCCCTGGCTTTCTCCTTGGCCTGCCTTGACAGGGCAGCCAGCTGTCTCCATTACAGGGGACTGGCTTCATCTGGTGGTGCACGTGGGCCGTTAAACTTTGTTTTTCCTTGCAGGGTTCCGGGGTGATTAAAGCCGGCTTTGCAGGAGACCAGATTCCCAAATACTGTTTCCCAAACTAGTAAGTGTGGCTCAGGCAGCAGCCTCAGTCCTTCTGTTTATCTTCTGTGAGAACGTTAGCCTTCTGTCACAGCACTCTTTGAAGACAATTTTTGCCCTGACCTGTATGGAAAACACCAAATTTGTGAGGTTGACACTCTGGAGAGAGCACTGAAAGAACAAGACTAAGCGTTCTAGGGTTCCCCTTTGTCTTTGGAGTCTCTCAGTTTGGTCTTGTTGAGCCAGCAAGGAGGAAAAGCAGCCAGTATTTCCCTGGGGATGGGGTGTGGTAGCAGCCGCAAGAATAAAGGGAGACACGTCCAAGGGGAGCCCTCAGCTCAGATCAGGAGGAGTGAGGAATTAGATGCACAGCCACCGTTTCCTCCCTGAAAGTCTTTTCTGCTGGACTTGTCTTCAGACTCTAGAAAATGTCTTGTTTCAGTTAAGAGGGGATCCTTTGCCCTGTGTGGTACTGGTGGAGGCGGGAGTAAGAGTGAATTGCAAACCCAGAGAGCCTGGGGTGCCCCTTGCACCCGCCGCGAGCCCATTGAGAAAGTTGCCCTCAGGAGCATGTCTTCCTGGAGGCTTGGGAGCTTGGGAATGAGTGAGGCAGGAGGCAGCAGGGGGTCCTAGACCCCCACCAAGTGGCAGGGTAGCCCGAGCCCAGCCTGGTCTGGGACAGAGCTAGCGTGGTGCTCCCTGTCGAGCTTCAGCATTCCTTTCTGACTGCGTGGGTATAATTAGAGGTTCCTTTAACTTTAATGGTAGCTCATCAGATCCTACAGTTCCCAAGAACTGAATCTCTGATCCCGAAACCCTGGCAGTGGGGTAGGGTGGCATTGACTGAGTGAGAGCAGGGTGCACAAGGGAGCCCTGACCCAGCTTCCTGGGGCTGTCCTCCCTCAGTCTGTGGACAGTGACAGCAGCCCTGCCCCACCGAAGTCAGGAGCGTGGGCCGAGTCACTGTGGCTGCAGGAAGCTGACCCTCTACAAGGGCTGGGCCATGGAGGACTGGGTTCTGGTGCTCAGATACGCAACTGTCTGTGCTGACCATGCCTTCCGACCCTGAGCTTCTCATCCTGCCTAGGCCCTCTCTCTAGCCCCAAACCCTATAGGCCCCAGTTCCATCCTGTGCCCCCCAGCCACATCCTGGTGTTCGGAGGCCAGGTACCCTCTGGGCAGCTGTGGTTGGATTTCAGTTTTTCTGGACACAAGCTCCACCATGCCCCCTGCCTTCCTTGCTGACGTTATCTGTCCTCACAGTGTCGGGCGGCCCAAGCACATGCGGGTGATGGCTGGAGCCCTGGAGGGGGACCTCTTCATTGGACCAAAAGCAGAGGTAACACCGAGGAGCCTGCCTTTCCCTGGGTGTGGGGTCCTCAGTTGCGGGGGCATGGCATATGTGAGAGACCCGTGTTCTTGAGCCTCTGCTGGTGACTCCCCGGGCACCTCCTCCAGGCTCCGGCTGGGAAGTGCTGTGCAGGGGCACCTCGCCCTGAGATGGGGCCACGGTTCCTCTTCTGGGGAGCATGGGTAGAGCGCTTCGTGTCCTGTCTTTTAGAAGCTATTTGGAAGCTGCAGAACCAAGAACCAATTAAAAAGTGGTATAAGAGTCAGAATCACACACTTGATGTGTGTTCTAATGAGGCCGTGGGGCCTCCTCTCACACTGTAGCCGGGGTGCCCCACCAAGGGAGTGCACGGCCTGATCAGACCCTCAGGAGAGCATGTGTGGGTGTGGGGAGAACAGCAAGCTGAGCTTGGCCAAGGGCAGTTTAGGCGCCTGAGGAGCATTGCGTCGGGTGCTGGGCCGTGGGGCATGCCTGGTTCTGTGCCCAGAAAGGGGAGGCCTGAGCTGGAGGTGCGGAGGTGGGGGTCTCGCAGGTGGGGTCCGTAGGAGCTGAGGTGGTGAGAGGAGCTAAGTGAGAAGCTGAGCTCGGTGAGAAGGGGCATGCCTGGGGGGACATTGAAGGGCAGGTGGAAGCAGCACATCAGTGTGTGCAGGGAACTGGTGAGGACCGGCCGAAGGGCTGGGGGAAGAGGCACGGGTCAGGGTGCACAGGTGGCCCGGAGGGGCCATGTTGGGCGGCTGCAAGGTTCCGGCACTGGCAGAGTGCGAGGAGAATGTGGGGGACGTGCCGGCAGCGGGAACGGGGAAGAAGAGGGTCTGCAGATGTGGGGGGACATGCTGCCACCCTCTCCGATCCCCCCAGCCGAAGCTAGCTGGGCTCTGAGAGCCTAAGAAGCTGTTAGGCAGGTGAACCCATGCTGAGTTCAGGACCCGCCACAGACCCTGGGACACAGACCCAGTGGGCAGGGGTGCTTCTGGTCAGGGCAGGTGAGGGGCAGCTTCCAGGAGGGCAGAAAGCAGCCACTGAGCAAGGGTCGGGTGCCACACCCCCTTCCCACCCCGCCAGGAGCACCGGGGGCTGCTGACCATCCGCTACCCCATGGAGCACGGCGTGGTGCGAGACTGGAATGACATGGAACGCATCTGGCAGTACGTCTACTCGAAGGACCAGCTGCAGACCTTCTCAGAGGAGGTGTGGCGGCCGCCCCTTCCACACGCTCGCATTCTCCTGGCTGTGCCCCTCTCCTCCGCGTCCCTCCTCGCTGGGCTCCCACATTTCCCCTCTGCATTTCTAGAGGGCCTGCTGCCTTTCCGTGTGTGTCTGGGTGCGCATGCATACCCCGTGGCTGCTAGGCAGAATCTTCCAAAGAGAGCCGGATCTCTGGAAGAGTAACTGCCAGCAGATGACGGGATGGTGCCCTCAGGAGGGGTAGGAGGCTGAGCCGCCTGTGCGCCAGCGGGTGGGTGTGGCTCTCTGGAAAGAGCCTCTTAGGGCCTTGCAAGTTGCCTCTCTGCATGCCTACAACTGTCCCACCCTCGCAGCATCCTGTGCTCCTCACGGAGGCCCCGCTCAACCCAAGTAAGAACCGGGAGAAGGCGGCAGAGGTGTTCTTTGAGACCTTCAACGTGCCAGCCCTGTTCATCTCCATGCAGGCTGTGCTCAGTCTGTGAGTGACCCCTCAGCCTGGCCTCCCTGAGTCCCGTCCTCCCTGGGCCGTCCTCCTGCTCGCCATGACCAGGGTCTGACTTCCCTGGAAAAACAGCCCCTTGATGACTCTTCCTCTAGGGAGTCCCTCGTGCCCTTTGTTCAGACTAGATAATGCAGACGTGCCAGGGTTCCTCCCCTGGGTGAGGAGGTCCCCCTGCCTCAGTGGCTGAGGTGAGGGGATGCTGACCTGGTGACAGGTACGCAACGGGACGCACGACAGGAGTGGTTCTAGACTCGGGGGACGGGGTCACTCACGCCGTGCCCATCTATGAGGGCTTTGCCATGCCTCACTCCATCATGCGGGTGGACATTGCCGGCCGCGACGTCTCCCGCTACCTCCGACTCCTGCTGCGCAAGGAAGGGGTTGACTTCCATACCTCGGCTGAGTTTGAGGTTGTCCGGACAATCAAAGAGGTGACGAGGGGCAAGAGGGTGTGGACACGACCGGGGGTGAGGAAAGGGTGGCACCAAGGCACAGGTGTCCCAGGTACAGCCTTCTGAGGGCTGTGTCCCCGCCCCCGCAGCGAGCCTGCTACCTGTCCATCAACCCGCAGAAGGATGAGGCTCTGGAGACGGAGAAGGTGCAGTACACGTTGCCAGACGGCAGCACGCTCGATGTAAGTGGCCAGGCACTGGAGTGGCAGCCAATGCCCAGCCTGGGGGAAGGGGTGGCCAGCTTCTCCAGGAAGCCTGTCTGCCTCAATCTTGTCCACTTAAGGTGGGGCCTGCCCGATTCCGGGCCCCCGAGCTGCTGTTCCAGCCGGACCTTGTAGGGGATGAGAGTGAGGGGCTCCATGAGGTGCTGGCCTTCGCCATACACAAGTCCGACATGGACCTGCGCCGGACACTGTTCGCCAACATCGTGCTCTCGGGTGGCTCGACGCTTTTCAAAGGTACTGTGGCCGGGGAGTTGGTGGTGGTGAGGCGAGGGCAGCTGGACCCTCAGCGAGTGAACCTCCGCCCAGCGCCATTTTCTACTGGCTTTTTGGTGGTGCTCAGTGAACAAGTTTTTTGTTTTTAACAGACCAAGATTTAAAATTAAATTTTGTTTACTCTGAATAGAGGAGAAGTTTACACAAGCTCGAAAGTGTATTGTGAGTGTTGAGCAGGGAGCCCGTGTGGCTTCATCTCACGCTGCCTCTGCGAGGATGCAGGGCCCACAGGCAGCCGTGGGGCTGGATCATTTCCCAGCCTGGCCCTTCCTCCTGGGAAGAGCTGCTGATTGAAGGCCAGCAGTAGCTGGGGGCCCTGAAGGTTGGGTGTGGGAGCTAGCAACGGGGAGGCCGGGTATAGACCCCAGGCTCAACCAGCTTTGTGTTCACAGGCTTCGGAGACCGATTACTCAGTGAAGTGAAGAAGCTTGCTCCAAAGGATGTCAAAATCAAGGTGAGGTTACAGAGACTCCCCCTGGGGCGCTAGGGCGCTGGCAGCCTCGGCATGGGGAGGAAGGGTGGATGCTGCCTCCAGACCTGCTCACTGGCTCGCGTCCACCCATCCCTGCTCCTCCCAGGGCCACTGCTACCACTCCCCAGCCGATGCCTTTGCTGTCGGGCTTCAGGACCTGGGGAGGTGACCCCAAGGCTGGGAGGATGGCTTCTGGGTGGGGACCCACAGTGATGTGGCCACTTCCTCCCTCTAGATCTCAGCCCCGCAGGAACGGCTGTACTCCACGTGGATTGGGTGAGGCGGGGCTCAAGGGAGGGCTCTGGGAAGAGACCACTTTACCCTGGATGCTCCTCCCGGGGTTGGCCCAGGCCAGGTGGAGGTGGGTGGATTTCCCTCCCAAATTAGGGAAACGGAACTCTGAGCGCCCAGGAAGGTGGTTGGCTCCCCGACAGGTCCACAGCAACACTATCCCTCCATCCCCACAGCGGCTCCATCCTGGCTTCGCTGGACACTTTTAAGAAGATGTGGGTGTCCAAAAAGGAGTATGAAGAGGATGGCTCCCGTGCTATTCATCGCAAAACCTTCTAGTGCCCGAGGAGGGCGGGGCACATTGGGAGAGGGGGAGGGAGGGCAGCCAGAGCCTTAAACCCTTTTTGGTCTGGGCTCGTATACTTGGCTTAGGGTCCCCTGCATGCCCTGAACCCCTGGGTGGGCGGCACGACAGTGCGCCCCTGCAGCCTTCCCCTCTACACACACACGACACGCACATATGAGTGACATTGAGCTGCATGGACAGGAGCCTTGAGCTGGCACGTGGGGACTGAGCACCATGTCGGGCTGTTCTGGGTATCCCCCTGTCAGGGCCAGCTAGGCCTGTGGTTCCCTGCTCTGACTCTCAGGGCTGTCTCCCCGAGCTCCAGGGCCAGAATGCCTGGATGCCTGTGTAGCCAGTTTGGGGAGTGGGCTGGAGGGGCATCCAGCAGCTCCCGCTGGTGTGTCAGCACGTCCATTGCCACCTCCTGTTCGTGACCTGACAGGGTGGCACAGCCTCTTCCACACTCTGTCCTGTCTTCCTGGGTAGATGCCCTGGTGGAGGGCTCAGTACTGAATGGTCTTCCATCCCCAGCAAGGGGGTGCAGCCCAGGGTCAGGCCCTTCGGAGCCAGGGCAGAGGTTGCAAGGTGGCCGGAGCTGCTGCACTCTCCCCTCAGAGCACTTCATCGACTTGCTCCTCCCTCTACCCTTGGCACCCTGGGTGGGAAAGGGTTGATGCTCATCATTTATTGAAGGGAAGCCACTTAATAAGGAGTCAGACCTAAAAGGGGGTGGGGGACACTTTCTTCTCTCACCTCACCCAAGAAAGAGGTCGTCGCTTTTGCTGTGGCCAGGGCCCCACCTCCGTCTGTCAGATACGTACAATAATTTAACACAGTTGCCTGAAAAAAAACTTTTGTAAATCATTGTAGTAATAATTATGGACAAGGCCCAGTGTGTGGCTCTGTTTTCTTGTGGCTGGCTGTGCTGTTGTTTGCTCTTCCATCCCTGGGGACTTTCAGAGAAAGGACCAGAGCGAACGCAGCATGGCACTGGCTCTAGCCCAGCAGCATGAGGGTTTCAGTGGTTGGCCGGGCAGTGTGGCGCAAGAGGCCTCAGGAGGCCGGGCTCTCACCCTGCAGCATAGTTCCCTCACCTGCTACCTCCACTGCTGCAGTCCACCAGGGGAAGCAGAACCAGGCCGCCGCCTTTGCCTCCGGACCTCGGACAGGCCTGTTTGAGCACCTCTGCTCACCCCGTTCAGCCAGGGCTAAGGCTGGTGGACACCAGCAATAATGCAAGTTCATGTGTTCAGACAAGTCAGGATGGGGGAGGCAGGGAGGCCGTGAGCTTAGCCAGGCCCTAGAGAAAGAGGCCGAAGAGCAGGGAGAGGAAGGGTAGGGGGAGCCGTGAGGAATTAGAGTTTGGAGAATGTCTGCTCTTTGCTTCCTTAAGTGTTTAAGCACCTACAGTGTGTCCAGGATGGTACCGTGTCTTTGGGGCCAATGGTCAACAAGTTATATCCTTGCCCTAACAAATACACAGGTCAGGGGAGTAAGACAGATGGGTCATTTTAGTACAGAGTTGGTGGAGCCGAGGCGATGGGCATCTAGTCCAACAGGTGGGGCAGGCCGGCGTGCAGGGGCCCAGAGGTTAGCCAGGGAGGGGCAGTCATTCCAAGCAGATGTGAGAGCCCAAAGAAGCACCTGGGACTTGGCCGGGCACTGTGGCTCACGCCTGTAATCCCAGCACTTTGGGAGGTCAAGGCAGGTGGATTGCAAGGTCAGGAGATGGAGACCATCCTGGCTAACACATTGAAATCCCGTCTCTACTAAAAAATACAAAAAAAGTTAGCCAGGCATGGAGGCAGGCACATGTAGTCCCAGCTACATGGGAGGCTGAGGCAGGAGAATGGCGTGAACCCTGGAGGCGGAGCTTGCAGTGAGCCGAGATCGCGCCACTGCACTCCAGCCTGGGTGACACAGCGAGACTCCGTCTCAAAAAAAAAAAAAAAGGCACCTGGGGACCAGTGAGGCTGGAGAGGAAAGCAGAGACCCAATGCCCAGTCAGCAGGGAAGGGTCACTGGTCTGTGGCCATTGTGTGAGATGAACCAAAAAGGTGGGTTAAGCTGGTACGTGGAGGATCGTTAGCTGTGTCCTAGGAGATGGGTGGCCAGCCATAGAAGGATGGTGACCAGAGCAGTGTGTTGTAGTCAGTTGGGGTTTGTGGGGGCCAAGGGAGGGCCCAGGACCGAGGACATGAGGTAAGAGTGGAGAGAGTACTGACGCCTGTCTGCCAAGGCTGATTGTGAGGCTTTGTGGTCACAGGGCTATTATGCTTGCACTGGCCCTCAGAGCAGAATTTGCACGGAGAACTCCACGTTAGGGTGCCCTCCAGACCAGTTCTTCCCATAGGGCTCTTCGTGGCACCACTGGTTCCCTGCCTCCCAGGTTGGAGCCTTATCCGTCGACGCCTTCCCTGTCTCTCCCACACTGTCAGTCACCAGGTGGTGTGGTTCTTCTGTGGTACCTTTCCCATCGGTCTTTTCTTTCCCAGTACAGCCACTGCCACCGTAGCTTATGACCACAGCTTCGTTCCCTGCCCACCCAATCTATTTGCTCCTGGATCTAAAGCCCAGATAATCTTGTTCTGACACCTCCTACTCCAGAGTGTCAAGTGGTTCTCCACTGCCTGGTGATGTGAAACAATTGATAAGATGTTGGTAAAACCACCTTCGTGAGCCACAAGTTGTGTTTGACTCAGGCCCCTTGAGACCTGTTCCTTCCCTGTTTTAGGCTTACCCCTCATATCCTTTGCCTGCTAGCCTCCAGGCATGCTGTTCTCTCCATGGGAATGACCTTCACTTGTGCCTGTCAAAATCTTGTCCTTTAAGGCAAAGCCATCCTCTGTACCCCCTCTTCTGGCAGGTTAAAGTGCTCAGACTCTGCCAGCTTTTCACTGTTGGAAAAAGCTACAGAGGAGGAAGGTAGTGCAGCTAGAATGAAGCCTGTGTTGGATTAGAGTTGGAAGTAGTATGAACTCATGGTTTTAATATACATACAGATAGATCCTGAAATAAACATCTGTGTGTGAGAGCCAGCATTAGAACATATACGTGCATTTCCTAGCCCTGTCTGCTGGGAAGGTCTGGAAGCAGTGACACTACAATAGCTATGAGCACATACAGTGTCCAGATCTTGGTTTCTAAATACCATGCTAGGAAAAAGTTATTTATTCTGTACTTGTAAATAGTTTAATACCATTAGTGTGAGACCTATGTTCTTTCTTGGTGAGGGAAGATGGGCTCCATTTTCCTCTTTTTTTTTTTGGGGGGGGGACGGAGTCCCGCTCTGTTGCCCAGGCTGGAGTGCAGTGGCGCCATCCCAGCTCACTACAAGCTCCGCCTCCTGGGTCCATACCATTCTGGCTCAGCCTCCCGAGTAGCTGGGACTACAGGCACCTGCCACCTCGCCCAGCTAATTTTTTTTTGTATGTTTAGTAGAGATGGGGTTTCACCATGTTAGCCAGGATGGTCTCTATCTGCTGACCTCGTGATCTGCCCGCCTCGGCCTCCCGAAGTGCTGGGATTACAGGGTTACAGGCGTGAGCCACTGCATGCAGTTGATGGGCTCCATTTTCTTTTCTTTTCTTTTTTTTTTTTTTTTTTGAGATAGAATCTTCTCGCTCTGTCTCCCCAGGCTGGAGTGCAGTGGCGCGATCTCAGCAGTGGGGTGATCTCAGCTCACTGCAAGCTCCCCGCCTCCCGGGTTCACACCATTCTCCTGCCTCAGCCTCCCGAGTAGCTGGGACTACAGGCGCCCGCCACCATGCCTGGCTAATTTTTTTTTTTTATTTTTAGTGGAGACGGGGTTTCACCATGTTAGCCAGGATGGTCTCGATCTCCAGACCTCGCGATCCACCCACCTTGGCCTCCCAAAGTGCTGGGATTATAGGCATGAGCCACCGAGCCTGGCCGTAAGTCACTGTTCCCCCTTTTTTCTTTGCTTTTTGAGATGGACTCTCTCTCTGTTGCCCAGACTGGAGCGCAGTGGTGAGATCTCAGCTCACTGCAACCTCCACCTCCTGGCTTCAAGTGGTCCTCCTGCCTCAGCCTCCTGAGTATCCAGGATTACAGGTGCTCGCCACCAAACCCAGCTAATTTTTGTATTTTTAGTAGAGACGGGGTTTCACCATGTTGGCCAGGCTGGTCTCGAACTCCTGACCTTAAGTTATCTGCCTGACTCAGCCTCCAAAAGTGCTGGGATTACAGGCGTGAGCCACCAGGCCTGGCCGTAAGTCATTGTCTCTTGATGATGCACTAAGAGGGGACTGATTTTGCCTGTGGTATTCTCGCAACACCTCAATCTAACCAGGAGCAAGCAGCAGGCAAACCCAAACTGAGGGCAGTCCACAAATGAAGAGAGAGTTGTCTTGTTCACAAGTGGCAGGTCATGGGGACAAGGAAAGACCAAGTGCAATGTGAGATCCTGGGGTTGGAAAAAAGACCTTACCAGGAAAGCCAGCAAAATCCCGAAAGGGTCTGCTGGTCATAGTCCATAGTACTGCCTCAGTGTTAATTTCCTGGTTTCAATAATTATGCTATGGTAGTGCCAGATGTTAACATTAAGGAAAACTGAGTGAAAGGTAAGTAGGAACTCTACTATATTTTGCAATTTTTCTCTAAGTCTAAAATTATTTTAAAATAGAAAATTGGGCTGGGTGTGGTGGTGCATGCCTGTAATCCCAGCACTTTGGGAGGCTGAGGCAGCAGGATTGCTTGAGCCCAGAATTTCAAGGTTGCAGTGAGCTATGAGCACACCACTGCCCTCCAGCCTGGGTGACAGAAACCCTGTTTCAAAAATAAATAAAAATTTAAAAGTTGGGGTGGGGGAAAAAGAGCTCAGGGTCTGGAGCTATGGTCTGGGTTCACAATCTTGCCACAAGAAATTGCTAGCTGTGTATTCCAGAGCTGTCCCGAGGCTTCCCCGTATCTATTATGGGGATGGTAATAATAGCAACTTCCTCACGGGTTTATTCACAGCCTGGAAGATGAGCCTGGAACATTTTATTCTAGAAAATAAAAAGAAATGCTCAAAGAGGCTGGGCGCGGTGGCTCATGCCTGTAATCCCAGCACTTCCGGAGGCTGAGGCGGGCAGATCATGAGGTCAGGAGATGGAGACCATCCTGGCTAACACAGTGAAACCCTGTCTCTACTAAAAATACAAAAAATTAGCCGGGTGTGGTGGCGGGCGCCTGTAGTCCCAGCTCCTCGGGAGGCTGAGGCAGGAGAATGGCGTGAACCTAGGAGGTAGAGCTTGCAGTGAGCCGAGATTGTGCTACTGCACTCCAGCCTGGGTGACAGAGCGAGACTCTCAAAAACAAAAAACGAAATGCTCAAAGAATGATAGAGGCATGTCAAAAGGCCACAGGAGCCAGCTTGAAGAGGTTCCCACTGGCCAAATTTGGAACAAATTAAACACCAAAAAATAAATAATGATAGCCATGGATTATAATCCACTGAATAAAAATAAGAAAGCATGAATCCATACTGATAAGTTGAAAGGTATTGCCTCATAAGATAATAAAGAGCTCAAGCCTGTAATCCTAGCACTTTAGGAGGCCGAGACGGGCGGATCACAAGGTCAGGAGACCGAGACCATCCTGGCTAACCCAGTGAAACCCCGTCTCCACTAAAAAAATACAAAAAAACTAGCCTGGCGAGGTGGCGGGCGCCTGTAGTCCCAGCTGCTCGGGAGGCTGAGGCAGGAGAATGGTGTAAACCCGGGAGGCGGAGCTTGCAGTGAGCTGAGATCCGGCCACTGCACTCCAGCCTGGGCGACAGAGCGAGACTCCGTCTCAAAAAACAAACAAACAAACAAAGATAATAAAGAGCAACTTCACAGTGGAGAAGTTTGAGACATTAGCTTCATCGAGTGATGGAAGTGAACCTCTTCAGCAGTGGACAAGTCGGCATCATGTGCCTCCCAGGAAGGGTGCAGCATCCCTTGCCCATGATGCGTAACCTGAATCCAGTGTGAAACAGACAAACCCAAGTTGTTGGTGTAATTCTCAAAGTGTCAAAGTCGGGATAGTCAAGGAAAGACAGGAACTGTTCCAGATGGAACAACTAAGGGCAATGCGTGATTTTGAGCAGAGTCCTTTTGCTATAGAAGACATTATTGGAACTTTTAGCAAAACTTGAATGAGTCTGAAGATTAGATGGTAGGAATATAGAAATCACACTTTCCTGATTTTGATGGTTATGTTGTGGGTATTAAGAGAATGTCTTCGTAAGAAATACACAAGCGTGTGATGGGGCATCAGAGCACCTTACTTTCAAATGGCCCTGGGAAAAAGTTCTTCATTGTGTACTTGGAGAGAGTTTAATACAGTTAAGAGTGAGGACTGGCCGGACGCGGTGGCTCAAGGCTGTAATCCCAGCACTTTGGGAGGCCGAGACGGGCGGATCATGAGGGCAGGAGATTGAGACCATCCTGGCTAACACGGTGAAACCCCGTCTCTACTAAAAAATACAAAAGAACCAGCTGGGCGAGGCGGCGGGCGCCTGTAGTCCCCGCTACTCGGGAGGCTGAGGCAGGAGAATGGCGTAAACCTGGGAGGCAGAGCTTGCAGTGAGCTGAGATCCAGCCACTGCACTCCAGCCTGGGCGACAGAGCGAGACTCCTTCTCAAAAAAAAAAAAAAAGAGGCCTATATTCTACCTTGGTGAGTGGAGATGGCATCCAGTTTAAGCTGCTAAGTGGCCAGAGGTTCAGATGGAGCCCTCTTCTGCCCAAAAGCGAATGTTTTGTCCTCCTAGTGGAGAACATTATTTCCCCCCTACCACTAGGGCTCCCAGCTACCATGAGGCAAGGCAGCGAGCTATGGTTAGCCTGAAGCAGTTCTTAGCCTTGCTGTCGGAAGCACCTGTGGCACTTTAAACTTCTGATGCTTGGGTCCCACGCCAATGTCTGGGTGTGGCCTGGGCACTGGGAGTTGTAAAAGATCCCCCGGTGATTCTAAAATATGCTAAACATGAGACCCACTGACTCAGGGGTTGAATTTATTCATCTGTGTATTCTTTTCCTACTGGTGCCATAAAAAATGTTCACAAACTTAGTGGCTTAAAATAACACAAGTTTATTATGTTACTGTTCCTAAGTCTACTGTGGGTCTCACTAGGCTGAAGTCAAAGTGTCAGCTGGGCTCCGCTCCTTTCTGAAGACTAGAGTATCATTTCCTTGCCCTTCCCAGCTTTTAGAGGCTATTTGCCTTCCTTGACTCGTGGGCCCCTTCCTCCATCTTCAAAGCCACCAACATTGCATTTCTCCGACCATTCTGAGTCACGTCTCTGACTCTCTTCTGCCGCTTTTGTGCTTTTTGGATCCACCTGGATAATCTGGGAGTAACTATTCTAAGATCAGCTGATTAACAACATGAATTCCATCTGCAGACTCTACGCCTTCTTGTTATGTGACCTAACATACTTAGATTCTAGGGATTTATGACGTGGACATCTTTGGGGGATCATTATTCTGCCTGCCACTGTCTGCAAATGTACTGGAGATTTTTCTTTCCGCTTGTTCTTTTGGTTTGAGCCAGGGTCTCACTTTGTTACCCAGGCTGGAGTGCAGTGGCACGGTCATAGCTCACTGAAGCCTCGACCTCCTGGGTTCAAGTGGTCCTTCCACCTCAGTCCCCCAAAGTGTTGGGGTTACAGGCGTGAGCCGCCATGCCCAGCCCATTTTTCTTTACAAGTAAATTGGTTAAATTTTTAAAAAGAAAAGCAAAGACTTGGAGATGAGGGAGGGAGAAAACAGATTGGATTAATGATGTGGGGAGTCAAAAGTCCCCCTCAGCAGAGTCTGAGTTGGAAGAGATGTGGAAAGGGAAAGGCAGGCCAGCCACACCGGTGGGCTTAAGTGACAGCAGACTAATCTCACGGGCGTGTAGGGGTTAGAGCTCACAGGGGGTTATCTGACAGCTCCCCTTCCCAGAGGAAAGGGCCTCAAATGGCAGGTCAGTGCTTGGGCATTTCCTGGAAACAGGTCATGAACAACAAGGATGGAAGCAATAGCTTTGACTACACCTTCAGGATGGGCAAGATGAGGGGAAGGGGCTTTTCTCTGACTCTATCAGCTCCCACTGAAATACCTAGTTTGGACCAATTTTGTGAAGATAGTAACTGAAGCCACCTCTGGCTAATCTCCATACAAAATGAAAAGGTATTTCTATTTTGTAGATAAGAGGTTTTTGAGATTTTAACTTGTCCCAAGGTGTCACAGGTATGAAGCAGCTAAAGTGGGCTTTTTTGGCATTTCTCCACTCCCTTATTCCCATGCGTATCTCAAGCATGAAAAAAAAAAACCTACATAAATACCTGAAAGTATAGTAAATGTCTACATATCAAATGTCCAGAGCTCAAATTCTTCTCAATTTTTTTTCCTTCATAATTGTTTCCAAATCAAGATCTAAACAAGGCGTGCACACTGCTGACTGGTATCTCCCTTATCTGTTTCTCCACGTGATCTCCCTACCTTTTCCCCCGACTCCTTCCAATTTATTTGAAGAAACATGGTCAGTGATTTCTGAAATCATTCCATATTCTGAATTTTGCTGCTGGTATCCCCATGAATTCTTACTTTGCACCTGGGTACCTCAAGACTTCAAAATCCCTAAAACTCTCTTCACAAGGCCACCCTGTCTCTATGATGATACCGTGAGGCCCTACTATCCGCTCAGCTCTTTACATATGAAGCACCTCACAAGGTATTTACCTTTTTGTAGTTGTACTTGACCACTGAGAACATGTCCACAGGGATAGAGCCAAATGATGGAGCCAATATTTTAAGTTCAGGCAGCCTGACTCCTCAGCCCGCCCCCTTCTCTCATACCAGGTGGTCCCATTCATGGCATTACGGGTTGTCAATCTATTCTTATTATTAATCTAAGCACTATACACTGGTTACACACTTTCACTAAGTGGATGACAAGCTAGTATTAACAGATAGCTATTCCCAAAATAAGAATATTCCATGACTCCCAAAGAATACAGGAAAGAAGTAAGACCAGCCATCTATGGGAGAAGGAGCCAATGCAACAGCTAGTCTTTACTGGAAAGAAGAAACTTTATAGCACATTTTGAGTAACTTAGTGCAGGCGCTCAGTGTGCCAGCCGGTGGGGCACCAGCGCTCAGTGTGCCAGCTGGTGGGGCACCAGCTTGTAATGGGCTCCACAGTGGGGGCATCGCTGGGCCTCGCCTTCATGCAGCCAAAACCAGAAGACGCAGGTATTGTCCTCTTCACCTAAAAGGGAAAAAAGGTAGTTGAGGGTCATCCAGCCTAAAAAGGGAGGCTTTCAACATGAATTTCTTTTCCTCAGACAACTCTGATACACAAGCAGCCTATGGTTGACATCTTAAGAGATCAGTTCAAGCCCTCCTCTCATTCTTCAGATGAAGAAATTGAGGCTCTGAGTTCACCTATGAGTAAACTGACCTTGTATTAGGGTCACTGTAAATTCTAACAATTCCCTTGCCTATGCAGAATGCAAAGCAGGGTCCATTCTGGTAGGTATTCCTAGTGTCTGGAACGATGCCTGGCATAGAAGCAGTACAGCAATAAATATTTGCTGGGTGGGTACTCCTTCATGCCGCAATCCCAGTGAGCCAGTCTTACTGCTGTGCTGCACTTCTTTCCAGTAAGGATGAACTATCAGGCATAATGAGGCTTGAGAGGGTCAAGACCCTGACAGAAACTTACCAACATGCACTCACACACTGAAGATCTGAGGCAGCTTACAGACTGCTGTATTGTAGGATATATTAAGCAAGTGGATAAAAAATCGAGGTAAAGTACTTACAGATGCAGCCCACTATTCTCTTGTTGGTGACGGAGGGAACTAAATTAGGGTCTTCCTTGGTGCCTGAAGCTCCCTTTGGGGCCAGTATATTGTATGGGTCCTGAAAAAAAAAACAAGAATTGAACCATTATGCCAAATAAGCTCTACCTTCCGGAAGCTCAGGGGACTGTTCCCATAAGCCAAGTTTCCTGGATCAAATACTCCGAGAGAGGAGATTACTATGAACACATCCAAGGCCGTAAGTTCCACAGAAGACACAGAAGGGAGGTTCTCCTTACCAGTCCCTTCCTTGCAGCCAGCATGACCTCCCTCTCCAACCCAGTTGCCTGCTCGTCATCGGTGGGAATACCACCTAAAAGAAGATACGTGAATTACAACGCTGACCGAAATGATTGACAGAAAAATTAC